>NC_079157.1:116514359-116831859 GCF_947563725.1 Argiope bruennichi
GATGTAAGAGCTCAAATTGAAACGCGTTTTCTATCAGAATAATTTCAGAAATCAAGTCCAGTAAATAATAATGTGTGTTGGATTCCTTCGATGCCAACAAGTACCTTTCGGGTACAATTCGGGTTTAACGGCGACCAAAAAGCACCAAAAAAAATTTTCAAATTATAAAAATATACTCTTAATATAAGGCTAAGCGCATAAATATATTTTTTATACAAATAAAATCGCCATAACGGCGATTTTTTTTTACGCTTTTTAGTCGCCGTTACAAACAAAATGTGCCGATTTTCATTCTCGTGATTAATTTCTCTAAGTTCTTATTAAATTTATAAAACTAATTACTCTGCTTTTATCTTTTTTTCTAGTCAATAGTTATCTTTTTTATGAAATTTATTTTATTTTGAAATTTTGTGATGAATTTTCTTTTGAATGTACATTATCATTATTTAAATATATTCCTTGCACTATATGATGACATGCAATACAGCAAATCAACCAATTCCTAGCCATACAGGAAGCACAAGCCATTTATGCAGACAATTTATAAATAAGGATTTATAATATATGATAACATAGTTAACCCTCCGCTTATCGCAGTCATTGGGTAGACTTAAGATTACAGTATGGTTCCGTCGCCATAATATATGAGCCCTTTATTTTGAAAATAGGGCAAGTCCATTTTTTGTTATTGCGAGATATTTAAAGGTTTGCGTTTCAATAAATTTAAAAATATTGATAATTATTAATAGATATATTTTTTGTATTTTGTGGTACCAGATAATGTAGGTTTATAATTCAATAGTGTTTACAGTGCTGACTAAAAAAAAAATAAGTGTTCCATTATAAATAATGAACTTGCCTTACTTTCAAAATTAAAGAATTATTGCAATCATTCATTTAATTGGGAAATAATATTTCAGTTGCATCAGCCTTTTTTTAAGAATAAAAACAAAATACTATTCAAAATTTTATAAATATTTATTCATTTGATGAAAAGGGAAACAAAACCAAGAATATTCTAGTAGAAAATATAACATAACAACAAACCATTCAGTTTTATTAAGAATTTCAATGAAATTATATATTTCAGTTTATACGTAGGTATAATCAATTTGAATTTTATTCAAGATTTAACATTTTTAAAAAAATCATGATGAATGGGAGGTATATATGGTAATAAATGCATCATATCCTTGTATTTTTCAGATGTAATAAATCTCCTTTTTTTCTTACATAAAAGATAATTTTATATTTCTGAAATGGAATTATTTACCTTCCTCGTTGTGTTGACAAATCGATAATTTTAAATTCAAAATCTCGTTCTATCGTAGTTTTGTTGAACATTTTGTATGGTGCATCCTTTGTAAATCTGTTCCAGCATATAGTTAATCAATTCCCTGTTTCTCCATCGGCATTTTTCTTTCTTCTTAAAACCGCTTTTTTCAAAGGTTGGGTTGAAAATAAATTTCCATGCTTAATTTCGTGTACTAAAAATTTATTATGTTTTCGACAATTTTGTATTACTTTATAGTAATCCTGGGGAATATGCAAGGAACTGGTTTCTGGATTGAATAGTTACTGGATAGTTCCACTTTAAAATCACGATCGTTCGGTAGAAAAGAATGTCCTGACAATAAAAATTTGTGATCAATGATATTGTCACTGGACTGAATAATCGGTGATGGAAGTAAACATTACTATCGACATACAAAATGAAGATATACTTTATATTATTTATAAAACACTGTACTACCTCCCATTTTCAAAATCAAAAATAGATAAATAGAAACACCCTACATGTCAGACATGAAGTCAAACTGCCATATTTGTTTCACCATAGAGCAACCGGAGCTAAATTTTGCCGTAATATATTCGGTCACATATATTACGGCAATCTAAGATGGACTTGCACCACTTTCAAAATAAACAGATTTTCAATACTGTTTAGAGCTAAAACTTCCATCTCCAAAATACTAGAATCTAAATATTTTTTTAATATAACTTTTTTGCTCATAAAAAGATCATAACAAGTTTTATCTATAACTGCCATTATCACCATTTTTTTCGAAAATGGACTTGCCCCACTTTCAAAATAAACGGCTCATATCCGCCTGAAAAGCAAGCTATCGTCATCAAAGATAACGATAGAAACAATTTCTCATTAAAATGACTGAATTTCATGAGAAACTTCCAGAATTTATGTCAGTTACAAATGAAATTTTTAAATTGCCACATTTGGTGAAATATCATTTGAAAAAAAAAAGTAATCCTCCCATAGCGCGTATCTGTTACATATAACAATTAACGAAGAGCTAAATGACTTTAAAGTAGTGTTCATCATGCAAATGCAACTTCGCGTGAATTAACTCCATTTGCCATTAGAAGACATCTCAAATGAAATCAAATGGCAAATAAAATCAGTGAGTGACTAACACTGCATTGACTTTGTTTATGACTAAAAAAAAAACTAATATTAGTGCTCATTGTTTTTGCTTTTGAAAATTATTTAAAGTATCGACATATTTTACATGTCATGAGTGATTGATCAGCATGTAAATTCCACAAGCTTCATATCAGTCTTAGCTCACGCGATGCCATAATTACTTTAGTTGTCAAAAGTTTTGAATAGAATCTGCCACTGATAAATGAGCTGGTGTTTGTATATCCTGTATTTTAGCTAATCCTCAAAATTTTAATGTATAAGTGCTTTCCTTTTATCTTTCTTGCTAACTGATGACGCGTTTCGTATGTAATTTCATATTGTGCCGAAGAGCATAGGTTTCATATTTTGGACGTCTTTAACTACAACGACTAGATCAGAAATCTCATATTGATCTTCGATTTTGGTATGAAGATCATAAACCAAATTTCATTTATATTGCTTGCTTCGCTTTTACTTTCTCGTACATAAAGTTTTATAATCGTCAAAAAATTCAACTCGAATTTGTTTCTTCCTTTTTATATCTCCCTGAGTTTGAAAAATACATTTTTGGTATTTTGTCTGTATGTCTGACAAAAACACTTTGGGGTGAACCGGAGTTTAATCCCCTTCATCGCCAAGTGGCAATAACGCGCCATAACGCGTTTTCTCTAGACTGGCAAATCTATTATCTTTCGCCTTTATTATGCGCTATAATTGGACATCTGCTCCCTCGCTTTTGAACATTTCGCAAAACACGGCGCAAGACCATTGTTGGCGATTTGTGAAAATTGCGCCAAGCAGGGGGTTAAACTCCGATCTTACCACACTTTTACCTAGATGGAGGAAATTTGGTATGTAGACTGTATAACAGATTTGTACAATTTCATCAAATTTTCCATTCAAAGAAAGTCTGTCGGTCCGAATATACGTTAATACGGTAACTACAAAACGAAGAGAGTTTAAATGAATAAAATTTGGTATCCAGATTTAAAATCTAGAATTTAGATATCTTTCAAATTTGGAACCAAATCAGTCAAGAGATTGACTTTCTGTCGGACTTAAATATATCAAATTTAATATGTGATTTTGTGGCTACAATTAAGTTAGATGTCAAGTTTTGGTTTCAGTTGGATGGAAATATCGTATTTAAAACACAAATCAAATTTTCGGATACTATTAACTGCATGCTAGGGATCAATCGCCAAAAATGTCGCCAAGGATCACACGATAGATTCAGTAAAAATGCTAAATTCAACCCTAAGATTAAGATAGATTTATTTGCTCCAAAATTTGACTCTGATTTACAATTTTAATAATGAAATACCTGATTTCATTTAAATGACTCATTGCATATTTTCAGTTCAATTTCTATTTTAATATACAAACGGACGGACATACGTCGTTGAGGAATTTCATCTTAAAAATTATAAAATTCTAAATTCTAGTATTAAATCTTGGGCTAAATTTTAAAATTGTATATGATATGGTAGCTCAATATCATTTAGGAAGGATCTAACATTTTTAAGTTATCTTTCAGTAAATATGTGCACATAAACATTTCTTTTTGATTCGTCCAAAATTTGGCAGCTTAACTTAATTTGACTTAATTTTGGCAACGAAAAACGTTATTAAACTTTATTTATCTAACTTCTGCTCATAATTTTCATAGAGGCAATTATTTTATCTAAAAAATAATTGAATTCCTTCCTTTTAAATAAGTAGATTCATCAAAATCTTGATGTCAAATTTTTGGAGAATTACAATGCTTTCTCTTTTTTTATGCGTCACGAATAAAAAAGTAATTATTGAAGTGAAGCAAAAACTTGCTAAATTTGAATTACATCGCAGTGCAACGCCTACAATTTAAGATATGCACGCTGCATTAACACAAAGACACATTAGCGTCTGTATATTATATAAATAATTCCAAATGCAACTTAAATGAAATTCTAGAAAAATAATTCGGTAATAAGTAAATACCGCTTTTAAAATTTTTGAAGATATTAATTTTAAGAAAACAAAGATACGTTCCGTGCAGATTACAAATAGATATTACTAGCTTCCTTAATAATCGGATAATTAGGGTATTAGTTTGTTATGATATTTTCTTATAAAGATGGAGGATGTTTTTCTTTCCTTTACACAGATTTTTTCTCGAAAATGTTTTCACTAAATCACGTAATAGCTCTTTATCTAAATTTAGAAAAAAATTTTCCTTGTGGAATTTTTGAAATTCGCGATTCCATTTCCGTGCAAAAATATTGTCGCAGTCCTAAAATTTGTATAAAAAAAAAAGAGAAACACATTCATGACTGTTAAAAAAAATGAATGAATTTAATGAAAATAATTCTTTAAATGTTCGAGAAAAAATAGAATTTATTTTAATCTTTTTTACTTATTAGCCCTATAATTCCTGAACATAAATATTAAATTCTTGAAATCATTTTTTTCCCTCAAATTTATCACCAGAGAGCTTCCAGTATTTAATCAAAATTTATTTTAATGATTCGATTCACTAATAAATAAATTAGGGAAGTATTAAAATAGTGTATTGTCATCGAAAATTAATAAGGCCGCAAAATTCCCATTCTCTAGCACATTTATGAGTTAATATAAACTTGTTTACAAAATTTCATCTTTGCAACATAAAACAAAACAAGTTATAAAGAGCTCAATAAATTCTCTAAAAAATCCAATAAAGTTAATGAAATTTTATTTATTATAATAGATGGACATCATAATTTTGATTCTTGGTCAAATGGAAAAGACACTTTTTAAAGACTGCAGCCCTTTCATGTAAGATATATAAAAATTATTAGAATATAAAAAATTATTAAAAAGAAAATTATTTAAAATTAGTAAGATTTTATAGAATGTATAAAAATAATTTTTTAAAGCTTGAAAATTCCTTTTTAATTGTAGCACCCTTTTTTTTTTGTTGTTGTTGTTGTTTTTTGTGGAATTAGAGAAATTTAATGTAAATTTTGAAATATATTCTATAATATACATAAAATTTCAATGATTAAATATTTCTTACCTTTATATTTTAATTAAGCATTTTTAATTCTGCAAAAAATAATTAGGCTTTAGATGAGGTGACGGAAAATTAAAGAAATGCATAATATAGTGATCAAATCTTTTAAATCGATATGAATTACATGTCTTTCAAAAGTTAATGTTTAATTTCCCTGAGTAAACTGCTAAGAGCAAGTTAAATAAAATGTTTAATTGAAAATTTTGGCAACCATGGATCTGGTCGCCAAAATTGGCTAACAAAAAGTAATGCAGAATCTTGACACAGCTCCAGACATAAATTTAGATTTGTCTTCATCTTAAGCTCAGTCTTTAATACTTCGCTATATAATACAAGCTCAAAGATTCCACCGAAATTGTCATATATGAATGTCACAATGAGTGATTATCAGATTTAATCTAAGTTAAGGTGAAATTATTTATGTGTCGTTTTCATTTGTTTCGGAGAAAAACTAATACTTTTATGAATAAAATGGAGAATTAACAATATAAATGATTTAATTCCTGTCGTTTGCCACTTATACTAACAAACTTTAATATCTACTAATAATAAAGACAAAAATGCGTGTGTTGGCAATTTTTTAAAAATATTTTATCTTACTTTCAACAACAGATTACGTTGTTGCCTTTTTAATCAATGTTAAATCGCGACAATTTCATATATTACCTAAAAAAGAAAGATTCTGTTTAATATCTGTGCAATTTATTTGTAAGGTGAATAATGAAGTCAAGTTACAATACAACGCAAATTAAATAATATATGAACCAGACATTTACATTTCCAACTGCGCTATAATTGTCCCCATTGGAAAGATTCATGTATAGGTTGCACAGAACAAAAATAATAATCAAAATAACAGGAAAATAATGTCTGCCATTTTGATGTAATCATGGACAAAAAGCTATATTTAAATAATTTAACTAAAATTAAATATAACTAATATCCCCGTCGAGCCAGTGGGTTGCTAAAGGCGGCTACTATCTTAGCTCATATAAAAGTCATTAAGGTTATTTTAATATAAATAACAATCATTACGGATGTGTATGTATGATTCATTATGATTATGTATGTTTCACGTTTCCGCCTCAAAACACATTATCCAAAAATGTCTGTTTGTCTGAGACAAAGATAAATAAAAACCGCTTTGATATAGACGAATGAAATTTGGATATGATTCTTACTCCAAGATTTGCAGGTATCTATGAAACTTTAAGCAAAACCCATTCAGAGGAAGTCTCTCTGCCCGGCTGTTAGAATATAAGTAAATACAATAACTACAAAACGAAGAAAGCTAGATGAACAAAATTCGGTACACAGGTTTAATATAACATTGTGTAAATCGGGCAAGTGTCTGTCAGTCTGTACTTACAGAAACATGCAAACGCAATGAATTACATATATTAAATATGATATATGTTTCTGTGACAACATTTGTAGTTTCGTGTCAAATTTTATTTTCAATCTGTTGGGAAAAACTCGTTTAAAAGACGAATTCGATTTTCGGCTATTATTAACCGCATGCCAGGAATTATTCGCCAAAAAACTCGCCAAAATTCCCTTGATAGATTCAGCAAAAATGCTAAATTCCTGGCAATAGGTAATATTTCATAACTATTGCACGCCAATGCCATGCAAGGTGTTTTCTGATTTATGTAAGGTCCGCAATTTTTTTTCGGGGCTGAGGGGTGAGGTATTATACCTGTATTAGAGGGTATGCGAGAACGTTTCAGACAGAACAATCTCGTTGTTCTTATTTATCACTTGAATAAAAATGTTTACTTCCTCATTAAAACGAGGAGAGAGATGATCTATCTCTATTAGTCGATGAAAACGACTGAAAATCAAAATATGTATAAACCACGTAAACAAGCTTTATCATGTTACCGGCGAATTAATTTCTCCTAGGATCATGTTTCTATGATTAAGCGTCAGCAAAACGCCATGTAATTAGCTCTCGTGCTGAAAACAGCAGGAATCCTGACATAACTTTAATTAAGTTTTCTATTCATCGTGAGATTCAAAGGACGATTTATTATTCTGACATCAAGGTCCAAACAGCACGCATGCCGTCAGCGTGAAAAGCTCGTAAATGTGATCGACTGAATACGTACAAGGGCTGCCACATTAGAATGTCAGAAAAGTCAAAAATTTCTTTGAGAAATAAAGTTAGAAAAAAATATATTGATTTTCATTGAATTCATTCATTTCAAGTTGGCAGTTCTGATCCTTCTCAATGTATATGTAAAATAATTTTTCACGCGATATATAAATCCGTCACTAATATAATACTATTCATTTCAAAGCTTTCAATCTTCCAGAGAAATGTAGGTGAAAATGACATGCCTTTTTGTATAGAAAGAGACTTCTTATATCAGTGGGAGTGGTCTTTCCAAAACTTTCTTGCATAATCTCTAATAAAGGTGTTATTCCGGAGAAACACGTGTATGGCATTGGCGTGCAATAGTTACGAAATATTAACCTTTGACTTGAATTTAGGATTTTTATTGAATCTATTGTGTGATCCTTGGCGACTATTTTGGCGATTCATCACTGGCATGCATTAATATTATCCAAAAGTCGAATTTGGATCTTAGACACGTTTTTTCCCAACCCATTGAAATAAAATTTTGATATAGAAATACAGCTGCAGTCACAAAATCCTATACCAAATTTTTAATTCAGGATTTTAACTGAATCTAGTGGGTCATCCTAAGGAGATTTTTGGCGATTAATCCCTGGCATGCGGTTCATAATATCCGGAAATCAAATTTGTGTTTCAATTAACTCAATCAATTAACACACAAATTTGACGCAGAACTACATTTGTTCTCTCTCAATCACGTACCGAATTTGATATTTATGTCCTTGTGTTTTTGAGTTATTTGTGTTTATATATTTCTGAAGGTACCGTTCGACAGACTGTTAATCCCTTTGTCCGATTTTGCTCAAAATGTGACAAAAATCTACTCATTTGTTGAAAAAACCGTATACCAAATTTCAGCAGTCTTTTTCAAAATATTTTTGAGTTATATTTGTCACAGATGGACATATAGACGAACAGAGTTATTGACAGACATTTTTCAAAAACGCGTTTTAACGAACTCAGGGAGTCTGAAATGCAAAGATTCGTCAAAATCTAGAGTCCGAATTTTTTTGACGATTACAATACTTTGTTCTTCGTATATATGAAAGTAAAAAAAAAAATTGACATTTCTTTGAAAGGTAAGTCATAGATTGACTACTCCGACCCGCTGGAGGATACACGGGAAAACGGGACCGCCGCGACAGCAACAATGTCAGGAACTGTGGTTTATTCCTAAGAGCCATCACCGGCCACGGTACAACCCTTTCCTAAAGCCCCGTTCCAACGACCTATGCGCGCCTGGGGACAGGCACACTTTCCCCTCTCTTGTGGTTTTCCGGGGTTCTTTGATGTCTGTTCAGTTTACCGACCATTTGCGGGTAACTCCGGACAGACGTCCACAGGCGGAGATGGTCATATAATGAGTCAGCTGCCAGATTTATTACCATATCCATAAGGCCACAGGTCGTCGCAAAGCGGCTTAAGGACGTACGACCCGTCATCGATGGGAAGTAGCGATCCCTACCTTTTCGTCTTTTCACAAGGATGGCGAGAACCAACCACCATTCTTCTTTGAAAAATAAGTTAAAATCAAAAATTAATTTTTACTGAAATACGCTGAAGACTTGAGTAGGAACTTTCGAACATCGTCAGTTCTATTCGTCTTGTATACATAAAATAACCATTAATTTATATAATTTTGCGCAAGATATCTATATTCGTCAGAATCTAATAGTATCCGTTTCAGAGCTCTAAGTCTCCAGGTGAAATGCAGGTGAAAATGGCAATAAATGCATTTGTGGAGGAATCGTTACTGTTTACCACTATTTAAAGGAATGTATTGAAATCTCGGAGTTAAGAAAAAATCTGAAAATTATAAATAATGACTTAAGTACAGTACTGATGGTACCAGGTAATCTTAAAACTCTGAAGGACATGATGTCAAAAATTGTCAGCTTTTTACCAACTATTTGAGAGTTTGTAGATAAGGAAGAAGGACAGTAATTGACCACTTTGTGGCCAATTACCTCGAGGAGAATGTCAGTTTGACAAATCGGTCAATGCAAGGACGGACAATGCTCAAGATAGCAGTCGGCCACAACAAATCCTGTCGATACTGCTACGTTCAGTGGTGGCGGGGTGGTCGGCTGTACGCAAGAACAAGAAGGTGAAAATGGCATGTCGCTTACGTAGAGGGGGTCTTCTTAAAAAAAAATACCTACTTTTAAAATGAGTGACTATTCTTGCTGTTGCACGCAAGCAGTAAGAATGCGCATTTATTCCACAGCACAGTTTGAAATAAATATGGAACACAACTTGTGTAGTGAAACACGTGATGTTCAAAAAATCTTCCTTTTCCGAAATATTAATAATGGGGATTTAAATGTTGCGAAATTTTTTATTCGTTATCCTGAAATTTGAGTATGAATAAAAAATATGTATGATTAATGATACTTAAAAATTAGAAATATTGTAAGAAAAACGTGCTTTTTTTAATAATTATAAAAGTAAAATCCTTATATGTGTATTTGTTTTGCCCTTTTGCACTTGAATGTCAGAACCGTGCATCATTTTGACATTTTATTTATCTATTTTTAAATAATAATCGTTAATAATACCTATAGAATGGTAAAAAGATTAATATTTCGGGGGAAATCCAACTTAAAACAATATATATTTATTGTTTTAAGTCAATTATATATATTTATTTTTCGAAGCAATAAATAAATCCGGTGAAGAAATTAGATGAACAATTATGCATCGAATTACTTTTCCGAGTGCAAATCCCCCCAGGGGGCACCTCGAAATGAGGATGAGATGCTTCCGACATGGTGAATGGATCTCGCCACTCTGGAGGGTACACTAATAGGTGGGGGATCTGACTTCTCCCATCGATGACGGGACGTACTTCCTTCGGGGAGGGTTGTACCGTGGCCGGTGACGGCCCTTTGTACTCAACCACAGTTCCCGCCAATGTTGCTGTTGCGGCGGTCCGATCATTCAATTTTTATGGTTTAAATCCGTGTGCCTTCAAGGCGGGTCGGAGAGTTAGATGGCTGACTTTTCCGAGTGTAAAGGGTTACTATTATGCCTTCATATTTCTTTTTATTTAATCGCAACTGAGAAAATCTTTATAAATATAAGAATAAAAAAAGCAAAAAACAAAAAAAAGGAAGCAAAAAAGAAAGAAAGAAACTGAAAGCATTTATTTCTATCTTAATTTTTTTTAAAATTAAATATCTTTAAAAATTCATTATTGTTCAATTGAAAGCTCCTTTACTTTAAAGCTTATCGACTCTGCATAACTAACTACAACAATTAACTCATTTCATAACGGTAATAGTCATTAGTAAAAAATCTAATTATTATTTTTTAATTGACTAATAATTAAATTATTCGAAATTAATTAACCACTTTTAGCGATCGTATTGTTCGCATGGTTTATTGATTTTTAGGCGGTTTAAATCAATGTAGAATGCATGTTTGAAAGAAAAAAAAAAAAGAAGTCACCCTGTTATTTAAGATCGAAAAACATAAATTTAACTGAATAAATCAAAACAAATTATGACTCGTGCAAATTAAAAAGTGTATATACTACGAAATAAAAGCAGAAGTGAAAATCCTACATCGAAATTAATACACAAAGAATTTCTTTTTAAATCTTAATTTTAACATTGTCAAAAGCTCGAGACTGAATATTTTATTAGATGAGTTCGAAGTTCATCATAATATTAAAATTTAATTGTTACAAAATGTTTATTACACTTTAAAAATTTATTAAAAAATAAATTAAGATATGAAGTTGATAACATTGAAAAGGTACTTTTTATCAATAAAGCAAAAACCATTTTTGACAGATAATAGTTTTAAAAGATGTGGTTATCAATTTTCCAAGATAAGTCATGTGACAATGATTAAGCCTAATTTTGCTTTCGATTAATCTTCGTTTGATGCATATTTTTTTAAAAAAAATTTTCCACTTATTTTCTTTTAAGGAATAGTTTTTGCTGGGGTTTAACCAGAGCATTTCTAATAATATTTTTCAACTTTATTAATTAGCGAGTTGTTGAATTAAGTGCAGTTGTAAAATGTTCAGTAGAGCAGTCTCAATCGTTCGCATAGAGATTTGTATACATTCGACAATAAGTAATAAGAAAGATTTCTGTGCTATGTACATTAGCATTTTATGTATAATGATTTTTAAAAAGACAAATTTACGTTACGTCATCACTGCCCAAAGCATTATAGTTTACAATAATGGCTACAATGCATAATATAGAACTTAATAAAAAAAAAATTCTCATTAGAATTTGAATAAGTTTGGCTAAAAGAATTCAAATAAAGAAATTAAATTCTAATTCCATTAATAATTGAATGGAAATATAATTCTAATTCCATTATCTTATTTAAATGTAATAAATAAGATAATGGAATTAATATAAAATCAGAATTAAATGCTCCGGCAACTACTTAAACGAAAGAATTTGGATATCGTTCTTATATTGTATAAAAATAAAAAAAGTTTTAAGGTTTGCATTGATTGATGGTAATAATAAAATTAAAATGTGCCAATATTTAAATTAAAAGAAGTATCTGCTGTTTTTTCGTTAATCAGTTTAAAATTCTGGTAATGTGCAATACTAAAAAATAATGTTTTATTCAGAAAATTACTTTATTTTAAATTTCTTGCATATTCTTTGATGACAGTGTTATCCCAGTTTAGTTTAGTTACATTAACATTCGGTTTTAAAGCCACTAGAGCTATTTTGGGACGACCTCGTCATTTTGAACCGCGGTCAAATGCCGAGGAAGGCATCTGAGCTGGCACACCCCTCTCAAAGTTTCCGCACCACAACAGCTGGAGGTGTTATCCCAGAGAATGCCTTTCATGGCATTGGCGTATTGGAGATACGAAATATTAACCTTTCGCTAGAATTTTGCATTTTCATGAATCTATGATTCAATCCTCGACTTTACTTCTTTTTTTTCTTGTGTACGAAGTATAGAAAAATTCTAGTAATCACCAAAAAATTAGAATTCGAGATTTTAACGAATCTCCAAGTTTTAGACCGCACTGAGATCAAAAAACACATTTTTGGAAAATGTCCATCTGACTGCCTGTTACAAAGATAACTCAAAAACTCACTGTGCTAGATCGATGAAATTTTGTAAACAGGTTTTAAACCAAAATTGTAGATTTCTGTCAAACTTTGAGTAAAATCCGTTCAAAGGAAATTTGTCCGGGTGTTAGAATATAAGTTACAAAACGAAGAGAGCTAGATAGATAAAATTCGGAACATAGATTTAACGTCTTTAGTCTAGACGCCTACGAAATTTTGTGCGAAATCCATTTAGGGGTTGACTGTCCGTCTGTCTATATTTTCAGAAACATATATCTAAAAAAAGCAATGACTTAAATATATCAAATTTGATTCGTGATTTTGTGACTTAAAGCGTAGTTTTATATCAAAACTTTGTTTCAATCGGGTGGCAAGAAATTGATATTCGATTTCTGGATACTTTTGACCGCATTCCAGGGATTAATCGCCAAATAATTCGCCAAGGATGACACCGCAGATTCAGTAACAATGCTAAATTCACGCCAAAGGTAAATATTTCGTAACTACTGTACGTCAATGCATGCAAAGCGCCTCTGGGATAACACCTTTATTAGAGGGTATGTCAGAAAGTTTTAGGGATGGCTACTACCGCTGGCTATTATTATTATTATTATTTTGCTGTTTTTAGGAGAGATCTATTGTTAACCAATGGAGCAGAGAGTGTTTAGTTTGTTTCAATTGTGAATTGTCTAGAGTCGGCACTGTAGACTATTTATACAATATATTTGATTCAAATATTCTTTGATTTGCGTTGCTAATGCGGTTTTTCTCAACATGAGTCAAAGATGACGTAACAGACTCAGGTTCTCTGCAATTACCCAATATCCTTCCCTATCCTAGGCCACGGAAATTTTGTCTTCTCGATGGACCTTACCGAAAATTATCCATTAATTAATCATTCTTAATAGTTAACATTAATATTGTTTGTCATATTTTGCTTAAAACTTCATTTGATAGTAGAAACCATTAAAAATTTTGCGACAAAACTCACTGATAAAAATAATGCCAAATATGTCATTAAAAAAGCCAATATGGCAGACCTGTTGCTTATCGAAAACGCTGCAACAGCGACTTCTCGTGTGTTCCGATTGTTCATCACGGCTTTCCTTTTTCAAATGCAACTAGCTGATCGGAGGTCATCCGAAACGCGACCTTCACTTGGTTGGCTGCTAATTCAGAAACCTGGCGGCTACTTTAGAAAGTGGTTTTGGTTTCGTCACAAACACTCTGCTTCTTTTTCCTTCGCATTTCACTTTGTTCTGTTATTTACTACAGTAATAACCTGTTCAGAGGAACTGCTGAATAGTGTCATCGGGCAGAAAGCGGTCAACACTTCGCTGAACACAGCAGGATAGCTGACAAAGGATCACTGCAATTGCCCTCTTTTATGTAGGTAAATAGACTTTTTTTGTTTGTGAGAAAAAAGAATGGAGGGATATATATATATATATATATAAATACAATGACGTGTCTGCCTCTAGCATCGAATTATTATTATTTTTTTATTTTTAATTTGCAATTATGTGAAAATAATAATGAAATTTAAAATGCAAAATCACTTAAAAATGCATCATTGTCCCAAATGTCCTTATATTATTATAGGAATTAAATTAATAATAATTGTCCCAAATAGGACATGTCATCTAAGTAGGAAGTTAAGTAAATCCGTATGCCAAGTGGTGAATTTATATGAAATAGATTAAAAAGTTATTAATTGAACTTGAATATAAACGATGAGGGATATAGCGACAAAGGCTGTTATTTCCATAGGAGCAAAGCTATTAATTGAATGAAATGATTTTTAATAAATAAAGAAGTTATTGTTATTAATACGAGATGGTCTTGCGTTTCCATAAATTAAATTTTAGATAAAAGTTCAAATGTTCAGCGTTTTACCTTAAGTAACCAGATATTCTGAACGAGGCCGGGAATTTATATATATTGGGGGAAATGTTTTACCAGGACAAATTTATTTTTAAAAAAACTATTTCTACAATTATGCGTCTTCTCATTTTATAAGAGTGGTTCTTTCGTATGTTTTGCTGAGATTTTTATTTATTTTATTTTTGAGAACCACCACTACCAACCATTCCTTCATCCGCATATATTTTTTTATTAATAATATTTTAGGTTAACGAATCAAATGACTCGGATGAACTTAAAAATATTTGTAGATAATATTTTTGATTTTACGTCCAAATTATCATCATCATTATTATTATTATAATGATAATTCTGCATCCTAAGAAATGGAAGCAGCGTTGTAATAATTTCGCGTCAACTTACGAAGAAAACTAACAATTATTAATCCTGATAATCAACCATTCAAATTGAAGACAGTTTCAATACAATCTTTGAATTTGTCTTCATAAAACTGAGTTTTGTGGTCATATGTTCGGTCTGCACTTTCAGAAGTATTCAAACGTGATAAACATGCAAGCACTCAAATTAAAGCCAATCAAATCGTTATTTAAGTATTCAAATTTGGTATACGATTTTGTGACTACAAGTGTAATTCTGTGTCAAATGTTGATCGCAATCGGTTCGCAAAAAACTCATCTAAATCATTGGATCCAATAAGTTTGAGTAAAATAAGCTTTAATAAGGCGAAGATTTTTTTTTTTCTAAGCCAGAACTCTGGGAATTCCATCTAGATGCTGTAGATTGTGAGAAACTTTGAAATGCTGTCACCTGATGTTGATTTACAGCAGGAGTTTGAAAAAAAAATGTATAACATTATAAATTTTGTTCAGATATTTAAAATAATTTTGTTCCGATATTATAATTTTTTTAAATTTAATTCTAACTGGTTTTCTCCTTTTTATACTAATAAATTTGATCGTAAGTTTGAAGTGGGAGATGATCATTTATGCCTAAGTTCAATTCTATTGCACGTGCTATAAATGATATCAAGACAGATAAAATCCAATACACAGAATTAACCTTTATAGTGTAGATACCTTGAAAATTATGAGCCAAATGCAACAAGGGATTGACTGTCTGTAGGTCTATACTTTCAGAAACATATAAACACGATAATTCAAAGACGCAATGACTTAAATAGTATATCAAACGTGGTATGGAATTTTGTGACTACAATTGTAGGTCTGTGTCAAATTTTTTGTTTCAGTGGGTTGGGGAAAAATGCGTCTAAGACACAATTTCTATTTTCGGATACTATTAACCGCATGTCAGGGATTAATCGCCAAATAACTCGCCAAGGTTTACACGAACGATTCAGTAAAAATATCCAGTTTCAAGCCAAAAGTTAATATTTCGTATCTATTGTACGCAATGCCCTGCAAGGCATGCTCTGGAATAACATCTTTATTAGAAACTATGCAAAAAAAATGTTGTGGGGGACCATTCCCGCTGGTTTAAGAAGTCTTCTTCAATGAAAAACATGCCATTTGTGCAAGATATCTACCTGTGCTTTCAAATGCATGTAAACTCTATAACTTAAAAATATAATGATTTAAATATATCAAATTTGGGCTGTGATTTTGTGGCTGCAATTATAATTCTATGTTAAATTTATTTTCAATCGGCTAGGAAAGAACTCATTCTAAAACACAAATTTACATTTATGAGAGAGTATGCGAGACCGTTTTTTGTTGCATGTTTACTCCCGCATGTTTACTATGTAACAAGGTCACTGACATCGGCAAAAATACCTTGTACTCCATTTCATGCTCCGCACGTGTCATTCAGCAAACGCTAAATGACACGTGTGGAATTGGAAAGGTCGAATTACAAAAGACCGTTGTAATTATTTTTTAACAAAGTTTACAATATGTAGCTTCTGAGTCGATCGGTGCTATTTCTAATTGTTGTGAGTCACTGCTTTTAACGAGAAGCTTCGTAAAGGTTCGTAACGTTTGAAGATTTCTTATGGATGATATGACAATGCCATGATGTTGACTATGTTACGCCAAACAAAAGATAAAATGATATCTATGTAGCAATAACACTGTTGGTAAAAAAAAGGGAAATATAAAAAAGTATTCTGAAATATTAGTAAAATTTGAAGGCGTGGATAAAGCCTAATAGGTTTTTATTTTGTAAAAAGACGAACACGAGGTATTTTATCAAGTACAAAAGATAATGCAATGATAGGCTTTTGAAAAATTGCGAATGCCGGTCATTTGTGCATTTGAACAACACATGTCTCACAGGCATTTGAATATCACTTTGCGACCATAATGTTGGTTGTTCTTCTAGGAACGAGTGACCATGAATGAATTTGTTAAAACAAGTGCTTGAACGGGTTAAAACTATATTTGTTCTTCTGCTTTCTAATGAAAACCACGATTGCACAAGAAGTTTGACAACATGAAATTTGTAGTTTACAAGCCAATGTAGTAATGTAATTTCGACTAGGTGTTGAAGATGCATTGTATCTTCGTTATATGTGGTTATCAGATTTATTATGGAATATAAGAGTAATGAGTTAGTTTTGTAAGTTTTTAGCCATTAAGAAAATAATGGACTCTTCGATTTTTCAAAAACCGGATTTTATGAATAATTGTGGGCTAGAAGGAATGGTAAATCGAACGGAAGTTCCATTTTTAAGAGAAGATAAGTCTAAGAGATTATTTCGATTTTATGTTTCATTGTAACTATACTTGCCGTACTGGTTGCGCAGGATTCCAACTCTTCCTCTTTTTTCGGAGTTTAATTTCTATGGCTTTACCCATCATTAAGTTGCAATATCACGTGAAAATCACAAACCTAAAATAAAAGCTTGCTTAACTAGATTTCGATGAAAATTTCCTTTTGAAGGTATATAAGCTCTGGATGCTTTCTCATGCTCTCCGTTTCTGATTTTTGACTTGCTGAGGTGAAAGCATTACTGCCAGAACATAAATTTGACAAAACATTTTAATTGCTATTAATTTTTTTCCTTAATTGGGACAAAGAACGAATATTTTAAACCTGTTCCTTCTTTTTGAATATCTTTGTACTATAAAATTCAAATATCTCTGTACCCTGCACTACACTAGTAAATGTAATATACTAATAAAATAATTTTCGTTTATTATTTTTTTTTCATTGTACGTAGAGTACATATAGAGAAAATATTACATGCGTCAAAAACTTTGAACTCGAGATTTTGACAAATGCCTACATACCAGACAGACCATGCCTACATACCCCTTCCCCCGAGTCTGATAAAACTTTTTTTGAGAATTATATTTATATGCGAGCACGATATCGCGAAAGTGTATTGTGTGAAATGGGTTCAATTTTTATGTTTCTTGCATAGATACTTAGATTTCTTTTAATTTTTGAATGAGATCCATTCACAGAAAGTATGTCAAAGTATGTCTGTCTGAAGGCAAGCGAATCTGATAATTACAAAATTTAAAGAGATAAATAAAATTCAGAATACATTTTTAGCATCTCAAGTGTAGAATCGTATGAAAGTTTGAACTAAATTCGTGAACTGATTGTCAGCCTTTCTGTATATTTGCATACAAGTAAACATGATCATTCGAAAACGCAGCGAATTTATCATGGAAAATGAAATTTGATATGTGATCTTGTTGCTAATATTGAAGTTCAGAGTCAAATTTTGATCAACAAAAATCTGCCCAAAATGCATACTAAATTTCCATTAATTGTACTACAAAGCAAAAAAAAAAAAAAAAAAAAAAACACGCTCATATGCGAGACTGAAAAAAAAACCCTATACTCTCAGAACATCCACGGATTTGATCAAGGCGACAATTTTCATGCTGCGGTAGAAAGATAAGTTTTTTGAAAGAGTATTGAGGGCAGTGTAGGGCAGATCACCCCCTCTAGTTAGAATTTAATACATTTCATAATTCCTTATAATAATTGTCATGAAATCTTATGATGATTTTTTTTTCTCTAATTTGCCATGATATAGGGTTTGTCGTGTTGAGTTAAAGACAAAAAAAAATATTGAGCGATTTATTGATTATATGATTCCAAAATTATCAAAATAATATATCGTCATCAAAAACATGGAAGTTTACAAAATTTCAAAATTCCAGCTGTTTAGGAGGTGATTGAAAAACCGAGTGTCTGTTTTATAAAAGTGGACTAAATCATATTGAATTAAAAGTGTGATAAAATTGCACTTTTAAACAAGAATAAATTAAATTAAACCGGTGATAAAATTACATCTTTAAACATGAATAAATGAAATTAAAGGTGTGATGAAATTACGCTTTTAAACATGAATAAATCAAATGAAATGAAAGGTGTGATGAAATTGCACTTTTAAACAAAAATAAACCAAATTAAATTAAATTTATGATAAAATTACATCTTTAAACACGAATCAATCAAATGAAATTACAATTATGATAAAGTTACTCCTTTAAACAAAAATAAATCCATTGAAATTAAAGTTTGTGTTAACATTACTGCTTTAAATATTAATACATCAAATAAAATTTCAGTTATGATAAAATGACAATTTTAAACAAGAATAAATCAAATTTTAATTAAAGGTGTGATAAAATTACTCCTTTAAACAAGAATAAGTCAAATAAAATTAAAGGTGTGTTAAAATTTACTCTTAAGCAAGAATAAATCAAATGAAATTAAAGATGTGATGAAATTACAAACAAGAATAAATCAAATGAAATTGAAGGTGCGATAAAATTGCACCTTTAAATATGAATAAATCAAATGAAATTAAAGGTGTGATAAAATTATACCCTTAAGAAAGAATAAAATTAAATTAAAGGTATGATAAAATTACACCTTAAAATATCAATAAATCAATTTAATTAAAGATATGATAAAATTGAATAAATCATATCAAATCAAATTAAAAGTGTGATAAAATTGCACCTATAATAATGAATAAACCAAATAACATTAAATGTCTAAAATTTCTAAATTCTTTGAGTGAGTGACGAAATTAAGGCGAACAGTTTCAAATTCCAAAACGCTGAAGAGAGTAATGCCCTTTCGATAATGAAAACTGTAGCTACATTTTCAGACGATTTACAAAACTTCACGACATCGATTTGTATTTAAGCTGTTTGATACTTCAGAAAAAGAAGGTATTCATGTCAAATAATGGCCTTATCGCGTGACTGAAGAGCAGTATCGTTTTTAACATCTTCGTCGTAAATAATTTGAGAGAGAATCGATCCATAAAGTGCACGCAAGCTTTGGAATTCTAGAGTTTTGAACCACACAAGTGCGTGGGCGCTTTGTCACTGTAACGTTTGTCTATTGTCTTCTGTTTTTTGTTAATTCCGAGATATTTCTGAATTCATTTCTGTTTTGACCTTACAAATTTGTTTGAAGGATTATTTTTCCACAGATTTTCTTTTCAGTAGCTCGCATATGAAGCATTCAAAGAGAAAACACTTTAATCCTGGAAAAAAATCGACCTCGATTATGATAATGATAAATTTTCACCAGTCTAAAAAGCTCGTTTTTTAGAATTAAGTCTGTCGACCTGTAAACACAATAGCTACAATAATTCAAAAATGCAAATACATAAAAAGAAAAAAAAAGAATGGAATTCGGCACGTGTCTTTAACACCATTATTGTAGATTTCTTTTAAATTTTGAAAGAAATCTGTTTACGAGAAATCTTCTTTTTGCCAGCATGCATATAAATGCAACAATTCAAAAACAGAACGAACATAAATTTATCAACAGAATTGTAAACGGGTTGAAAAAAATAATAACCTTTACTTTGCTAATAGAGTGATGATGCAATAATAATAATTGAATGAATGTTGTTGTTGGATCTGCAAAATGAATTTAAAAACATATAAAATCATTTTTTCTATGTTTTTAAAATCTTTTCTATGTTTTTAAATTCTATAATATTTTAAAAATTAAATTAAATTAAATCGAATATAAGACTTAGAAATCAAATAACATAATTCAGAAGGGGGAAAAAATGGAAAAACCGGTGGAAGTGGTCATTCCAAAACTTCCTCGTATGTTTTCTAATAAAGATGTTAATAAAAATGGTGAACTTAGGGTAAGGCAGAGAACGTCTTGCACACTACTGTCATACAATAGTTACGAAATATAAACCTTTGATATGAATTCAGTATTTTTTTTTTACTGAATCCATCGTGTGATTTTTTGGGAATTTTTAACCAATTAATTCCTGACAAAGAATCCGAAAATCGAATTTATGTTTTAGATTTGTTTTTCCTTTGCCGATTGAAACAAAAATTTCACACAGAACTACAGATACAATCACAAAACCATATACCAAATTTGAGGTCATTGCATTTTTGAGTTCTTGTATTTACACGTTTCTGAAAGAACAGATCGACAGACGTTTCATCCTTTGTTGGATTTTGCTCAAAATTTAATTGATGTTAAATCTGCATACCAAATTTTTCTCTTCTGGTTCATTTTGTTTTGTAGTAATAGGGTTAACTTTTAATCGATCAGTCGGATAGACAGACTTCCTCTGAACAAATTTCCTCAAATTGTGAAAGAAATTTACAAATTTGGTAAAATTTTACAATTTTACAATTTTGGTAAAACCCAACCAAAAATTTACAATTTTGGTAAATACCATATATCAAATTTCATCCATCTAGCTCAAAGCGTTTTTAGTTATCTTTGTCTCTAATAAACAGTCAAACATTTTTCGAAAATGTGTTTTTTGAACCCAATTAAATCTTAAATGTGGAGATTCGTCAAAATCTCGAGTTAGCATTTTTTTACTTTTACAATACTTTCACTATACCTCTAATACGAGAAAGCAAAAAATTTGACCCCCATAAAGTTGTAGGCTCCTAGGTGGATGCCTATTTATACTATTTCATAATCGTGCCTACATCTACTCCCTGATAGTGTCACTATTTTTTACGACTTTGTTACCAGTATCCTCGTTTTCGTGTAGTCCATGATTAAAACATGCATTTACTTAAATGTAGTAATTAAATTTTTATCCTTCAAATATGTATACATCTCATTTATAATATAAAACAGAAAATCCGTACGTCTTTCTGTTTGTTTGTCTACCATAAGGACTCCTCCGAAATAATGATCTCTATCGATATGAAATCGATTCTGATATAGATTCTGGAGCCCATTTCTAGATGAAATGTGTCATTTTCAACTCGAAAATTCTTTATACATTTAATTTAATTGCAAAAACAAGGCAAATATTATTAGTATTTTTACTCAGTTACTCAATATTAACTTTTAAAATAATTATGACACGAAAATTATCTATGCACCATCTTAAAGAACAAGCAATTATCTTTTTAGTGATTCCAATTCAATTGTTTTTTTCCTTCTTAAAATTAAAAAAAAAATCATAAAAATTTAATTTAAATTATTTATGACAATACTTTTTGTTGTTGTAATTAAATTCAAACCAATTTGATTGCTTCATCAGATACTTTATACACATATTTTTGTCACTGCTAAAGTTACGATAAAAACTTATACTTATTTCTTTGGATATTAATCGAAATCAGAATTTTTACTATCCCTTTTACTTCATGACATGCACACTTTTTAATATCCAACCACAGCGTATTAAAACGTTAGTTTAATTACTAGCTGATAAGTTGATGTCAGCTTAGTTACCGTCCGATTTTTTGTTTAATTTTCACAGCTTCTAAAATGTTTGTTTTAAATTGTATCGTTTAATGATCCTAGTCTGTATTTAAAATCATTCAGGACTATTGAGTCTCATTCCTATTAAAAGAATAATTCTGCGGAGGAAATGGAGGGACACTATATACTGTTTTCCCAGTTAGACACAGGGGTCGCGGTGGCCTGGTGGTAAGGTCTCGGCTTCGGAACCGGAGGGTTTCAGGTTCGTAACCCGATTTCACCGAAGAACCGTCGTGTAAGAGGGTCATTTGCACGTTAAATCCATCATGACCAAACGTCCTCCCGCTGGTGTGGTGTGGCGTGGCGTGGAGAGGGGGGTGCCAGATCAGGTGTCGTCCTCGTCATCTGACCGCGGTTCAAATGAAATCCGTCCCAAAATAGCCCTAGTGTTGCTTTAAACGGGACGTTAATATAACCAAACCAAAACCAAACCCAGTTAGACACATAAATATTAATAAGAAGAGAATTGTACTTACAGGCATTACAATAAAATATATAATATGAAGGAACTTTTATAGTTAGGATAACAATGATAAAGAAGAAGAAATGAAATACGAATGTTTTCTAAAGTCGTACGAGATAGTTCAAAGTACGAGGATAAATATAAGAGAGCTCCTAGCTGATGGGTCAGACGACATGGAAGAGGGTGAATGACAGCCAGAAAAGAAATGCAGCTAAAATTGTTTAATTAAGTTAAAATTATAATGAGAATTCTTATTTAAGATATGTTTAAACAACTTATTACATTATGAATATCACGATAATATAAATAAATACTTGTAAAATGAAATGATTCTTATTGATTTTATTGATATCAAAGAATATTAAGTCGTTTTCTCAAAATAACTTTCTATTACGCACTTTTTATGACATAAAATGGTTTCCTTCTCAATCCTTTTGCTTTCGAGGATGAATTTATTCCTTCCTCTTTTTATTATGACGAAAAAAGGTGAAGGACAAAATATATGTATATAAGGTGAATAAATATTGATGGGAAAAAATGAGTACGAAATCACGATTCCATGAAAAAAGCATCTACACTGATTTACTACTGAATTTGGAATCTACGAGTATAAAGCCGATGATTCGTAATTCATTTCAATTTCAGATTTTTACTTTCTTCCGTGCTGTTCTTTGACATATATAACTAAGGCTCGTGGAAGAAACACCAGAAAGGTTTTAATGAGTTATAAGCACTACAGAATGAAGAAAATGAGATTTTATGTGTTTATTCATGAAATGGATGCTTGGACTGTAAAATCTCTTCATTACGTTTTTCGGGAAATTGCTTCAAGACCATGTACCAACGGAAGTGTTGTACTATCGAATCTTGGTTCAAAATGCGACCAACTGTTTACCATAACTATAAAATGAATCGGTATGGCTCTATTTATAGTAACATTTCCCACTTATTTTAACATATTTTGATACTTATAATTTTAGATTATATAAATAAAATATAGAATACTTAAACGATTCAGACCTTTTTAACTTTCACCCAACACGGGAATATGTTCCGTTTTATTGGAAATCGCTTTACACGAAATGAACATCGTCCGGATAAATTTATACAAATTCAAACATATTTCTGATTTGTAACAAATTAATGTTAGTTAATAACCAACTTTATTTTTCATTTATAAAGAAATGTAAATTTGCTGTTAAAAAAAATTATTAAATTTTCTTTCCACTGATATTCTGTGAGAACTCATCACAATCGTTTCGTCACGAAATATACAAATATACATACATATACAAATCACAAAATGTACAAAAAAAATACATATACAAATCACGAAATCTACAAATACAAGTCACGAAACATATAAGTACAAATCACTAAATATACATACATATACAAGTCACGAAACATAGATATACAAATCATGAAATATACATACATATACAAATCATGAAATTTACATATATATACAAATCATGAAATATACATACATATACAAATTATGGAATATACATACATATACAAATCACGATATATACAAATACAAATCACGAAATATTCATACATATACTAATCATAAAATATACAAATACACGTTGCACAAATACATACATAAATTACGAAATATACAAATATTCATACATATACTAATCATAAAATATACAAATACATACATAAATTACGAAATATACAAATATGCATACATATACAAATCACGAAATATACAAATAGACCACGATGTGCGAAAGTGTTTTTGCAATTGAAACTATACTTGGTCATAAATACTGAATGTTATTATTCTTGAGAATATTTACGCAGACGTTTCTTTCCTTTTGCATTTTTTTCCCTTGGGACCTGTAATAAAATGTAATTCTCACTATCTTAATATAAATTTTAAAAAATCTGTATAACTCTGTATGTGCATATGTATGTATGATCCACGTGTATGCACAGTTATTCTTCGGGACTAGAGAAAGGATACTGTCAACTTTTCAAAGTACAAAAGTTAATGAAATATTCAATGAATTAGAAATTAAATGAAATTTGGCCATTTTTTTGTAGTAACTTAGGAGAAAATTACTATACAAAAAATATTTTAGTGTCATCTTATAAATCAAAGTATTACATTTTCAATGGTACTAAATTACAAAGTTTTCTTTGTAATTTAAGTAATCTAAATAAATTACAAAGTTATCTTTAATCTTAAAATTTTAACACCACTGATTCCGAAATACATTAACAGTAAGACTCAGATTTACTCTACCTCTATTTTTAAAAATTTTTTGTTTCGTATATTTTAGATTTATTCTTGAAGTAATTATTTATTGCTGACTAAAAGAACTGAAAGAAAGATTTGACATACCTTTCAATTTCAAACCATTATAAGAGACCAAAGCCCAAAAGTAATCAATCAAGTAGTATTATGTATAGTAAAAGAATAATAAAAGTATTATGAAAAGAATTATGTGTATAATAATAATTTATATAAAATTAGTTTCTACATTAAAAATAATATACATCAAAGTATTTAAATTTCGTATAACGGCGGAGTCATCACCTGGTCATTTCGTAGTTTCTAAATGTTCACTTATTATATATAAATTTTGTATCATATCTTATTGATATTATTTGAAGTTACAAGATATGACGATTATAAAAGTCTCTACTGTATCTATCTGATTTGTTCTGTATATATCGGCTTTCGCGTGACTGTTTGTAATCTATCAGCATATCCGGTTTGGATTGGCCAGGTTTCTCTATCTTGGACTTGGGATATCAGCTAGTAGTAATATATTATCTTATGTTATTTTAGATCATTTTATTAGTATAGATTGAAATTAAAATCATTACTTTTACTGTAATAGTTCTTGAGTTATTATTATTATTATTAGAATAGTTTGCAAAGGAATGTTGACATATTAAGTTTTAAAAAAAACGGAATCACGTGGTTCTCTTGTCTGGCTGAGTTTTTATTTAACCATTGTGTTATTGAACATATGTCCTTGAAAAAAGTTCATATTTGTATGTGATGCACTTTCAATGTCTGTGATTTCTTTAACTTTTCGATGTGTGAAAATAAATCAGGATTTAGGGGCAGCGTCTTAGCGAAGAGCGATAATTAAAAGAGATGACGATAAAACGTTTTAAAGAAGCAGTTAACAGAAAGAAAAAAAGCAAGAACAAAAGAGGTTTCTCCGATACTTTCTCGTACATTCTTTAATAAAGTACTTCTTTCAAAAAAAAAAATCTTAGACAAGGTCTTAATGCTCAGAAATTTATTTTCAGAATTTCGCACATGGGTCGAATGCTTCATAATATAATAAAGAAAATCGATAATTGTGTATTATTAACTACATTACATTGAAGGGAAATAGTTACGAAATATCATATTGGCGATTAATGGCTGCGATGCGGTTAATACACAAATATCAGAAAATCGAAATTATATTTTGGACTTCTTTTGTCGATCGATTGAAATTCAAATTTGTCACAAAACTGTAATTGTAGTTATATGATCACATACAAAATGTCATTTACTTAAGATTTTACATTTTTGAATTGTCGCGTTTATATGTAAATGAAAACTACAAACCGATAGACGATAAATTCCTTGATTTATTTAAATCCAAATATCACACACATCTAAATTTTAGATGCCTGTATTAATTGTTATTTAACTTTTTTCGTTTTGTAGTTATCGTGTTAGGACCGATGATTCGTTAGTATCGTGTTTGTATCGGGCAGCCATATAGACAGACGTTAGTTGAATGCATTTCGTTCAAAATTTGACAGAAATCTACAAATTTGGTATAACGACCGTATACCAAATTCCATCCGTATATTTCAAAGCGTTATCAGGTTCACAGACAAACATAATTCCCAATATGTGTTTTTTGGATTGAAGAAATTCTCTAACGTGGAGATGTGTTGGAACTGCGATTTCGAATTTTTTTTTTTTTTTTTTTTTGAAGATTGCAGTACTTCCTTTTTGCATACTTCATATAGAAAAAAAGTATATAAATATAAAAAAAGACAGCGAAGTGCTCTTTCCATGATATTCTCATATATTTAAGGAATAATAAATCTGTATACCAAATTTCAACCATGTAGTTCCTTTCGGTTCTGAGGTATTGTGTTTATATGCAGACGGTCAGATAATCTTCTACTGGTTTTGCCCAAATTTTGATAAAAAAACACCAAGTTTAGATTTCGGACTACGTACTGAATTTCATAGCTCTGACTGATTCATTTTTGCGTTATTGCGTTCAAGCAGAAAAACAAACAAACAAGCAGATATAATTCCAAAAATGTTTTTTTTTGGGGGGGGGCGTGTTAAAGTTTGAAATGTGAAAATTCGTTGATGCCAAATGTTTTTGCCAATTACAATACTTTTCCCATTTTTATTATTTTTATATAAAATGGTAAAAAAGAAAAAAAAATTGACAACATAAATGCATATATAAGATTTTAAAGTGTTCATTTTTACTGTAAAGCACAAAAATTATTTTTTTATATATTAAATATCCAAAAAATGTGTCCAAATTACCGCAAAGAATATTGATAGTAGCAGTATTAAATCTAAAGTATTGAAATCATCTCTTGCATTGAATCCATCTGAATGTACCCTTCCTCAAAGAGTCTCGAATTACTTACAGATGGCGTATCCACGGCGAAAGCTTTTTATTTTATTTTGGTTAAAATTTCAACTGATTCATTTAAGAACCATTGGCTATCGTCCAGATTGATAGAAAGTAATAAAGAAAATTACATTTTATCCACTTTAAATTGGCCGCTGTGTTCCAGTTCCATTTGATTATTCTAGATTTACATCATGCAGCGATGTCTCGCCCCAAGTGAGGAAAATGATGGCTCAGTTTACGCCCATTTTCGATTTCCTCTTTTCAAATATGTTTTCGTATTTTACACGCAATTTCTATCTTTTAAGTGCGAAGAATAGAATTTTCTAATTTCTAAACAATATTGGTTACAATTTCCTTTATTTATTTTTTTTATCCTCAGTATTTGTTAGTTACGTACTCGTATACAAATAGAGACAAAGTATTCTAATAGTCGAAAAAGAAAGGGGGAAAAAAATCGAACACAAAGCCTTCTCCACGTTTTAGAACTCCCTGAGTTTGAAAAACACATTTTTGGTATTATACCTGTCTGTGACAAAGATAACTCAAAAACGCTTTGAGCTTGATGGATGAAATTTAGTATATGGTTTTGCGCCAAATTTGTAGATTTATATCAAATTTTGAACAAAATCCATCAGAACGTCTATCTATCCGCCCGATGGAAGTCCGTCAAATATAAGTTAACACAATAAATACAAAACATAAAAGCTAAATGGATAAAATTTGGTAAACAGATTTAACATCTTTATATTTAACTTATTATCTTAACATCTTTATATTATCTTATTTAACATCTTACCAAATTTTGAACCAAATCCAACGAGGGATTGAGCGTCCATCGGTTTGTATTTTCAGCAGCATGTAATACGATAATTCAAACACACAATGACATAAATATATCAAATTTGGCATGTCATTTTGTGACTACAAGAAAAGTTTTGTGTGAAATTTTTGCTCCAATCGGTTGAGAAAAACGCGTCAGAAACACAAATTTGATTTTCGAATATTATTAACAGCTTGCCAGAAATTAATCGGCCAAAGGATGCGCGAAGAATTACGTGATAGATTCAGTAAAAATTCTAAATTCACTCCAAAAGTTAATATTTCGTAATTATTGTTCGCCAATGCCTTGTAAAGCCTTCTCTGCCTTACCCAAGGTCCACAGTTTTTTGCCGAAAGTGAGGGTGTAACACTTTTATTAAAGATTATATGAGAAAGTCTCAGGGAAACTTTTCCCCTCCGGTTATCTTCAGTATTTGCTAGTTTTTGGTAATAACATTCATAAATATGTGAAAAATTAACTTTATTTCAATTTTATTTCTATAGAGATATTATTTGATTTTTGAAATATATCTGCTTTGGAGTATTTGGGGGGCGGGGATGATGCCTTGAGACCGGAATGTTATAATATAACTTCTCATTTTATTTTTTATTAATATTTGAATCCTCGAGACCATGAATACAAAAACTCAAAAACATGGTGTAAAGACCATTTACCAAATTTTATCCGTCAGGCTCAAAGCATTTTTGAATTATCTTTGTCATAGACATAGACAGGTGACATAATTCCAAAATTGTGTTTTTCTAACTCAGTGAGATCTGAAATGTGGGATTCGTCTATATCTGAATTTCGAATTTTTTGAAGACTACAATGTTTTCTCTGTACGTCCTATGCGAGAAAATAAAAACCCAGCGACTTAGAAAAAAATATTTTGGCATATTACATTGTAACCAGAATTGTGAATATCAAATAATATTTCCAAATATATAATAATATTCCCAAATTATATAATAATTCCCAAATTATCAAATAATATTAATTATTATATATAGACTACTTATCTTTATTCTTTAACTAGCTGACCCGGCAAACGTTGTTCTGCCTTATAAATTATTTCTATTGAATATTTTGGCTGTTAACGAATGCACTGTAAGAGTGTGGGGTTGGGATCTATGACAGAAAGAGGAATGGAGCGCTGTAGACGATGATCGCCGATAAAAAACAAAACACCAATCACCTGGCAACAACCGCTGTATTTAGAAGTTTAAATCGTCGACGTCCACATTTTTTGCTGCCAAAATGGCTCTTTCTGCCATCCACGCATAATTTATGTATTAAGTGCGTATATCAGGAAATATGCGGTCAATGAGAGCATTTTGCGAATCAACGATAGTGCAGAAGTTAGTGGGCAATTTTATGCATACAGTATTTTCATAGACAGCAACTCTTCCATCGCCGATATCTAACAATTGGTCCGAGAATGTGTCAGCAGATGGATCTTGTAGCATTTGGACACGCGTGTTTCTTTTTAGCTGGTCTTTTTCAACATTGCGTCACAGTGGCGATGATTTCAAGCAAGCGTTGATCTCCTCAGTGTACGGTGAACGTGGATAGGAACACCCGAATTACCAGCGTTATGAAATATACTTTACCTACAAATACCTTACCTCTCATACCTACAAAATACGCATAAAAAATTTCATGAAAATCGGTCGAGCCGTTTCGGAGGAGTTCGAACACAAACACCGTGACATGAGATTTTTATATTTTAGATTAATTTTTGATCCTGAAGCCTTAAGTACCTCATAACCATCAAAATATATATAACATACAGTGCGATTTGATGTATAGCAAATATATAATGATTTTATATATATCATTAACCATCGCGAGTCTTTACGTAGAGAGAAGGGAATACTTACTTGTATTGTCTTCCTTCTACAGTATACTCCCGATTATCCGCGGAATTGGGTGGCGCGGCCGCCGCGGATAATCCGAAAAAATCTAAAAACGGGTATAGCAAAAGAGAAAACAGTCATTCCAACTTTGAAAAATCGTTTTATGTACAATGAAACGTAAAATAAACAGCAGGAAATGTTTAACTAGCTCTTAATATTTTAGTATATCACTCAAAACTAACCTAAAATGCATTTTGTTCATGAAAACAGAAAAGTGCTATCTACTTACGAGAGGCCTCAAGGATACACAGAAAAATTAATACATATGTACTGTTTTAATACTGTAATGTATCATGTAATTACAAAAGCATAACTGTAAAACTACATCTTTTTGAAGAAATCAGTCATTTGTGTTTGCTTCTTGCTTTGGAAGCATTTTTCCTTTGCTTGGAAGCAAAAAAAAAAAAAAAAAAAAAAAAACTTAGTGCGGCAGGCGCGGATAATCCGCACCGCGGATAACCCGCCCGCGGATAATCGGGAGTCCACTGTATCAGCCTCAGTCATCGATTCCGAGTAAAAATAAAAACATGAGTACTTACAACGTTACTCACTAAGATACCTCACTCAAGATTCCCACTTTTATTTCATTGGAACTGTGTATAGAAAATTCTAAGAGAAACCATTCCCGTTACTTATTGTGCTGGTATGTTAAATCAAATTAAATATAGTCAGCATCTAGATTGTTTAAAATCAGGCTAAACTGTTACACTGAATAATAAAGTAAACAATATTTTAAAAAGTTACGGAATAAATTTTGTTCTTTGCTGGTCTGCCTTGACAGAATACAGGCGGGTGCTTGTGCACTGAAACTTGTGCCTGACGAAGATTTTATTTTTAATTTATCATTTTCATTTAATATCGATTGAATATTTATCAGGTGGAAAAAAAATTAAATTATCGCCGCAAAGATATGATTGAAAATTGTCATTTGTTTCTAGATACCGAAGTCATCCTATTTCATTTTGCGCTGCAATGTGTTAACAACTTAACTGATCTGATTGCATAAAATTTATGTTGTTTAATTTTTTAATTTAAAGTAAGTTATTTGTCGATTTTAAAAGTCTGCACAAATCACGTGTATCCCGTCTTAGGAAAGAATTTCTGGATCACGTATTAAAGTTCTTCAAAGTAAAGAATTCTTATAGCCTCTTAAAAATTCAAAGTCATGAAAGTATTCAAGAGAATCACAAAAATATTAATTTGATTATAGGATCCAAAACGTTAGTACGTAAGATTTTAGGAATATTAGTGAGTGTGTTGCAATTTTCTAATGAATTGCCCGGTTTTAAATACACTAGTTTTAATTTCCACAAACATAGCTACACTACAAAATGTACAAACACACATAGACAATTAGGTTAAAGTAAACAGTATGGTGGAGGGATTCCACCGTTTCCAGCCGAAAACATTCGGCGTTAGCGCAAGGGTTGCGCATAGGAAAAAGTCGACCTCAGGATGCAGGTCTCCCATTCAACTGCTTGTCTGTCTGTAAACACCACAAGAGGCTTCTGTAAAACGCCACAAGGGGGCGCTCTCTGCTCAAGGGGAAAAAGAGATGCTACAGTAGGGGATAACTTTTTTTGTAAATAACTTTAATAATTTTGCAAATTTTCTTTTGTAAGTCCAGTGTTTTCTCAAGCGTTAATCTAAAACTGCCTTTGATGTCTGAAAATAAAATTATTTAATTGGGTTGACAATTTTTATTTTCTCGTATACGTAGTGAAACTATTTTAATTGTCAAAAACTCTTAACTCGCAATTTCGACGAATATCCATGTTTCAAACCTCCCTCATTTCGACAAACATATTTTTGGAAAATGCCCATGTGCTCTCTTTGTCTGTGGCGAAGATCATTCAAAAATGCTTGAATTAGACGGGTGAAATTTGGTATGTAATCTTTACTCCAAATTTGTATATTTCTACCAAATTTTGAGTAAAATCTATCCAGCTGTTTCCAATATAAGTTAATGTGATGATTACAAAAAAATTATAGTAAAAAATACTTATTTCTCTTGGATTTCAAATAATAATATTTTACAGTATCAAATTTATTGTATTGATTCAATTAAAGAAAATACAAGAGGCCAAATGGAAATGAATTTTTATGAAATGTGTACTTAAATTTGTGACTGTTAAATTTGGAACTACAACCTTAAACTTGGCCAGTTAAGTTAGAAAATAAAAATGGGGAAATTGTACTTACTTATTACATTCTGTAATAATTATTTTCATATTTCTAAAAGTATTAAACTTTAAGGAATATTTCGTGTTTGTATTTTAGATGCTTAATAAAAAATATTAGAAGTGCATACTTAACTTTGGAATGTGACGTGACCTGGATATTTCACGTCACAGTATTGACATTCATATTGATAATGTGACGTATATGACCTGGATTTGTATGATGACCATTGTACAAATCCATATACAGCCTGGATATGTATATGGTGGATTTGTATAATGACCTGGATATTTCCAAAAGCGATATTCTTTCAGCAAATTGCTTAAGAATCTTCTTCGAACTTCACGTCATATTATTGACATTCATATGGATAATGTGACGTATATGGCATAGATTTGTATGATGACCATTACATAAATGCATACACTACCTGGATTTGTATAATGACCTGGACATTTCCAAAAGCAATATTCTTTCAGCAAATTGCTTAAGAATCTTTCTTCAGACTTCACGTCATATTATTGAATTCATATTCATCCAAAATCTCAGGATCAAATTTTTGACTAGTAGAATTTCAGTTGTTGAGATTAGTTAAAGAAACAAAATCAAAATGAATAATTGCCTTTTTAAAGGATCTTTTTAACCAGCAAAAAAGTTAAATTTAATTATAATGTATTAATTTACATGTCGTATATCATGCATTTATATTAAAATACCACTGCTTGAATATATCTACCAATTTCTTTTTGTAGTTTTTAGTCGTTGGAAAGATATTGTTAGTGCATTTTTTCCTCTACTCTAAGAAATTCGGATTGTTTATTTCATATACAGAAAAATAAATAAATAAAAATCTGATAAGAGCTATTTTTCAGCAGTTCCTTTTCCATTTTTTTAACCCCGATTTATACAACTCAACTCAATTGAATTCTGCAGTTTCTAGAACTAAAATCGCGCAATCTAATCATATTATCAATGCTTCCATTCTTAAATCCGAAATTCAAGAGCAAGAATAGCAAGGCGGCCGGTGGTTGATAAAATTCAGAGAGAACAAAGGTTAGGCAACACTGTTTGCATAGCCAAAGCCGAGGTCTATCGAAATCTATGTAGGCTCACGTGCGAGATACAATTTGTTGTCATAAAAGACAACCTTTGGACTGATTATCCGTGCCGGGTGACATCCCGGCAGTCAGTAACGGAATGACAGTTCGCAAATTCTTTGGACTGCATCGGTGCTTGTCTCTGTACAGTAAAAGAGAAGTGCAGGTAGGCAAATTGTATCATGTTTGTTTCTTATCCCTACAACGTTTGAGAATGAATACAAAACATTTCATAGCCCATCAGTTTTACGGATATTTAAAAAATATGTTCTTACTTTATTAAACAATTTTATTATTTGCTAATTCATAATAATAATAGCTTATAATTGGTAACACTTATTTTACCTATAACCGTTTATTAAAAGATCATTGCCAACTTGTTCTTCTGGCAACACTGTTTTTTTATTAAAGCACATTCTGAATGAATGTATGAATTTTAATCGTTTTAATAATATGCATCCTTATTTGATAGATTTCTTAGGAGACATTCCGGAAGCAAAAGTATTCTTGTTTCTTCATGGTATTGGTTTTAATCTTTGCATATGAAAAAAGAAATACTTTGATTAGATTTTTGTTAACAATTTTCTTTTGACTTTTATATGAAATATTATTTTAAAAATAATTAAATTCTAAAGTACCATAGGCTTCCCACAGAATGGCCACACCTCGCTTTTGCGCCATGAAAATCCAATCCAATCCTACTAAATACCTATTATATTGCGTTTGCTCTGAGTTTTAATTTCTTCATAGACATTCATTTATTTTATTCATACATGACATTATTTAATTTATTCATAGAATACACATCTAATTTACAAAAATATTGGCTAATTTTCTACATTGAATATAAATTTATTTTATATCTTTGTTTTGAATTTAAGATTTTACAGTTATCCTATTTCATACACTATAATAAGACATTTGAAACGAAAATACGATGAGTTTGAAGGAGAATATGTATATATGAACTTTCAAATGATGTACAAACCTTTACAATAAATATTCAAACAAGCAGCGACTGTATAGCGCAAGGTTGTAGCGAATTATGCTAATCCAGTCTTTGTTGTACAAGGTAATTTTCGTCTTCCCTATTCCTCGTGTGTGTGTGTGTGTGTGTGTGTGTGTGTGTGTGTGTGTGTGTGTGTGTGTGTGTGTGTGTGTGTGTGTGTGTGTGTGTGTGTGTGTGTGTGTGTGTGTGTGTGTGTGTGTGCTCGCGCGCGCGCGCTCGCGTGTGACACCTCATTTATTTACAATGCTCCTCAAATAATTGCGTGCTTGCATTAAATGCTTATTTTTTGCAAAATCTTTTTTACTTTTAAATTTTTAAGTGAAAGAAATTTTCGTTCACCTATATAAGCTAATAGTTTTTATAAATTTCTTTAAAAAATAATCTGAAATATCTCGGGCCGCGGTGGCTTGGTGGTAAGCCCTCGGCTACGAAAACGGAGTGTTTCAGGTTAGAGACCTAATTACGCCGAAGAACCATTATGTAAGGGATCAAGTGCATGTTAAATCCGTCGGGGCCAAACTTCCTCCCACTGATGTGGCGTGGAAGCTTGGAGACGGGGATGCCAGCTCAGGTGTCGTCCTTCTCATCTGACATTGGTTCAAAATTACTAGGTCCTTCCCAAAATAGCCCTAGTGCTGCTTTAAAATGGGACGTCATTATAACGGAAAAAAACCCCTGAAATATGTCAAAATGACGGTTTAGGAGTTTCTAGCGTTAAATCAAAATTTCGTATATCCTCGTGTTCAGCACCAGTGATATCTGTGCTTAATCTTATTAACCTCTTCGCATACAATGACTAGTTTTATTGTAGGTCACGGTCTTTCTCGAGAATCGAATTACTGAATTTTTAAATTGAGTAATTTAAAATGCAAAAATAAATTTAAAACGTTTCAATTTCTCCAATGCCCTTTTATTATTATTAAAGAAATTGAAATGATAATAAATGTCTCAAATAGAATGTGTTATCTAATTCGGAAATTAAGTAAATTCGTAAATCAAGAGGTTAAGCCGGCAACATGAGACTGCTTTTATTCGCTGTTTTTAGTTCAAGGTTTGCTCATAAGTCCAAATATTTCTGCAACGAGGCGAATTCCTGTTTACATGAAACGCTATTATATCATGCACAGATATATTATAATGTAATTAAGAAACTACCAACCAAAAAATAAAGCAGTTAAAGGAAAACAAAATAAATCCTAGTTATCGTTATTCACATAAAAATGTTTCTTTTGATACAATATTCTTTTAAATTTTACGAGAATCTTTTATTAAGATTAGAATGCAAGACGCAATGAAAGGTAAAATGTATATCGTGCAGCTACCACGTTTTTACAACATAAAAACAAGTTCATGAACTGATGACTCAGTTTTCTTACCAATTACTTTATGGAGCATGTTATATGTTCATGGGTATATAGCGTAGATCTTTGATAAAGAAATGCACATTTTGTCAAAGAAAAGTGATAATCTTTTAGATACTATGTTCAAAGCCCGAATACTTACTTTTTACTTCATCGTATACGAAAAATAGAGAAAGTATTATAATCGTCAAAAAATTCAAACTCCAGATTCTTTGATGATTTTTGACGAGCCTACTCGTTTCAGATCTCTGTGATTTCCAAAAACACATTTCTCGAAAATGTCTGTGACACAGATAATCTAAAAACGCTTTGAGCGAGATGAATGAAATTTGGTATATGGACTTCTCACCAAATTTCTAAATTTTTATCAAATTGTGAGCAAATTTTGTTCAGTCTGTCTGACTGTTCGAAGGCAAGTTAATACGATAGCTACAAAACGAAAAGAGCTAGATGGATACAATTCTGTAAGCAGATTTAATATCTATAGTGTAAACAGCTATCAATACACAAAATCACAATGAATTAAATAGTGTTTGAATCATAAGTTTTGTATCAATATTTTGTATGTTTGGTTCAAAAGGTTTGGAAAAACGCGTCTAAAATAAAAACACGATTTTTAGTTTAGATGCCCTGGATTAGTCGCCAAAAAACTCGCCAAAGATCTCAAGATAAATTCAGTAAGAATATTAAATTCACGCTAAGGATTAATATTTCGTAACTATTGTACGTCAAAGCATTTTCTGGAATAACAACCTTTATTAGACAATATGCGAGAAAGCTCTGAACAGGTCACTCCCGCTGTTTTTTTTTTTTTCCTCCTTTCTTTTCTTTTCTTTTTTTCTTTTTGAGGGGGGGGGGAAATGATTTTTCAAGGAAAATAACAATTTAGTTCAACATGACATCACTTTATCGATAATGCAATAATAACTTTCCAGAAGCTCCATCCTTTTTTTTAGGAAACTCTATTGTATAAAAAATCCTTTTTAATCACTTTTATTTAGCTTTCTTCGCGTTTTTACAGATTTAATATTGTAATTTAGTTTTAACACTTACATTTTCCTGTATTGGAGTTCTAATATTTTTCACACATATTCATTGCCGACGACATATTTTGAGATTTGTCATTAAATCGATTGATTTTAGTTAATTTTTGATTCTATATGAATCTAGTAGTTAATTTTAAAAGGAAATTTATTACTATGAAATATATTACAGAACAAAACAGTTAAAAATATAAAAAATATTTTTTAAAAAATAACCCTTTTTTTTAATATAGATACCCTCAGTTTATCTGTTGCTGGTAAATGGAGTGACCCTTTTCATTTCTTTCTTCCAACTTTTTTTTATGCACTCCACTTATATATATAAATTCATTACTTGTTTAATTTTTCATTCAATAAAACTAATAATGCCCTATACAGAAGAAAAATATTCACAAAACTGGAAATGATCTAATACATAACTAAAGCCATTATTATGCTATCCGTCAAGCGAACTTTTCTGTCCAAATGACTTCGTTTACGGCTTTCGCTATAGAAACGTTTTACCATATTTCATTTTGAGAGGTAGAAATTCATAAAAATTTCTTATATTGACACATTTAGCACCAAACTGGCTATATAAGTGATCATTGATTTTTAATTTTTGGAAACTATTTCAAAAAATAATTCATTGAGCTTAAAATTATTTGAATACTCAGAATCTTGAAAATATCTGATATTCCTGTCGTATGTGTATAAAGAATAACCCAAAACTGAGTAATTATTAGTATGTCTAATAATTGCAAAATGAAGAGTGAAAAAATCAATTTAAAAAAATCTAAAATAGAAGCAATTCATGGCAAAAAAATTAATCGTTTTCATTTTATTTATGTTAAATTTTTGTAAGTATTTAATATCGAATTCTCCGGAGCAAACATAGGCTACTTTATTTCATTTAATATAAAAACGATAGTATAATTAATAGTAATTATTTCATATTTTCAATAAAAGCTTATTTATATTCTAATATAAAGTAAAATATTTATTCTTAAATATGCTTAATTAATTATTAATACGCTTAATAATTTTTATTTATTTAATTATTCTGAAGTATATACTTCCCAATAACAAAATTAATAATTATCAACTTATAAACAATTTTTAGATTCCTTTTATCTTATTTTTATTTGTAAATTAATTTCAGTGTGTATAAACTTACTAAACTAAAATTAACTTCACAAAGTTAATATGCAAAAATATTCGGATTTTAAAAATAATTCAAGTGTGCATTCAGGTGCCTGTCAGAGACACTGGACTTCATGAAAAACTCATATAAGACCTTTAAAAAATATCTGAACATCACTTTACATTATGTGAAGGATATAAAAGTTTATTTCAGGTGGTATTCCAAATGACAGATTCATTTTCCCAGACTTCAAACCCAGTTATTTTAAAGAAAATATTTTCTCACGAACTATAAATTTGAATAGTGGTATGAAAAATGAGTTTTTCTTTTCAATGATATGTCTGTAGTCATTAGCAGTGTATCTACAGAGAACATTTGTTCCCCTGTATTCATTTGACCATTTCGCAGATAAAAATCCTTCATTACCAATGTTCCTTAGTTTCTCCTTTACATTTTCGTTCTAAGCTGTTCTGTATCGTTTGAGATTACTCATCAGCTTTGTAAAATCACCATTTTATCGCGACAGTCAGAGCATATAAATAGAAGAAATCTCATTAAATAATTAAATATTCTAAACTTCTAGATCACATTATTGTAGAAAAATTTTTAGTAAGAAAGAAAAGAAGTAAAGAAGAAGTAAAGCTATTCAAACCATTGGAAAACGAAGAAACAATCCGAACCATTTTTTTTTTTCAACTTTATTTCCTTTAAAAAAAAAAAAAAAAAAAAAAAAAAAAAAAAAAAATTACGTGCTTTGCATAAGGTAATGTTCTTCATATCATTATCGTATTGGATAATATTTGGCAATAAATATTTAATGAAATTACTTTTCTACAATTGTATAAGCTCATTAGATTCTAGAAAAGAAATAAAATAGCCCAAACTTTTGATATAGTGTAATGTTTCATTATTTTTATTTACTTTCAAAGTAATTTCTTTTTCTTTTAAATTCATGAGTTTAGTAAAAAAAATTTATTTTTAGTATAACAAGCAAAAGTTTAAATCAGTGTTCTTTTCTCATTTTTTTAAATCTTGGCAATGTTTGGAGATAACTGAATTATTAAATAATGAAATGCAATTAATTTTAATTAGAAAAAAGTTTAATAAAATTTAAAAGAACTAAACTAAAAGTATTTAAAGATACGTGAAACTGCTGTTAAAGCGAGAAGATGAATGATCAAGAGCATTTTTTTATCACCACAAATTGACGCCAAGAATAAATTAAACTCCAGACACCAGATGGATTTTTTTTATTCCAAATGGATTTTCTATATCAAAACTTGTTTCTATAGAGATCGTCGTAAGCCAAGACACTTGGAAGGGAAGAGCTCTCTTGACAGTACATCATAAATTAATCATAACAAGAACCAATAAATCACGGGTAAAAGCTGGTAGTTTGGATTAGCGAACGTATAACGCCGTTTGGTCTGACTTTGATAGAACTAACTAGTAAATACACAATGCGTTTCAAACTTTCAATATCTATAAATGTTCGATAACAGATGACCAGTTATACATAATAAAGTGTTATCTCATATGTTATAATTCATAGAGTTTATATTTGTTTAATGAAATTATTCTGCAACTTGGCTAATGATTTTTTAATTATTGCCCAATCGGAAATTCGCCATCACTTCTATGATGCTTCTAGTATAATTCTATCTCTTATCCCTCCTCTGACTTTGAACGAACAACATCAACCCAATAATGTTCTTTTTCACTATCCGTGGCCGTAACTGTGAAGCGTCGTCCGCTAATATTTAGTTCGTTTCGAAATGTCTTCTTGTACGGTTCGTATTTTTAAATAGAATAAGAAAGGAAGGAAAAAGGAACTCAGTAAAGAAGGTAATTATATAAAAAATAGTTGTTTACTTAATTTCTTTACATGTTCCCGTGCGAAATTAATTCTTTTGATGTTGCGATATTACATTAGTTAAATTTGGGTGCGCCTGCCGGCATGTGTTAATACGGAAGCAAAAATCTGAAAGTATACAGAAGCAGAAATCTTTTTTTATTCTTAAACATTTGTCCATCATCATTTCAGTTACTTTACTATATTCATTTGTGCATGTAAAGTACAATTTTAGTTCATTACTTGAAATAATAAATTTTCTTATCGCACGAAAACTTTCGTAACAAAAGAAATTATTCCTGTTAAATGCCAATTGTTTACATTACTTTGTAAATAGAAGAAATTGTTCTAGGAAATATTGGTACATTTTATGTGGTAACTTCATACCATTAGCGAACTTTTATTACGAAAATGCCTATTATCGGGCGATCTTTAACGATTAATCCCTTGCAGACGGTTAATACACGGTTTTTTAAAACTTTTTTGCAAACAAGTAATTATGATTAATGTCTAACTATGTAATTGTCACCATATAAACTATAAGGAAACCTATATTTTGTTCTTATATTGGAATTTTTGTTTATTTATTCCACTATTTAGTTTTTAAAGTTCTCATCCCATTAAGTGTCTATTGAATTGCAAATTCTTAAAAGAATATCTCATATGGAATTTTCATTTTTATTGTATTGATTGTTTGTAATGCATATATATAGTTTTGAATTTGCTAAATTGTTATAAGAAACATATTAACTAAATCTTTTGCATTGTAATACTATCCAAGAATTAAAAATTGAGTAAATAATTACTCAATTTTTAATTTTTGTAATTGAATTATTAGATTATTAAAAAATTTGGTTTCCTTATGAATAAATATATTTTCAGGTTTCAATGCTATGAAATTTATATAAACAAGAAAGATGAAATTATTCTGGAAAGCATTTAGTGTATTTCATCGACTTTTTGATATTGTTGTGCATTTTTTGTTCAAAATCACATATTTTGGAAAGAGGGATGAATTGCCTCCAATCAATAATCTACTGCTTCTTGAACCAGCTACTAATTTAGCCACAAAAATCAGAAGAAAGAAGGTAACTTTTTTTATGGAGAAATCTTTATTTTGTATTGCATAAAAAGAATTAGTAGAGATTTTATTGACCCTCTTAATAAATTCAGTTACAAAGAAAAATTGCATATTTCTCAGCAAACTTGTACATATTTTGACAACTACTGTTTTAACAAAACAATATATTTCACTTTAACAATTATATAGACAATAATTTCTATTAAAACAAAGAAAAATGCAGAAACTATTGATTATTATTAGATTAAATTATTATTAATTATTAGATGAAATCTGTTTTTTAATATATATATATATATATATTCAAAATTATATATATATTCAAAGAATTGTTACAGTTTAAATAATAATTGCAATAGTGTTAAATAATTTAAATTATAGATTTTAAAATGAAAATTTTTCTCTAATGTATATCTAGAATATGTTATATTGGTAATAATATGTATGATACTTGCATATTAATCACATGCTATTAGCAAACTTAGTAGTAACTGCATGCCATTGGAATGTGGTCAGTATATAAATATATTCATGCTGAAAGCAGATAGAAAAAATTAATTGATTGCATATTTAGTGAAGGATGCTGCAAGTCTTTTCATATATAGTTACTTGGGTTCAATTCGATTTTAACAGCAACTAAAAATTGCCGATAAAATTTTTTTTTGCCAAATAATAAAAATATACTCAAGTGCATTATTATTTATGATGACAAATTTTGTGAGTGCAATTCACATGCTGTATAGTTTGACAATTGAGACAATTGAAATCACCATATTAGTAAAAAAATTTCTTGATCGCTGTTACACCAACAGGTTTCATTACTTGCATTTGCATTGATTAATTGATAGATGTTATACAAACAAGTTTATTGACTATGTTTGTCGGTGACATGCAATTCCACCTGATGGAAAGTTACAAAATGAGTTTCATGAATTTAAACAACTTCTAAGTTAAATATAGATTCTTATTGTACATTATATTAATATTTAACATTATATGTTCATCAATTACTTTTTTAAACATTAGGATCTGTTTGATTCTTTAATTAGGTACAGTAATAATATGTGAAACAAAATATGATATATAAGAAAAAATTGTGATATATTATAAATTTGTTTTGTCACTGACCCATATTGTAAGTTTGAGTTCTCATTAATTATAAATGATAAGTTTGAGTTTTCACATCAATTTATAAAATATATTTGGAGTAAATTTTAAATAAATGTTAGCTCTTTTAACAGAGTCTTGCAATGCTTGTAAAATTTGTTTTTTATTGAACATTCTGATATGTCATTCCAGTAATGAATGTTTCTAAGTTTTTGAATATAATTTCATTCTAAGATTGATTATAAGTGTTTTCTTTTTTTAATAAAATATTTTGTTTCAATAGTAAATACAAGGGAATTTGAATGTGAAATTTCTTATTCTTTTACTTCTTGTATTTTATTGATTTGCATTCTCTGCTTATTTTTGAAAATAAGAGAAAATAAATAAAAGAAATATTTTTCTTTAATTTATGTAAATTCTTTTAATAGATGCAAAAGTTTTATCTTGGAGTATTGAGGAATTGTTTTAAAACCAAGGGAAGTTAATTAAAAAAAAAAAATTCCTTTGTCACATACATTTAAATATTGTGGCTGAAAGCTTTATTTCAAAAATAAAATCCAAATTGGAAACAGTGGAAAAGGCAATAGCATATCTGCAGGAAATAAACTGATGTTATTTTGTTAGACTCAATATCTTTACATAACAACATTTTCTTAAAGTATTACATTTGTTTGTTGATTTTAGCCATCAAAACTTCTTTATTGTATCATTTGTACAGAATGAAATGTATATTTTTTAATCAAGTTAATATGATGTAAAAAATTATAAGCAACCACTTTTTTGGGAATGACATAACTTTATTGAGTAGCAAAATTTCAAGTGTCTGCAATATTAAGGAGACACTGAGCTAAGGAGTCACAATTGATTGCATAAATATTTGGCGAGATCCTCTCATTGCCCTCAATCCACGTTTATATAAACCATAAATTATAGATGAAACTCTTTGTTATTTAAAAAAATCATTTTAAATCTAGATTTTTACTATACAGGATCTTGATTGCTTGTGATTGAAACTAAATCTTACTTGAATACATAACTTATTTTTCCAGCTCTTTAATAAGGTATGATGATGCATCACATAGATTTATTTACTCTATCTATGTGAGTAGTCAATGCCTGTAATAATATCCTTCTGGGGTTTTTCTTCTATTAATAAGGGTGACCAAAGTTATAATATCTTATTTATGTTTATTACCATGTCTACAAGATATTTATTAATTAATCATGCTTTTTCCCCTTATAGCTTAAGAGTGTTGATCTAGTCAATCTATACATTTCACGTATTCAAGAAGTCAATCCAAGCATCAATGCTGCTGTTAATTTCCGATTTGATAAAGCTTTAGAAGAAGCGGAGCTCATTGATGAATTCATTGCTAGTGATCAAAGGACAGAAGAAGAGCTGGAACGAGAAATGCCTTTTCTTGGAGTGCCATTGTCAGTGAAAGAACTTATTGCAGTAGAAGGTAAGAAGAATGGACTTTTTCTGCTTGTCAAGAAAGAGAAAGAAATTGATCCAGAATAATTTTATCATTATTCAATAAAAAAAGTTCTAATTTAATATTAATTCCTTACAATTGTTATTATTATAATTTATCTACTAATTGTACTTTATTTCAATTATAATTTTTATTTATTATAAATTTTACTAAATATAGTAAAAAATTTCAAAATTAATTTCTAAAACTAATTGATTCAGTAATTTATAGTTTTTACTGATTAGAGAAAGTTCGTTTTAATTTATTCAAAGGATGAAAAAAAAATTATCAAAATGCATGGATTATTGTATAAACACCCTGCATTAATACTTTAATTTTTGTCTCTTGATAATTAATAATAGCTCATATCTCAACATCCCACTGTTTTAAAAATCTGAAGTATTTAATCTTTTTCAACTGTATAAATGTTTTAAAATCATTTATTTTATTCGAATTTTATGGATAAACATAAAAAATACAATTAGGATTTTAAATTCCAACTAGATTTTGTTGGATAATTTAGAAAACACATAGAATGTATACCAAAAAAGAAATTTGTCATGTTTATTGACATTCATAACATATATTACACATTATTGTGAAGATATTTGAAAGATGTGTATAATAAGAATTTATATTAATATGACCACGGAATGCAGAGTATTAGGCCATTAAGCATTATTAAAAATAATTTGTTCATTGTAAAATAGTCTTTAACAAAGAAAATACCAATGCTTTAAAAGAGTGATTTATTTTAGTGGCCAGGTTGTGGTATGTTTAGTGTTCAGATGAATTCTTTGATTCACAATTATGTCACTGGTATGTTTATTGAATTTTTAGTATTCAGGTTTGTAACTTTATGAAAATATTAAGTGGTTTGAAATGCAAAAATCACTTGGAAACACTTCAAAATCTCAGGTGTTCTTTAGGTTGTTAGAGAGATTGAAATGGCAGAAATAGTTCCAAATAGAATATGCCATATAATTAAGAGATTACATAAATTTGTAATCCAATGAGTTAATAAACAGAGGACTCAATATAAATTCTTTTATTTTAAAAAAATAACCCTTCACATAGTGGTATACTCTGAATGGAACCTACTATTTTTGTATAAAATAATTTTTCTACACTACTTTTCGTATGCGCTTTATGAAGTTTTGGAAAATTGTTCAATGTATTTACATCCAAAACATTGACTGAATGACTTTTATTGTATGTAGAAAATTATATTTAATTGCTGTTTTCAAACTATTTAAGACATACATTAACATTTATATAACAAAAGGATAGATTGTAGAATGGTATAAAGACAGTATAAAATAGTTGCTGCTTTTGTTTCATTATAATGGAATTTGCTGAATAATGGAGTTTTCCACCTTCTAATGTGCTATTTACAAATGTATCAAAATAATAATTGGTCCATTCTTATTGTTTTTGAATTTTGTTCACTTCACTTCAATTATTTTTAAAACATAAAAATATTATCGTTTTGCTTTAAGATGGATTTCTTTTCAAAATTGTGCTTTTTAATATAAGGGAATTGTACAAACGTTTCATGCAGCAGTTGATTTGAACATATTTTTTTTATCTTAATTGATCATATTTAAGGTTATAATTGTTTTTCTTTTAAATAAAATGCATTCTCATTGGCAGAATATGGTTGTTCAATTTCAGCTGACTGTATTATTTATCACTTTACACTCATGAGTCCTGATCAAAATATTTTTAAATATTGAATTGTAACAGACAATAAATCTGTATTATAATAGTCTTATACCTTTTCTGTTTATTATGTCCTTGAAATCAAGTTCCATGCATATCATATTACTATTAAAAACCATCTTCTAATTGCATGTTGTTTTTCATGTAGTTCCAATTTTTTTTTATGTAACCTACATTGATAATAAGAACATTTCCTTTTTTGTCTTTCAACAGTGAAAGAAAGTACTTTATGAAATAAAATGGACTAATTTAATTGTAACAATAAAAAATGTTGTTAAAAGTTATGAAAAAAAAAATTGAAATTTAAGGGGGAAAAAAATGTATGACAATTAACTAAATGCAGTTCTAAAAGACAGTTTTTAAAATTCTGTAATAGTATGAAAATAATTTTTGTATAACATTTTTAGACACTATTATGAAAAAATATGTAAATCTTTCTTGATTTTTAATCATTCAAATTCTAACTAAAATATCAAGGAATCATTTATCATGAACATTTCAAATTGCATTTGCGCTGAATTTGCTTATTTTGGGCAATAGAGCATCAGACATTTCTGTGTTATCAGTAGAGAGAATTGTGTGTCAAATAGTGCTAAAGACATAAAAGAGATTCAGAATGCTCACTTTTCAGTGTGACCGTCTAATAAAATTATATTCGAAATGTATATATGGTTCTACAATCTATCTACATTTTTGCTTTTAGAGTAAAAAATTCTTTCTTTTGAAATACTGTGCAATAAGTTTTTACTTTATCTTGTAGCAGGAATAATCCTACAATTGTGTCTACATTTTAAATTAATGAAAATGGCCTCTTCATATCGGATATTGTTCGCACTTTATTTCTTAATTTATATAACTAGCTTTCTTTAACATTTTCAGATATATTATTTTGCTTTTATATTTATCTTTCAGGAATGCCCTTTACTGCAGGACTTGTAGCTCGAAAGAATATTAAAGCACCTTGCAATGCTGAAACAGTAAAACTAATGAAAGCAGCTGGTGCTATTCCATTGGTAACAACAAATATCAGTGAACTGGGCATGTGGTATGAATCTTACAACCGTGTCTATGGACGAACCTGTAACCCTTATGATACAAATCGCAGTCCAGGTGGTAGTAGCGGTATGTATTAATAATATATTTTCATAACTTTTCAATGACACAAGTTTGATTTGAAATATTGCTGATGAATTTTCTTATAACTTTTATTTGATAGTTTTTTTGCAATTTAGTTATATTTTTAGTTTCAAGGAAAATCTGTGAAACATTGATAAGGTTTAAAACATTTAATTCTTTTGCTGATTCTTTTATGTCAAAGCAAAACATTGCCACATTGTGTAGCATTATGAAATGTACTTAAATTTGAAAACCATTTTTAAGAGCACCTTAAAAGTATTTAATTTTGAAAAAAGGTCCTTAAAAGTGCTTAATTTTCTCTAGAAGTGTAAAAAGAAACTTTCATTTGTTTTGTTTTCCCAGGCGTTGTATACAATAAATCAAAAGGTGGTCATAAAAGTTTGTTTACTGGTTTTATCAAGAAAGAAAGAATTTGAAGAAGGAATTCAAGGTGAAATAGTTCCAGGGTATCCAACACATATTAAAGATAATAATGACTTGTTTTCCCTATTACCATTTTCTTCAACCTTGTGTTTTGCCATTTATTAAAAATGGTGGGAAAGTTTCAGTCATCATTCTCATTAGTTTGTCATTTTTGAGCAATTGCTTGAATGATTTATTAAAGGGATTTTACTATACTATATTGAATTCATCGGGATGTGTAATAACGTTAGGAGATTTCATAAAATCCAGTATGACGGAATTTCAACTTAAAGCTATAAATTTGCAATAATCGTGATTTTTTTCCACTTTTTTTTTTTTTTTGAATGCCTATTTATTTGAAAATCATTATTTTTTAAACAAATCTCATCAAATTTCAGTTTTTATATAAAAAAAACAAACTGTTAGATCTAGTACTTAAAACTTTGAAAAAAATGACAGTTTTTAGAAACTTTTTTTTTTTTTCAGAGTTTAAGTTCTATCATTTTTTAACAATTTTTGCTTTTATTCTTTTTGTAATTCATATATATTTTTTTGCTTTTGTTTCCCATTGAAATATATATATATATATATAAGTTTGTCGTGGTTGACAGTTCAACAAACCATTGAAGTTAGGAGTATGAAATTTGGCAGGAAGTTGCTTGTTGGATACCAGAGACTTATTAAAAACATATTTTTCAAAAGTTTAGTTAGAAATTTAATTAAAAAAAATAAAGCATATTTTTAATGTGTTTTCACCTTAAAATCAAAGCACACATTACACACTAAATATTTTTACACTTTTTTAAAGGTTTAAAAAAGTGATTTTTTATTATATCAGTTTAGTTTGAATGAATGCATTTTCTTCTCTTTAATTTTAGTATTTTTAAAAAGTTAGTTTTGTAATTTGATTTTCATAGTATTGAAATTCAAAACAATATAATTGCTTCATCAAATCGCTGAGTCATGTAAAACTTGTTAGCATTATGACTCTGTTAAGTTGGGGATAAAAAAAATACTTTCTCTGCTGTAATTTAAAATTAAAAACTTTAAAGCACTTTACTGAATGAGATATTTCACTTGATAAGTGTGTTAAATTCTGGCACAGTAACATATATTGTCTCGCGCTGGCATAAAAAAATACTTTTTAAAAATGTATGAATTGACATTTTTTTTATTTTCATTTTATTTCTAACTATAGCACTGGCATCTTTTAAACTTGAATGATTCTAAACATGAGTTTTTTCCCATTATTTTTAAAAACTAGAAATTCTAAAATCATTATCATTTTTTTTTTTCATAAAATATATAATCAGGTTTTTCTGTTACCTTTTATAAAGCTAAAGAAAAAATATTATTTTTGCATAATATTTAAAAAGCAGGTTTTTATTAAATTCCAAAATTTGAAAAGTTTGAAAATCCCTTTATTAAACTTTAGAAGTAAGAAGCGATAAGAATTTTTTTGTTTGTCCATTTTGAAATACTGCTTTTCTTTTCCATTAAAAACATTTTTTTTTTTAATTTAGTTGGAACATGCCATTGTACTATTGTCAATTTCATGGCAGTTTTGTCAATCTTATGTTGCTAGCCATCCTAGAATAATTTAGCTCTTAGCTTTATAATACACAAATAAAATGTTAAAAATTGCTAAATATGATTAGCTATCATTGAAGGAAATTTGCACTTTCCATCCTAGCCATGTTAAATTTTATTTATTAATTGCATATTTAAAAATCAAATCTTTTTTTTTTTTATGTTTCTACATCAATGTTGACATTTTCAGAAAAGGTTTATCCATCAAAATTAACTGATAATTTGTTAATTTTAAAAAATGCTGAGAGAGATCTCGGGTCTATATTATAATCTTAAAAAAAAAGCTGACTTAATTTTTTTTTGAATGATAGTATTCCCCTCCCCCTTTTCATTTTTATGTTTATATGAAAACCTTAAAGACATAATTTTCTTTTTTTTACAATAGAAGATGTTGTGTCTCTGCAGTGCTGTAAAATAAACACTTAAAATTAATTTTAAGAAATTTCAATAAAAATAATACATTGTTTTTATTAAAAATTTTTTATAAAAATTTATATTAAGAAATTTCAATATAAAGTAGAAAACATCATATGCTTAGGAAACATGATTACTGATGCATTAATTATAAAAAGAGCTTAATTTTTGCAGCAATTTCTCACATTACACCTTAATTGCTAAAAAAAATTATCCTTGAAAGATTTAAAGTTTTATTTAAAAATATATAATGTATTTTTGGTTCTATTCTGTTGACAGAAATCCTATTGATATTAAGCTCAAGAATTGCTTCTTGCAATCCAATATCTTCGAGATGTATGAGAGTTATCATTAAGAATGGATAAGTTATTTGTTTGGGGCCACATGAGTGGAACTGTAGCATATTTTCAAATTGAAGAAAAAGAAATACTACTTTGTACAATTATCTATAATGCAAAGCATTTAATAATCCAAGTAAATTTTTGAATTATTTGATTTTTAATAGGAGGTGAAGGTGCTCTTATTGGAAGTGCAGGTTCAGTTATAGGAATTGGTTCTGATATTGGTGGAAGTATTCGGATACCAGCATTATTTAATGGTGTCTTTGGTCACAAACCTACTCCTGGTTAGTATAATATTTAATTTATTGTATTTCTTTTTCTTTCAGTAAACTTATTTTAAAAAATATACTGTTGCTGACTTAACAACTGTTGTAAAATTTTTCAATAATCTGTATGTTTTTAACTATTTTTAAATAGGTTTTAGTATATGTTTAATTTGTTTAAAAAATAAATGCTGTAGAAATAAGGTGTAATAGTATGATTTCTGTGCATACTTGTATGTTTATAAATAACATTATACAGTACACTCCCGAGCATCCAGCCTAATGTGGCGGAAGGACTGGTCGGATAACAATAAAGCCGGTTAGGCCAGAGTTCTATGAACTCATTACTTTGCCCACCAATAACAGAAGACAGTTTTTATACCAAAACTCACTGTTATAATTTGTGCAATTTGTTTGTTTTATTTTGTAGTCTGTCTATAATTAATTTGTATATGAGTTTATATGTTAAATTATTAATTCATTAATACTGAAACAACTATGTATTTTGTGAAATAACCAAATTCTATATCTTAATGGTATTTCCTGTACTGCAATTGCATGAAAATAATTCAAATTCTTTCTTTTAAATTAGTGATAAGCAATAGTTTCTTTAGTCATGTTTGTGAATGAATAGAATTCTAATTTTTGTTTATCTTTTCTATTTAGAAGTTGTATCAAATTATGGCTCATATCCACCATCTGGGGAAAGAGAGTTTGTTCCCTGTCTGAGTGTTGGCCCTCTTTGCAGATATGCTACAGATTTGACTCCCATGATGAAAGTTATGGCAGGAAAAAATGCAGCTCTTTTACATTTAGAATTGCCTGTAAGTCTTTCTAGAATTTTTGAAAATAATACAAATTAATTATAATTTATTTATGTAAACTTTATTTCTGTATTATTTCTTTGCCAAAAACTTTATTTTTTAGAAAGCAGAATAAGAATACAAAATTTTTGTTTCATAAATTTTTTATTATATTTCAATTTTATATTTATTTTTTTATATATCTAGTCTTTTAAATAATATGAAAAGTCTTTTTCTTAATTGAAAGCTAAATTTTATTGAGCATATCAATTGTTTATTGTTTTTTTTATTTTATTTTTTTCAGTTTCTCTTGCATTTTTTAAAGTTTAGTAAAGTTTTAAAAATAAAAATTTTCACAAACCTTAATTACTTACTGTAAATTGTTTCAAGAACCAGATAAGATGGTTTTATAATGCATTTACTGACAGAAACTTTTTTTTTCTTCCTAAGATTGAATTTGAATGTCTAACTATATAACACTAATATGGGAAAAATCAAACATATGTTCGACTATCCATATAATTTATTTACATAATTATTGTGAACCATAGCAATGTTTTTTGATTGGGAGTAGCGAATGCTTCTTTTTGGAAACTAAAACAAGAAATATACATCAATATATTGAGATTTGCTTAAAGGATAGCATGAATAAATTGTTGACAACATTTTTTTGATTTTTCCACAAATTTGTAGAATAAAACAAAACCATAGTCATTTAAATATTATAACTTGTTGAAATGCCTGTGTAGTACCGTAATTTCGCGCGTATAGTCCGCGGACTATCTGTGTTTAAAATGCGAATGTTTGAAGCCGCAGACACCAGTGCGGATAATACGCTGGTTGTTCACGGTTAAAATTGTTGAAATTTAAAAAACACGCTGTCGTGAACTGCCGATGATCAAATATAAAAAAAGTGCGAGATTCCAAGAAAACATTCGTATGTATCGTATCGATAGTAAACCATAGAGCATAGTGCAGAACGAATGAGTAGTAGCAAGTAGAGCTCCTAAAATCCAGGCTCAACCATCCGATCGGGATTTATAAAAGCCGGGATTGTTAGTGAAAGCGAGGAAATCACTGACAGTGAAGATCGTGATGCTGAAAATGAACTTTCGAACACTCTTCCCGAAAATATATTAGAACTGTTTAATTCTGATACCGATGAATCGGACTTTGAAGGTTTTCGTTAATGTGTGAGAATGTGTGATTAATTAATATATGATTAATTAGTAAGCACTGTTTTTATTTGTATTTAGCGTTTTATTTCTGAAAGTATATTAGTAAGTAAGTACTTTTTTTCTATTTATACTTAGTTCTTTGTTTCTAAAATACATTAATATTGCCATATTAAAATAACGTAATTTCGGACGTATAGTCCGCGGACTATCTGACGATTTTTGAAATTCTTTTTATATAAAATCGTGTCTGCGGACTATACGATGGTGCGGACTATACGTGCGAAATTACGGTAAATTATGGATTTTTAAAAATTCTTTTTGTAGGTTTTATTGTTCATTCTTTTAAAAAGGAACTTCTTATACTAATCATTATACTAAAATGTGTTTTAGTTAAATTTCAATCAACATGTGTGTATATATATATATATATATATATATATATATATATATATATATATATATATATAATTTTTGTCTTTTATTTTCAGGTCAAATTGAAAGAGCTGAAAATATACTATGTTGAAGATGTAGGAAATCATGTAATGTTCACAAAGGTTGAGCCTGATATGCTAAATGCATTGCATAAGGTAATGTAAATTTTTCTGTCTTAAAAAGTTTGGTTTTATAAAATTCTTTTTAAAAAATACAATGATTTTTTTTAATTATTAAGTTTCATGAATAATGTTGCTTTAGAATGTTTCAATATACTTGTGATTTGGTCTGAATAACTCCAAAACATGCATTTTCAGATGTTGCTGTTTTTGTAAAGCATTTAATTCTGCTTTTCACAAAATTTAAATTTTGTTTTATAATTATTTTGATTTGCAGCAGAGTAAAATTGGTCGGTTTTACATTAGAAATTGTATACAGAATTCAGTTTACAATAATGAATTCGAAATTCTTACTATAATTTCTGATTACCTAACTGTGACTAACATAGCATTATAGTGCAAATAAATTTACTGAAAAGTACTTTTCAAAATGTACGCATAGTTGTTATATGTATATTATAACATTGTTAATGTTGACTTCAGATATTTAAAAAATTTTCTCCATTTATTTCAGGTTCTCAATCACTTTAACAATGCCTATAAAATAGTGCCTAAGAAGCTTGAGTTACCCACTCTAAAATACATGTATCTTATGTGGGCATCTTTCCTGTCTAATTGCAAAGCTCCGACATTTTCTGATGAACTAGCTGAAAGGAAAGGCACAATTCACTTTAAACTGGAATTTCTTCAGTGGATATTAGGACAATCCAGATTCACATTCCCTGCCATAATGCTTGGCATGACTGAAAAAACTGTGATCGAAGGAAGTCACAAATATTTGAGGATGCTTGAAGATCTTAAAAGAGAACTGATAAAAACTATTGGTGATGATGGGATATTATTATTCCCGACTCATCCCACAGTTGCTCCTCATCACAATGAAGCCATCGTTAGGCCTTTCAATTTTTCATACACAGGCATCTTCAATGTACTTGGTTTCCCAGTCACACACTGCCCACTTGGTTTAGGAAAAGAAAACTTGCCAGTTGGAGTGCAAGTAGTTGCAACTCCTTACAATGATCGGATAACATTAGCTGTTGCTGTGGAATTGGAGAAAGTATTTGGTGGGTGGATCTCTCCATCAAAAATTGTAGAATGAATTTTGTGTAATCTAGTTACAAATTTTGTTAAAAGTACAAAATTCTTATTTTTTTTTGTTTTGTTTTGTTTTGCTCCCTGCATCTCTGAATGTTTTTATTATCTGGAGTTTGTGAGAGTTTTATTTTTTAAAAATAAATATGCAGGAATTTCATAATTGGGTTGAAAATAGAAAATACAGTGTTTAAAAATATTTCATTCCGATTGAATTACAAGAATTCTTATTTAAAATGAGAAAAGAATATGAATGAAAATAAATACTTAATTTTAATGTGTAATGAATTTTATGCAAATTTATCTCTGATTTTGTAATCGATATTTTATTCCTGTATTGATAAATTTGAACTTATATAAAATTCCAATTTCGATTATTGGAAAATACTTTCTTGGGAAATAATAACAAATATATATATTTTTTAATCTCAAAATATTAGAAAAAAACTTTTTTCCTTATTTATAGAGTTTAAATTATTATTCTTTATATGTGCAAATAGAAATTGTATAAAATTAAAATTGAGTTAAATGATAAATTAGTATTCCAATTCAGTATTGGGAAATTATACGAGTGTATTAACATATTTTTTTTTGTTGTAATTAACAAAACTTTTGAATCTTATTTTTTATGACAAATTGTTGTTTTGAATTTTAAAAAAATTCAGAATTCCTGAGGAATTGTATTAATGAAATTTAGCTGAGCTAAGTTTCTGTATATAAGGATATTTCTGAAGATGTAACATTTATTATTATTATTCATGTGAACATTTTGTTAAACTTAAATGTAGAAACCATGTGTTACTTAGAAACTCCTTAATTTTATTATGATATTGAAAATATTTCATTGAATTATAATATTGGTTTCTTTCAGTTACAAATTTGTTGTATATTTTAGGCTTTTGATTAGTTTTTGTTGTATCACAAATAAATTGAAGCATCCAATCTTTTTAATAATATCCTTGTGAGATATTACATGATTTCAAAAAAGTTATCTTAAACTTTTTTTTTTGTATTTATTGAATTGTAAGGTTGAATATTTTGAATATTTAACATTTTAAACTGTTAAGTTATAAGGATGAAATTCAAATTTCGTATTTGTAATTTTTCTTTTCAGTCTCAAATGTAAAAACTCCATTTTTCCAAAAGGAAATTAAATTTTTCATTGCAGTTCTCATTAAGGGGTAATTTTTGTAGTATGATGTATTTAGCTATATTGTTGTAAATTGGATGATTCAAAATGACCATTTTCAAAATGGCTTAAAAATTACTTTATAATATATTAATATGAATGTATGTGTATATGTATAGTTAGAATGGTAACTCTTTTGTGAAATATTATAATTCTCATAATCTTTATTAGTTTTAAATTGCTTATGCTAGAACAAAACACCTTAACCTTTCTGTGAATTTTTTTTTTAATGCAAAATGATATAGATATAAAATTTCTTTTAATGTATCAGATTTTAAAGAAATTTGTCAAATTAATATCTATATTTTTTTATTGATTTTGATTAATATTAAAAAGCACTTCGCAGATCAGCTGCTGTTATACATGTAATCAGAAACCATGCTTTAAGAAATCCTGAGCTAAATTAAGCCTATGAAACAATTTAAATGCCATGAATATTAATTATTCTTGTGAATAGTTTTCATGCCAATGCTCTTTTATTTCTGAGGTAAAAACTTAGTTGAAGTAAGTAGCCACTTCCTCTTTGCCCATATAATACAGGATATAAAATGAATCCAATAATTGCTTAATTACTGCAAAATATGGAAGTATTTGTACTAAGAAGGTAATAAAAAAATGTATCATTGTATTAGAACAGATCTCTTTCACACTTTGCATGTAAGTTGAAGTTATTTTTATGCCATAGTATGAAGATGAACTTTTTTGTTAAAATGGGTCTGCGACTTGAGAGCTTCAATAGAAAGCATTTTAAAATATTTTTACTGACTGCAAGTCTACAGAAATTTAATTTTTATACAATATCTGAAATGTGGCTTTTGATCACTGTGAATTTAATTTTAATGTTCCTTGTTATTACTCTATGTGAATTAAACTATTTATTATATTATATGTTATTCTGTTTTCTTAACAAATGAGGTTTTGTTAATGCCATAAGCTTCCTTTCAGTACAGATTGAGCATATAGCATTATCTTTTGCTGATTCATAAACAATTGTTGTTTTTTGTAAAATATTTTTTACCCAACAGTATTTATTTTATAAAATAAATTTATTAATATTGTTAATGAATCTTAAAAATATGCATTTTTTTGCTAGTCATATGCTGTTCTATGATTTCCATATTTTTGATGAATAAATGTTTCTATATAAGTGTGAATTGTTTGATTTTATCTCTGTTATATAGTTCAAAAATAAAAACATGCTAGATTTTTTTTTTTTTTTTTTAAATCCTTGACTTTTCAATGTATGTCATCAAGTAATTCTAATATCTATGTGTAGTTTGCAATGACATTTATGTTAAAAAAATAATTAAAAGAAAACTACTATTTATTGCTTGAAAAGATTTTTCTACAATGCTATATTTAATTATGAAAGAATTTGATGCATTTTTATCATGATGTTTGTTGTAATAAAAATTGTCTCTTCATTAAAAGATTTTTTTTTTTTTTTTTTTTAGAATAGTGATTATTTGCAACAACTTGCTTCATTAAAATTTTCATTTATTTCCTTATTTTTTTTTTCTGATTAAATGCTCTGTACTTGTAAATATTGCATTTTTGTTATTGAAAGAATTTATTCCAAAGATTTTGCTTATTAATTGGCATAGTGCTTTTATTTTCCTTGAAATTAAATAAAATAAATGTGCAATTAAAATAAATGCACAATATTTTCTATCTCCTTTTATTTTTCTCATTGTTACATATATTATTACTGGAAGATCTTTGTAAATTCAAGCCATTTATTCTAATCAGATAGAAATGGTCTAATTCTTAAACTATTAGTATACTTGGCATAATTATTTTAAACAATAATTATACTTCTGAAAAAAATTATATCTAAACTTTTATACAATATCTTGTCTTATTTAGTAAAATATTCTTTGCATATTTACATTTTAACAACAAAATTTTGCTACAAAACTCATTGAGTTACATAGCTTTTATTAATTCATGCCAATCAATAGCAGCCCAAAGAAAAAATGTGCATTATTTGTCCGATTTTCAAGGTGACCATTGAAATTCAAATTTTCATAACTCGGGAGTCTTAATCATTAAAAAATGAAGCGTTTTAATAATGCTAACATATCAAATTTAAATTAAGTAGTAATAAAAAAAATTTCAGTAACGTTCATTAATTTATAAGCATTAATATTTTATTTACACATTTACTAATACATAATATATGCGAGGGTGTCTCATCCTTGGGCAAGCTATAAATGTGAAGTCACTGGGTAAGTAAATAGGTTTGATTTCTTAATAAGAAACTTACCCTGTCCATCATTTTATGAATAAACTATAAAGCTAAGAGAAATGGAAATGAAATAGTGGGAGAATATTAATCAAAGCAACTTTTCATTTGATTTCTTGTAATAATTATTCCAGAGAATGCATCGCTTCTAAAGAGTTTTATATCTATCTTACATTTATGCAGGGTATCGGAAAATATTTCATTTCTGCATTTGGGTAATATTGTTTTAATAAAAAATATTTTGAATTAATTCTCCAATGCATCAGGAAGAAAAAAATTCAATTTTTATAAAAAAAAAAATTATATTAAATATTTTATTTTTACTCCCTACCAATGTAAAGATTTAAAATCTTTATCTCCAGTATTTAATAACCATATATGTGTTAATTTTAATTAAAATGCAGTGTTTGTATTAAATCATTAAATATTTTTATCTATATTCTTGTTGGATTTTCAGTTTAGTTTACAAATTCTCAGTATGTACTTGAATTAAAAGATTTAACCTATACCTTTTAACTAATTTTTGTTATCCATTTAATGCAGAGGCAAGCAAACAGTAAAATATTCTGCCATGAATTAATTTCTCTAAAATAATTACAGACCTATGGAATTTCGTTTTTGGACCTGTTATTCTGTCGAAAGAAGAACTTTTATTTTCACTGAAAGAAATGCTTGCATATACCGAAACCTTTTTGAAGCGCAAAAATAATGAAATAAATGCACTGACACGATAACTTTTATGTTCTCTCAGTAATGTGGCATGGAAAATATAGATAAACAAGATGTCGGCGCAGATGCGCCTGAAAACTCGTAACTTCTCCTAGTTAAGAGATTCTAATTTCTCTTATAGTTCCAAAAGGTTCTAAATAAACCGAGGAGATCAAATATGATTTTGAGATCAATCTTTGAGAAGTAATCTCAAATAAGAAAGGTTTTCAAGAACTTTGATGGTATGGTATAACGACCAGAATCCATGGGGAGTATACATGCCCCGGAAGCCCATCATTGGAGGCGCCATGGAGACTAAAAGTGATTACACCAATTTTTAAAATTAAATACGACGAGAGGCGGATAAATATGCATGGGTGTCATTTATTTTCTAAAGGCCACTGTTTGTTGATTTAGAAAGTGCCAGAATCAATAAGAAAATCAAATTATTTTTTGCATTATGAGTGTTTCATTTAAAACTAATCGCCTTTAGCAACCAGCTGGTTGGCCGGGGTTCTTGGTTATATTTAAATTCAATTAAATTGTCTAAATATAATTTCATGTCTTGAAATCGCTCAAAATTATCCGTTATTAAAGTCGTTACTATTTTAACTGTTTTTCATGCATTCTGGACATGAACTTTTCCGATAGACTAGTCCCATGATATCATAGAGCTGTTATTAAGAATGCAAATGTGCAGTTCATCTATCTTTTAAATTTCGCGGGATTCACCTTTTTATTTGCTTTGTAAACTACACAGATACAAAATAGAACCTTCTTTAGTTTCAGTAATGTACTTAAATCACACTATCATATCTTTGATCAAGCAAAGAAAGCGGTTTGAAAATTAGGGGAAAAAAGGAGATCTGCCAAAAATCAGAAAAAAAATTACACACCTATTAACTTAATATCAATAAAAAAGATTAAAACTTTTGAAACGGTATGAAATTATTTTTTTTTACTGTAACATTTTCAGAAATTATCATGAAAAAACCAAAGAAATTTGATTACTTAATTAACATTTTAAAAATCCTTCCGAGAAAAAAATCCCCATTCCCACCATCCAAATTTATGTGTCTAAATTTGGTAGGAGTAGGTTAAAGATTTTGTCTGTAGACCATCAACACACACACGCACACACACACCTTTATTATTAATAGAGAGACTGCCCCGATATTTTAAAACTTGAATATTTTCACTCTGTCATAGAACTGGACTATTCAACGACAGACCAGAGGCGTCACCGGAGGAAAAGGGGAATATTGATATTCCATAGATCGTTATTAACGCGTTTATTCCATTTTTTTTTATGTGAAATATGATTTAGAGGTGAAAAAATAATGCCTCTGGCGCCATCAGTATTTGCTTACCATTGATGGAGACAGGTGGGCGGGACACCAGTTACCCTATTACTCTATCCCTGTTACTCTATTACAACCGAAGTATGTTCTTTTAAAATATTGTTGATTAAAATTCTGTTTAATATCTTAGGAAAGTTATAAATTTTTCGAGAGTGATAAATTTTACAAGCCAGCTACTTTGGTTTACAATTTTTTCTTATTTATTGAAATGGCAACAACAAATTGTTGACAACGAGGGTAACATCTTGCGTCAGCAGTGGTGACACGCTGCTTTTAATTTTTTTTTTCTTTGAGTATTTGATTGAAATTTATTTTAAAAATGAAACTTAATAAATTAGTAACAGCATCCAGACGGAAACAGCGTAAGCGTCATTTCAATGCACCTTCTCATCAACGACGAATTATTATGAGTTCTCCTTTATCAAAAGAACTTAGGCAGAAATATGGAGTTCGTACTCTTCCAATCCGAAAAGATGATGAAGTTCAAGTTGTCCGTGGTCATTATAAAGGTCAGCAAGTAGGCAAAGTTATCCAAGTATATAGAAAGAAATATTCTATCTTTATCGAAAGAATTCAGCGGGAAAAGGCTAATGGAGCTTCTGTACACGTGGGTATCCATCCATCAAAAGTAGTAATAGTAAAATTGAAAATTGATCGAGACAGGAAGCAATTGCTTGAAAGGCGTGCGAAAGGCAAACAATTGGCTGAAAAGGGAAAAGGAAAACATACAGAGGAATCAGTAGCTATGGAAGCATAAATCCAGGTATCTGAACCCTGTTATGATAATTTTTTAAGCCTAAATGAATATCTTGATATGGTATAGTAGATATTTTATACTGGCAGGAATCTGTATATCGATCTCATCGTTGTTTATATCGAAAGTTTACTGAAATATTGCCTAAGCATGACTATAAAAACGGAGCTTGTCTTTCCATTAATAAGTAGCTGCATGAATTAGTGATTTTCAATAAATACAAATACTTGTGCCGTCAGTAAATTATATGACTAGTTATTGAAAGAAGGGCTTCATAATGTGTTGTATTTTGAGCTACAAATTGTCTATATAATATACAGTGTGTCAAAAAAGTATTGGGACACACTACAAGTTCACAGATTTTTATCATAATATTTTATTTAAATATACAAATGAAATCAAAACAAAGAATTAAGTATAATTTTGATATATACAAATCATAATAATTCAATCAAAACTCAAATTAATGTAATTATAGTTATAATTAAAAATGAAAGAAATAAAACAAGAAAACATATTCATAAAAGTATTGGGACACTTCCCAATAAATTAAGGGGAAAAAAAAGGAAGACTCAAAAGTTAATTTCTTGTTTTGCCATCTTTGTTTTCTTTGACCTCTCATATTCTATTTGGCATAGATTGACCAATTTTTTACAAAATTATCACATTTTTTTAATCGAGTGCGACTCATTCTTCGACGAAATCCTGCTTGTAAAAAATTTGATGTTCACATAGTTTTTGCTGCAAATAATCCCATACATGTTCAATGAGATTAAGTTCTGGACTTTGTACAGGAGTCTAAATAAAACTAGGACAGTAGTAGAGGACTCGTAACTTGCAAATATTAGCAATATGTTTCGAGACATTATCGTTGTGCAATTTAAAATTCTTGAGATTTCCAGCCTGCTAGCATTTTCCTTTAAATCTTGTTTGAGAATGTCAAGATAAACATATTTATTCATTGTGCCATCAATAAATTTAAATTCCCAACATCAATGCTTGATATACAACCCCACATTATTTGATTGCCATCTCCATATTTAACAGTAGGCTGTAAATTTTTGACATACATTGCTATATTTAGTTTCTGCCAAACTTTTTTGCTTGCTATCTGATCTAAAAATGTTATGTTAGCTTTCATCAACAAAAATTACATTTTTCCAAAATACTTTTGGCTGCTTTACATACATTTTAGCAAATGCTAGCCTAGCTTATCGATTTGGTATGCTAATGTAGGGCTTTCTTTCAGGTACTCTGTTATGATACCTATGTATTCTTAAAACATTTTTAATAGTTTTAGGATTTACAGATTTTCCTAACTTACTTTTTACATTGCAGAGCCAATTTTACTGCACTAATTTTTGGAATTAAATTAAACTTATTTCATAATCCCTTGTTTCACATTCATTAACTGTCCTTGGATACCCTGATCTTTGTTTGTTTTCAACATTATATGTTTTCTTGAACCTGTGAATAATGTCAAAAACAGTAAACTCACTAAATTTAAAGTATGATCTGAACAGCAAACCGATTTTTCCATTTTTCTAATGATTTTTTTACAAGTTTTCAAACATCTATATAAATTTTTTATATTAAAAATCTATATAAATTTTTCACAATTTTTCTGTAAATAATATTACTTGTTGAAATTTTTTTGCTTTAAAATTCAATTCTATTGATGTGCTGTATATTTGTTGAATATCTCATTTCAAAAGTGACCAACACTTTTTTTTACCCAGTTTACCTTTGTATTTGAAAAGCTAGATAAAATTTTCATTCTGAAATACCAGTAAAATTTTCTTTACAAGCTGTACACCAAGATTTTTTGATTCATTTTGTTTTTATTTTATATGATAAATAGTTTTATAAATAGCTATATAGTTATTCATGCCAAGTGTCCCAATACTTTTTTGAGTGACTTTATATAGACATATTTAATAGATTTTAACAATCTCATTCTCTAAAGTTCAACTAAAAACTGATGACTGAGTATTTGAATCATGCGACATACTCCTGATTTTCTATGGGATTAGATCCACAAATAGTTGCAAAAATGATTAAAAAAAAAAAGACAAGCATCAAAAAGATTTTGAATTTTTTTTAAAATTTATTTTAGGAGGCCTATATATATTATATATATATTTAGCTTTAATATAGAGATTTTTGTATTAACTGAGTGTTGATTTATTTTTTAAAAAAAACATTTGCTTTTTTAGTACTAAACAGTCTTGTTTATTTGTTATAAACTATTAGGATATAACTTCTTGTTCATGATTCCGCCAAATTGTTTGACATAAAAACTGTATTTTAATTGCATTGCTAGTTCTACTTATCTTGTACATGAACTTTCTAATGTAGATAGTCCAATAATATGAAGAGCTATTAGAGCTAACTGCCTGTATCATCTAATTTTTAAAATTTTGCAGTGTTCTAACTTCACTTATTTTCTTCTAAATTATGCAGATATTAAACTGAATCCTTCTACTTTAGTTTTGAACAATAGAAAACCACATAATCAGATAGTTGATAAAACAAGATGGTTTAAACTTTAGGGCAGTAATATAGTTTGTTATTGGAAATTTGAGAAAAAAATATGTCTAATTTCAGGAAAAAATCACATGACTATTCAATTGGTATAATTAAAATGACAATTTTGAAAAAGCAAATTCATACTAAAAGGCAGTTTTGCAATTTGTGCAATATCTTTCAAACCTGAAAGGCTTATTTCAGAATAACTACTTTCTTCCTATATGAGGTTAAATATATTTCTTTGTTTTATTTTCTATTTTGCATCAAAAAATGAATTTATATATATTTTAAAAGTATATATACATTGTTTGCTTTTTTGTAAATGTTTCCATAATTTTACTTACAAATTTAATAATTTGAAAATTGCCTGATATAAATAGGAATTGTAAATATTTTGTTAGTTTCCCCATCTAGTTAAAACAATTTATTATATGAGCTCTCTATACCAGATGTTAAATTCAATAAAATTCACGATGTTCAAGTTAAAGAAATATATATAATAATAATTTTGGTCTATCTTATAAAAAAGTTGATTAAGATTAAAATTAATTAAGTTTTAGTAAATTACTTCCTTCCAGGACAATATTTTTTTAGTCTTTGGATCTAAAAATCATCATCATTATATATGGGATTTCTTTTAACTGTTCAGAAGTATATTTATGTTTTTATGAGTCAATTTAACATTGTTTACCTTCATAAAAAAATCTTAGAGAAAATGAAATAATTCAAACATGCAAATAAAATAATAAGCTTAATGTAATATTAAGTTTGACATTAACTTTTATAACAATATAATCAGTTTGAAGTTTCTAAGACAGCCAATACTGATGAATGAAAAAAACAATTATTTATCTAATAATAATGAGTATTGCAGAATATATTTTATGATTTTTTAATCAATTCAGAATCATTTAAAACAATGTCAGATAACATTTTTGAATGAATCTGTCAGAAATTTATTTTAGCTGTTTTGTTTGTAACATATAACGAGAGGTATTTTCATACTGCATAAATATTGTTAAAGTACCACTTTGGTGCATACTTAAATATCAGTTTTTTTTACAAAAGATATTATAAATGTTTCATAAACATGATTGTTTCTAATTAGTCTTATTTTAGAATAAAGATTTTAGTGATGTTTATAACTGTTTGAAGATGCTTTTCAATTTATACACAGTATATGCCAAAATATACAGTACCGAAACTTGTGCATCTCGAACACGTGGTTGCGTTTGATGTTGAGGCATAGCTCCAACTACATGTGTTTGCAGTAGTGAAAAGGCAGTTGTTGTTGAAAATGGGTCCCTCGATGGAGGAAAAAGTATTTATAGTTGAGTATTATTTCCACCATACAAAAGCAGTCATGAAGGTGGACCGAGTTTGAAAAAGGTGGCAGAACAATTCCAAGAGAAGTTTAATAAGTGATCGAGCCATTTCTTCAGGATTTGAGAAGGTTCTGTCATGCAAGGAACATTAAGATGAATAAGCAATGGTATTAACAGTTTGATCATCTCTGGCTATGCTGCAGGAAAACTTTCCAAGACAAATCATTTCATGTGGTACTGACTTCCTATTCCCCCAATCTTACACCACCTGATTCCTGCGTGTGGAGAATGTTAAAGATGAGTGTTCAACGGTGGAGATCCACCAAGAACTGTGCCTGCATTATGTGAGAAAATCCTCTCTTTTCACCGGAGTCTGCAGCAACCTTTGTTTCAGGATATGTTAGAGAATATATGTGAACGATATGAACACTGTCTGCAGCGAGGCAGTGCACATTTTGAACAATTACATTGCACATACCCTGGTAAATCAACACACTAATAGTGCATATGCATGTTAATTTCTTTTGAGGGGAAATAAACTTGCGGATGACGATAATGTAATTTGTAATTTTATTCATCTTTTCATTTCAGTTCTGTTTATTTTGATGCATACTGTATAATTGGAAAAACTACTTTTTACAAACCTTAAAATGCATAAATGTATTGTGTAGAGCTTATAAAATTCAACTTTAAAAATGTGTTCTTGTAGTTTTAAAGTATAGAATGAAAATAATAACATTTATTAAGCCGATTCCCTTCAAAACAGTGTTTTCTCCTTGCTTTATATTACTAAATAGAGAGGTCCTATGTACGATATTTTTAAACATTTTAGCCATCTGTGTAAGTATTTTAACAATACATGGTAAATAACCCAATAGAAAAAGAGTGAAAATTGCTGATTTAAAAAAAAATCAATTTGAGTACTAATGCTAATGCAGATGTTTTATTCCTATCAAATTTTTAGGTCTTATGAACAGCATAACAACCATTTACCTAATATCGTGAAAACTATGGAGAACTGTTATCGGTTAAATTAGAATGCTAGATAACTAAATCTACAGAATTTGAAGGTTAATTACAATATCTATCAAGAAATCGTATTAAATTTTCATTAATAATATGAAGGAAGATATAATTCAGTATCTTGTAAACATGATTAAAGTTAAGTAAATTAAATTAATAATAAATGATTTTTTGATTATGATGGATTTTTGTACAAATTTAAAAAATAAGTAAGGTATTAAAAATCTTAAAAGAGGCTGCTTTTTTTTATTATCAAAAGGATCTCTTTGAACCCAATTCTGTTTTTTTAGTTAGGTCACTCATATTCATTTTGGTAATATTTTATATAAAATTAGCACATGTTATTTATTTTGAATTAACAGATTTTCGTTAAATTACTAATCTGTTAATTCGATTTAATTTTTTAAATGATTTTTTATACTACATTTTGATTTTTGTATATATGATATATGAATCATTATATTGCATTTGCCTCCTAAATATTTAAGAAATGTTTACTTTTCTAATTTGTTTATTTATGTTTTAATTTTTCTTTTTTCTTTTTTTTTTTTCAGATTTGTACTTCATGCGAGATGCTCAATACCAAACATCTTTGTTCACAAGGAGATAACTGGAGCTTCTTTTTTTACCATGAATAAAGCTAAATTCTTTAATGTTACCTTTAGAATATTTTATTTTGTCATTTTAAAAACCATACATATTTATTACATATTCATATTTATATCATGGATTCATAGAACATTTAAAGTTTTATTTATATGTAAATTCATATCTTGAATGACAAAGTAATTTTATTCTAAATTCTAAAATATGTATGCTTTATATTATAACACAATGGATAAAATTAGTAGTTACTAATTCTTTATAACTAAATAGATAATGTTGTAAGACGACTTGTTCAAAAAACCTTCCAGTAAAATTAATTACAATTTATGTGAAATGCTACACTAGCGTCTATCTTTGAACTTTGGCCAAACATAATTATATAGAAAGATTTTTGTGGAAGTAAATTATTAATACCTTTTGACTGACAGGCAATCAGCAAATTAATTGCATTAGGCACAGTTAATGGACCTTTGGACCTAACTATTTATTTAGTTTTTAGGCAGTATGATTCCTTTAGGATTTTTTGAGATTCTAATCAAAATTAATAGAAATTTTGACATTTTTTTAAATGGTTTTCTCACATATTATTGCACAAAACATTAAAAATAAATTCACTATTCAGTGTCACCAATTTTATTTCTTTACAATTTTTCTAAAATTTTCAAAGTTAGTTTTGAATTTTATTATAATTCTTTTATATAATTGCATGTGACAAAATCATATCACTCACAATGCAATAGTGGATGCAGAAAAAGCTGAAACTTTATCATGTTACAGTATATAGATGTAAGACTGGAGGGTTCTTTTTTTTTTTGTGATTAAAATTTGATTAATATAAATTTATGATGCATGGTTTTTAAACTTATCTTTTTATCTGGGGTTACATTTCACAGTTTTAAAATAGTAACTTTTTAATAGCATCACGTCCATCCACCTTTAGCAGCCAGTAGTTTTACTGAGATTAGTAGTTGCTAAAAAAGCCCAATTAAATATTTTGTGTAATGGCTATTTGAACAAAAAGTTTTTAATAAACAGCTTTCTGTTCATTGTGTTACACATCTCCTTGATTTTGCCATTTGATTTTCATCATCTCCCCGAAATCTGAACTTTAATATGAAGTCGAAGTAGATAAAGTTCAACTAGGGATTGCAATACCGAATACCGGTATTTTGAGCCATTTGTACAGTTTTATAATACCGGTATTTACAAGATTAAATACCGATTTTTCGGTATTCAATAGAAATTTTTAAAATTGTCTTGTAATTTTTTAAATTGTTCAGGGATTGCCAACATAGCAAAATAGTATACGTTTTTGTTTTTATGTCTCCCTAACGGGCGAAATTAATTAGACTGGAATACAAAGTTGCATGGTACAATCAAGAGAAGTGATAAAATACTGAATGACAATGGATTGTTAAAGCCTCCACCTTTTGCGCACAACTTTGCGTTTACTTTGACAAAATAGGAGTGAGAGGAAAGATGAAAGGAGATGTTTAGGAGGAGATTCAAAACACGTTGGAGCAGTTTACTCCTGATGATGGAACGATTTTTGAAACTGAGATATCCAATCCAAAAAGCAATAATCGACTTAAACCAGCAAATGAATTTTTCAGATAGTGAATTCGACTTAATAGCCAGAATAGGTTGTTATAACTTAATATAAACTTAATATTAAAACTGGCTGTTGAGGCATTATGTCGGAGAGAGTCTAATTTATTAACAGCGAATGCAACAATAAATTTCATCTTACAGTCACTGAAAGAACAGCACACATCACTATCTGAAGAATTATATATTACATTGAAAAATCGCACAGAAGAAAGGCATACCGAAATAGAAAATGTCTTACGGTATTTACATAATTATTTTAAAAATGAAAAAGAAGAAAAGAGACTAACCAGTTGAAATCTGATCAAGTTTATAGTAAATTGTCTTAAACATTTTTTACCCACAAACCTATCCACATTCAGAAGAATTCGGTACAGTTATCGGAGATTATCATGGCACAAATGTCGATAGTGAAAAGGAATTGTCCCTTGAACAAAAATTAGAATTAGCGATAAATAAAAAATATTCAACAAACCAAAATACAATACAGAAATCAGCTATATCCAAAACCATTCGACGAGAAATCGATTTATTTGAAGATGAGGTATTTAGAAGTAAATATTTGGAAAAAGTATATCACAAATTGCTAACAGTACCACCAACTATCGTAGATGCCGAAAGACAGCTGATAATTTTTGCCCAAAATTACATTCCAGGCTTAATGACAGTACAATTGATGCATTATGTTTTTAAGATCACATTTCAAAAATTTGTAATAGTACCACAGACTGAATAGTGATGTTAACACTTTTTCGTTTATCTAAACATTATTATTGCCAGGTTCTCTGCTGAACACACTATACATTTTCAGTGGGTCCCCTCACATGTTGGTTTAAATTGTAATGAGATAGCGGATAATTTAGCTAAGACTGACTAAGCAGACATATTTCATGATGCAACACTCACTTATTCTGAAATCTCCTCTATCAAAAAGATGGAGTCGAGTGCACTTTGGAGAGTCCCACCTGCTCACCCTTGGTACTTTGGTAAAAGTCCCGATTGGTGTCACCGTCTGAATATCTAGAAAACAGCAAACGGCTCTCTCTCGTTTTTTAAGTGGACACACCAAATCCCTCATCTTCCAACACGGACGGAGGATCTTTGTTGAATGTCCTTGGTGCAAGGCAGATCAAGCCTCCCAATCATATTCTTAAATGTTTAAATTTTACGATTTTTGATATTTGAAGGGATCTGCTATTGTTTTTGGACTTTTTAGAGATATTTGGTATCATGGAGGTGTTATAGTGCAGCTATGCCACTTTGGATCAGAAACAACAACAGCATTTTTTTGTGATAGAAATAAAAAAGATGTTCCTTTACTTTGTGATTCCTTATAAGCCGTTATAATTTATATGCTACAAATTATTTTTGTGATATTTACATTATCTAATAAAACTGGTAAATAAAACAAACACCCGTGTTTTCTTTCTTTTCCTAAAATTTCTAATACCGGTATCCCGGTATTAAGATCTAAAAAATACCGGTATTGTACTTTTGGTTCGGTATTGCAATCCCTAAGTTCAACTAATCAACCGATTTTCTTTCTCAAATTAAGCATTTTTAATAATAGAAAGTAGACTAGATCAGATTCAGAACAAATTTTCTTTGTAATTTGGAGTATGTCGAATAAACTACATAATTTCAGATGATTATTCAATAAAAAAAATATAATTTAATTAGAAAGCAACTTATAACCTAAACAAAGCAATATTTTATCATTGTACATCTGTTTATGTTACAGGAAAGAACAACAAGGTTAAAAAAAAAGGGCAAGATTTTCAGTTTTTTTGAGAATGCAAGAAAATAACAGCATAAATATTTATAGCTACAATAATGAGATTTATTATTGCAAAATATGCTTAAAATATTAAAAAAATTTTTTTTTAATTACAAAAAACTATTGTACACTTTAAATTGGTATCATTAGAAAAATGTTGCAAACAAAGAGGAGGGATGAATTTTTTTTCTAAAATGTATCTGCAAATCATGCTAGATTTAGGATTAATGGTCTATTCTGTTGAATGCCCAACACATGCATGTTCATTTTTTATTTTAGTAGCGATGTTCTAATGTAATATTAAATGTGAACTGTACTAATTTACCATTTTCAGATCTCTTAATATGGCTTTCCTGCAGATATTTGAAAATTTAATTAAGTTTCAATATCCAATACAAGATCTTTATTTTTCATTTCTACCTTAACTCCTAGAACAAACAAAAGATGTCTTCTGTGATGTAGATATCATCTCAAAAAAATCTGTTTGTAAAATGAAATATTTCTTTAATGGAATTTATAAAGTTATTTGTATACAAATATGACCCTTTTATATTTTTCAAGCCACTAGAGGATTCATGTTGTAAACAATGAAAAAATGCAAATCACTAGAAAACCACACAGGTAAAACTGCTCTGGAATTCTGAGATAATTAACAAAAGTATAAACTGTGCAAAAACGAAGGCATCGAAATATTGCACTTGTTAAATTGTTTCATATACTGATTAATAATTATTCAAAAGGAAATCTTTGAAGTTTAGAGGTTAAATTAATATCAAATTCTTTACCTTTTATCATTTTTCATTGTTTAAATTTTTATTTCATTTTGTTCTGCAAATAAAATTTCTCATAATAGGCAAATGAATTATTTTAACGTGGAAAATACGATGTTTTAATTATTAATACTTATTTCATTGAATTTCCTCTTAAAATGAGTGCTTTGTTAAAAGCATTCCTTTTGAAATGTATGTCAGGGATGGAAATAATCGTTCATATTATGAAGCAATTTTAAAAATTTTGGGTCCGAGTTCAATGCTTCTGTATCTAGCCTAATCAATAAAAATCTTGAAGGGGAAAAATTAGTGTATAATCGAATTTTACACCAATGATATACCACTATTCGAGAGCAGTCCCCAAAGATCTCCAGCCTCTCACAAATGTCCAAAATAAATGCCACTACTATTTACGAAGCAGCCATTGTATTTGTAACTAACGTTCAGATCAAGTTGATTTTTTTTTTTTTTTTTTTTTTTTGCTATTAAAAGACCTACAAGAATGATTCTATTCTTTTTCACATAAATAAAAAAAATAGTTATTTATATATAAAGTTTGAGTAAGTGTAAAAAAAGTGGCCCTTTTGTTTTTAAATTATTGATTTTTTCAGCTATGTTTTATATACCCATATTATGTAAAAAACATACCTGTAAGAATTATAATTTGCACTTTGTAAAATCTATTGATTTCCTTTTTATTTATTTATGTACGATGCTAACGGAGGGGATCAGCTGAGTCAATAAATCTTAAGAGTACTATTCAATCACGTATTCGAAAATATTCTGGGCTTTAGCGCATGAGTCAGGATGCGTTTATTTAAAATAGGGGTGACAGGAAAGATAAAAGGTAGAGATGTTGACATCTGCCAATAGGGTGAACTCGGATTATCCGCGGACCTGGGAGACGTAAAAAGTGTAGATAGCTTGTAATACTGGGAAAAGCATTAATTCATAATAAAATGTTTTTGAGCAATTTTTCTTGAGTGTATGAATAAATGAAAGATTAAATTTTTGTTTTTGCAAAATAATTGTAATTTATTATGTTCAAACACTTTTATTGCCAACCGAAATTTTAGATAAAATTTTGATATTAATGACAGTAGATAATCTCGATCACATTCTGATATTAAATCAGATATTTTTCGTGCCACTTCTTGTCATGGTGGCAATTCATATTCTAGGTATAGTGGTTCTAGATATAATGGTTCTTCGGCAAATAGTGGCATTCCGGACCTTTTCAAGGGGGGGGGTCGATAAGGATTTTTGGGGACTTGGTAAAAATGCTTTCCCAATAGTGACCTATAATTAAGGTAAAATTGAGCTTTGCACTAATTATTTCAGAAGTTTGATATTTAGAGGTTTTGACTGGTCTGATTAGAGCATTATTGGTTGATGCACGTCATAACACACTGGCAATATAAATAATATTCGATGGAAAAGAAAAAAAAAAAAATTAGTGCTTAAACCTCCGTTAGTCGCAATATCTTAGATAACACTATGGTATGGTATAATTTTTTTCTAGCGTAAATTCATCAAATATAGCATTCACAAAATTTTAATTGAAAAACCTACAAAACGAGTTTGCGTGCTGTTTTGTAGGTTTTTGTAACGAGTTTGCGTGCGTTTTCTCAACCCAAATTTAGTTTCCGCCGCTATTGAAGATGGCATCTGTTTGGCGAGCATTTTTCCTACTGGCAAATGCTTGGGGACGAGACCGTACCGCAACTTAAATCTGATTGATGATTGCGATTAATAGAGGTTTAAGTACTTGTGTATAACAAATAAGAAACAGAAATGAATTATTATGACTTTTAATTATCAAAAAATAAATAGATAATCAGCCAACGAAGAGAAACAGCACGCAAACTTGCATCCAAGGGGGGGGGGGATCGAATTTTGTTGGCGATCTGCAACGATGCAAAGGATAAATAATTAATAATAATAGACTCGCGCGAACAAATTCCAAACTACTTTTTAAATTTCTATTGATAATGATGCCGAACTCTGCCAATGGAAGGAGATAATTCTTCCAAAGATCAAATAAATATAAAAGCCATAAAATACAGTATATTTATTTCAAATGTTAAATTCGAACATTGCATTTAAAACAGCAACAGGAATTCATAGTGATTTTTAGCAAATAAGATTGCTGAAAAAGTTATAGAAGTCATAGAAATAAGAGATTTTTTTAATAATTATGATTGCATAAATTTTATCCACAATACCGAATAGATGACTATTTATTGAAGCCAACCTCTATTAGCACAAAATGCCCCAAAATATCGTTACGATATCTTCGCGATATTCAGAATATCTTGCGCCAATAGGAGCAAAATTGTTTAACCTTGACTTTATAGTATACTAATGCAATTTGGCGAGCATTAGTATGCAAGTATTATATTAGCAGAATAGTATATCCCTATTAATGCAAAATGTTCAACGATATTTCATCCATATTCTGCGTGTAATACAAAATTGTAAAGTTAAAATTGGGCATTTTTTGTGCTACTGGAATGAGCTTCATCGCACATACAATGAAGAAAACCTGGTATGAATTTCTGGTACTTTTTTTCTTCACCAAGTGGGTACAAATTTGGCAAAAAGATCGGATGCCAAATTCAACTAAGTTGTGTTATTTACAAGTCATATTTACATAGTCACGACTATACCTACTGTTACGGAGAAGTTAAAGAGTCTAATAGACTCAATAATTTATAAAGACACTTTATTCCATACGAAATCACAGTACTAAAACAGAAAAAACATACATAAAACAGCATTTTCTATAACAGCATTTGCTATTTGCAGTTCGCAAGCAGTAAATAGAAACCATAACAGTGCTCAGAAACCACTAATTCAACTACTCGCATGAGCTCAACTCGTATGCTCTGTCTTTCTGTTTTTTACGGTTTCCGTGATAGGGCAAATAAGCATCTTGAAAGATGTCGTTCTTTGCTCCTAATTGAAATATTGCCGAAATTCATGAATATTCTGGGGCTTTCATATTTATTACTAAATTGTCACCAAGGCGATGGTCAATGAAACGCATCCATTGGAATTATCTTAAAAATTTTTTGCCTTACTATGAAAATGATCGTGCAGGGAAGAAATGTTACTCATTCGTAACAATGCAGACAGTTAATCCTTTCAAAGATTAAGTTCAAAATCTAATCTAATCTACAATTATGATGATAAAATTGTATAATCAATTTAATATCATTCATCCAGCTTCATCAGAATTTTGATAAACCGCTTCTGTCAACCAAACCATTACCAGAAAATCGACCTGTGTTTTTAATTTTCTTCAGTTTAATTTTCAAAAAAAGACTTCAAAAGTAACTTTGGAGCTGTATGCCGCCGATTTTGACAATGTAAAGTTCAATTATCGAGAGATGATTTTTTATAAATTGCTTTTGGTAAGGTGAAAACAGATAAAAAAAAAACATAGTTTTTCATTTTAGAGTATTTCAGTGGTGATAAGTGCAGACTATATATTTCATGGGGGGGGGGGGGGAGGCAGTGTTATTATTTTAGAAGGCGGTCCGCTGTTAAGTTGAAGAAAAAAATTTTCCTGAGAATAAACTAATTAATTAATTATCGGAAAACGGATGGAAACATCGAAAATCAATAAATTTCGCAAATTCTGCTTTATGTGATTGATCTTATAACCTTTCTCATGGAGGACTGATTTTTTGACTACCCTCTTTCTAAATCATATATAATTTCTCCTACATTTTAATTCCAAGAAAGAAATGCTTAGACAATGCACAAATTCCTTTCCCTGCAATATATCCTCTAAATGTATTCTTTTCAGTTCTAATGATACTCTCTAAATGTTATCCTTTATTTTTTTTTAAAAATTAATATTTCAGAAATGCATAGAAGAAGTTTGATAACACTTGTGGACTTTTATAATTTCAAATAAACGATTTGTAAATTCTTGTCGAAAGAAAAAATGTAATGTTTAAAATTTAGTCTCTCAAACCAAGTTTTTCGATTATACTAGGTGATTACGGTTCCACTCTATAATGCTTGGAATATTGAGATTCTACTGCATTTGCAATTTTGTGTTATCGTGTTCACAAGAATATGTATGTAGTGGCAAATTTCCAATTAGGCAGCTGCCTTGGCCTAATGGAATATGGCACTGGCAGGTTAATAAAAAATGTATTAGCCTGGTTGCTGAATTTGTAAGAAATAAAAATAATAAAACATCATGATAATTTAAACATTTTGTTCAATATAATTGTTCAGGCTTTTATTTATTTCAATATCGTCATTTTGTTATGTTGCATTCATAATCAAATTTGTGTCTGCTTAAATAGTATTATGAGCAAATGTGGATGTTGCGCAATCATAAGGCACAATAAATAAACAATATTGGTTTTCACAAGATTATTCCATTAAAAATATAAAATATAAAAATAAAACGTCATGATAATTTAAACATTCTGTTAAATATAATTGGTCAGGTTCTTATTTGTTTCATTGTTGTCACTTTGTTATGTTCCATTCATAAACAAATGGGTGTCTGCTTAAATAGTATTATGAGCAAATGTGGATGTTGCGCAATCATAAGGCACAATAAATAAACAATATTGGTTTTCACAAGATTATTCCATTAAAAATATAAAATATAAAAATAAAACGTCATGATAATTTAAACATTCTGTTAAATATAATTGGTCAGGTTCTTATTTGTTTCATTATTGTCACTTTGTTATGTTGCATTCATAAACGAACGTGTGTCTGTTTAAATAGTATTATGTACAAATGTGGATGTTTTGCAAACTTGGATGTTGAGCAATGATGTCTTAATAAATAAATAATAACATACATTCTCACAAAATTATGTCATTAAAAATTAATCTTAATTAATATTAATAATGTCTGATTGAATTTAAATCAAACCATACAATTAGGGATTGCAATACCGGACCAAAATTTCAATACTGGTATTCGGTATTTTTTAAATCTTAATACCGGGATACCGGTTTTAATACCGGTATTAGAAATTTTGGAAAAAGAAAGAAAACATAGGTGTTTTTTTTTATTTGCCAGTTTTGTAAGAGAGTGTAAAGATCACAAAAAATAATTTGTAACTTATAAATTATAACAGTATATAATCACAAAAAAGTAAAGAAACATCTTATTTATTTAAATCACAAAAAAAGTGTAAATATCACTATTCAGTTTGTGGTACTATTACAAATTTTTGAAATGTGATCTTAAAAAACATAATGCATCAATTTTACTGTCATTAAGCCAGAAAAATAATTTTGTGTAAAAATTACCAGCTGTCGAAAACGCTCTTTCGGCATCTATGCTAGTTGGTGGTGGTTTTTCCAAGTATTTACCTCTAAATCCCTCATCTTCAAATAAATCGATTTCTCGTCGGATGGTTTTGGATATAGCTAAATTTGTATTGTATTTTGGTTCGTTGATTTTTTTTTATTTATTTATCGCTAATTCTAATTTTTGTTCAAGAGACAATTCCTTTTCATTATCGATAGTAGTGACATCATAATCTTCGATAATTGAACCGAATTCTGAATGTGGATAGGTTTGTGGAAAAAGTTTTTTAATAAACTTTAACTTAATCAGATTTGAATTGGTTATTTTCTTTTCTTCTTTTCATTTTCATTTTTAAAATCATTAAAATTATGTAAATACCATAAGACATTTTCTATTTCGGTATGCCTTCCTTCTGTGCGATTTTTCAATGTAATATATAATTCTTCATATACTAATGTGTGCTGTTCTTCAGCAACATGAAATTTATTGTTGCATTAGCTGATAATAAATTAGAATCTCTCCGACATAATGCCTCAATAGACAGTTTTATTGGAAGTAGAGCTGATATAGTTCTGGATATTAAGTCGAATCCACTATCTGAAAAATTAATTTACAGGTTTAAGTCGATTATTGCTTTTTGGATTGGATTTCTCAGCTTCAAAAATCGTTCCATCATTAGGAGTAAACTGTTCCAACGTGTTTTAGAATCTAATATTAACATATATTCTGTTTTATTTTCAGTTAGTATATATTTTAGTAAAATATCCTTTTTATAGGGGAACGTTTAAATATCTTAACAATTTTTCGAACTTTATAAACTATAGAAAGCAATTCTTGATAGGTTAATATTTCATTCTCATTATCAATATCTTCTTCAACAATTACATTGTCATTATCTTCATTGTCAATATCACTCTCACTCTTACTCTCTTCAAAGTTGGAATCCGAATTTTCTATATCCACAGTATTTGGATTCTTCTGTTCTTTATATTTTTGATATAATAAATATATTACTCCTAATTGAATTCCATGTGCATAGCACAACTGCTGATTTGCACCAATCAACTTTCCAACTTTTTTTTATAACTGCTGCCCCCTCAGTCATTATGGATACAGTATCGTCTTTCAGGGACAATCCATGTTTCGCTAATTTAGATTTAAGCAATTAATTAAGCCGTTAATTAGCTAATTAATTTCGCCCGTTAGGGAGACATAAAAACAAAAACGCATACTATTTTGCTATGTTGGCGATCCCTGAACATGTAGTGGAGACAATTTAAAAAAATTCTAGTAAATACCGAAAAACCGGTATTTAAACTTGTGAATACCGGTATTACAAAATTGTACAAATGGCTCAAAATACCGGTATTCGGTATACCGGTATTGCAATCCCTACATACAATGGCTTGTTTATTAAGCGCATTACTGTACACTGCTTATATCTCATTATGCACACTAGCGAGAGCCACAAACTGTCTGAATTCATCTTTGTGCGGATGAATGGATAAACAGCTTCTAATTTCATCTAATATTTCATACAGACATACAATTTGCAAGCAAAGACCGCAATATTTCATCCATCCAATGCTCACAGACAAAATAACAAAAATAATTCTGCATAAGGGTTTTCATGTTTTAGATCTTCTGAAACGTAGAGACACGTCATAAATGTTACGGTAACGAATTATTTTACGATTACAATATTATATCTTTATGCACTTTAAGTAGGAAAGAGTAACCAGTGGGAGTGTTTCCATCAAAAACTCTCGCTTATTATTTAATAAATGAATCAGCCCAGAGAATGCCTTTATGGCATTGGCGTACAATAGTTATGAAATATTAACCTTTGGCGCGAATTTAGCATTTTTACTGAATCTATCGTGCGATCCTTGGCGAGTGTTTTAGCGATTAATCTCCGGCTTATCGGCAATGAATACATTCATTGAAATTGAATGATATATAAAGGAGAAGTACAAATAATATTCATTCTATTTTCTTTTACTTTATTATTCAAGTGCCTTAGGGTAGACAATATTTTTGGTTTTTTAGTCTTCAGTAAAAATAAATAAATTTCTTGGCCGCCCGACTCGTAAGCATCCAGCATACAACCGGCCATGTGAAAAACATGGATTTTCTAGGTTCAATCCGTACACAAGAAGTGATTGATTGACCTTGCGCCTTGTTGATGATCATCGGAATGGGGAGCTGCAGTCGTTTGAAATCAAAAGGCATGTCGGTGGGAATAATGAGAATGCGTGGAATGAGAACATCTTCTCCAATTGATTTTCCATTAAGAATAGTTGCTTTGCTTTTTGCTGTATCAATCATAATAATTTTATTTTGTTTGATATATATGTACGATTAACTCCGAATAACATGTACCGTTTGCTATTTCTGTTTTGTCAGTTGTCAATTTTAAAATATAAGCGTCACGCAAGGGCAAGTAATAAGTTGGCAAAATTTCATTGGAATCGGTTGAACGGTACTGCAGCGCATAAGATATGAAAAAACAAAAATTTATTTTTACATATTAGATGTGAAAATTGAACTAAGCCTATAACCTTCGCGCAGGGGCAAGCAATAAGTTGACCAGGTTTCATCGTAGTCGGTTGAATAGTACGGCAGCTCATAAGGTATGAACAAAAAAAAAGTTTCAAACAAACATTTTTACATATTAGATTAGTGTCTCAAAAATATTTTGCTGAACGCGATTTATAGAGCATGTAAAAGTCTATGTAAAAAATTAAAACTCGTAATTCATTAGAACATTTATTCACTCACGTTAAATATAATTAATTCATTTAGGTTATTTTCTTAACACGTTATATACTATATACACGTAATACACGTTTTGTTAACACGTTATGTCTATTATTAATGGTTTACAAATTAACTGTTATGCCCTGATTAGAGTAGATATCCTGGATATATTAAACTATGTTTTCCCTCAAATAAAACTGATTTATTGAATTAATTATATAGACATTGTAAAAGATCACAGAAAACTCTTTCTTGCATTTATTTTTTAGATATTATATTTCTTATTTATTTCATTTCATACAGACGCGTGCTAAAAATTACATTTTTATATGTTTAATTTGCGATAATAGTTGATTTATTTTTTAGTTTTAACTTTTGTCAATACTATGGCAACATGTTATAAAAGCTAATTTTTTTTTCCTACTGGTTCATAACGTGCTCATGCAAGTTAAATTTTATTTTGTGCGAAATAAATTGCTAAAAAATAGGATTAAATTATATTTTAAAAAATTCATTAAAAATAGTAACTTAATTTATAGGATAAAACATTAGTATTACTGAAAAGATTATTCTTTGAACTTCGATATGATGTGAAAATCAATTTTGTGCTGTAATATTTTCGGAAGTTATAGCGGAAAAAAACCAAAATTTCGCTTAATTTTTAATTAAAATTCTAATTAAAAATTTAAAAAAAAATCGCTCCGAGGTGCACATTACTGACCTCTAAGGTATACGTGTGCCAAATTTGGTAGCTGTAGTCTGGCCTGTTGAGCGCCAACACACACACACTGAATTTTATTATGAGTATAGATATTTACATATCTGATATATTTAAGTCACTGTGTTTTTGGATTATCGCGTTTACATGTTACCGACAGATGAACAACCCTTGTTGGATTGGCTCAAAATTAAAGAGATATCTGCACTATAGATGTTAAATCTGTGTATTGAATTTTTTTTCTATCTAGCTCTCTTCGTTTTTTAGTTATCGTCTTAACATATATTCAAACAGCCGGACAGACAGAGTCCTCCTGAACAGATTTTGCTCAAAATTTGATAGAAATCTACAAATCTGGCGTAAAGACCGTATACCAAATTTCATCAAGTTTGCTCAAAGCGCTTTTGAATTATCTTTTTCACAGACAGACGGACAGATATTTTCCAGAAATGTGTTTTTCGAACTCGGGAGGTTTACAACGTGGATATTCGATAAAATTTCGATTTCGAATTTTTTTTTTAAGATTGCAATACTCTCTCTATACACAAGAAACTAAAAATCAAATAATTTTTCATTTCTTTCATGATTCCCAATCCTTTTTAAAAATTATTCAAATGCTTTATTATGGAAAACAGAATATCATTTATTGATTTAAACAGCAGTGAAATTCGAAAAATTATGAAAAATGATCTAGTGAAATATTAATTTTAAAACTGAAGGCCATGTTTTATTCTAACGTTTGACGCTCAAAAAATATAAACACATATAATATATTAAAGAAGCGAATGAGCATTTATATAATGTTGAATTTATAGATTACAAATTTCGCCTTTTTTTTTGTGCGATCTGTTTAAGACAGTGGACTCTATTACACACTTTTGGTATTATTCCGTTTAAGAAAATTTTTGTTCCAAATTTCTTTAAAATCGTTTTAAAACAAAATGTATTAATTTTTTAAAAAATTTCAAAATTTCAAAATATTCCAGGCGACTTAATTTTTAATTTTTTTAATTTTTTTCTATGTAAACTTATTTGGAACAAAACTACGTATAGTTTTGTAATTTTAATCAAATGCTAATTTTTAAAAAAATATTTTTATGCACACTTAGACTTTTTATAGGAATTTTAATGTTTTCCTGAACTAAAATTGACTTTTTAAGAGCTAAAAAAACTCAAAATGCATACCCCATTTCCTTTTAATGTCTGACTGAAATCTTGGTTATCAATTTCATTTAATTTCTTCAAAAATTAAGACACTTTGAAATATCTCTGAAATGTTCCATCTAATTAAAATATCATTTTGAGAAAAGTCATGAAGATGTGCATTTTCCCTTTTTTTTAACCCTTCAAATATTTATTTTGTTGAACAATACATTTTATAACTCTATTTTAGTTTAATATATAATTTAGTGATAAAACAATTAAAATAAAATTGCACGTTTTCGTCCATTTTTTGTTTATTTCAAAGTCCACTGCCCCCTTAAAATCTTTCATAATCAAATTAATCCTTTCAAAAATTATCATTTACTTTTCTTTTAAAATCTTCTGAAGCTTCCTTGGCGAGTAAACAACTCTAAAAGAGTGAAAAGCAATATTTTATTTAAATAATGGCAATATTTCAGAATTCTAGAAAGCGATAATTGGCTTAACGAAATTTGAAGCTTGTGATTTTTTTTATTTTTTTTTTATTTGCTGTTTCAGTTCCATATGACAGCCCATCGCCTGAGGGTTTCGTGGTTTCGTTTCAGTGAGTTCTGAAAAGCGTCTTTTTATAAAATCGCTAAATGGGAACATGCGACTATCTTTGGATGTTACTGACACTCAAGAAACGAATGATTATTTGAAGAAGAGAACGCCATTCATTCCTTGTCCTGCTGCTTGTGCATCTAATGCCGCTCTGTTTAAGAGAAATATGACTCTGTAAGACAAAAAAGGATAACGGATATTACTTAAAATAATCATTGGCATAGAATTCGGTGAGTTATTTGTTTTTTTTAAAGAATTTATATTTAATATTCTATTATTATTTATATAACAAAAACTCTTTTTTTTTTGAGAATAATTATAAGAAATTTTTGTATGATAATGTATTTATATGTATGATAATGATTACTTCACCTGAACAGTTATCTGAATCAAACTTCTAAAATAACTTCATGTTGATCGTTTTTATATTTATATTTCATTTTTAGTTGGTGAGAAATTGCATTATATGAGAAAAATAGATCAGTTCCAATCTATATAATTTGGAAAAATAAGTATAAATAAGTTAAATGGAAAATAAATAATCGAAACGTTGATGGAAAAACACATTTTTTAGCTTTAAGATTTTTTAAAAAAGAAATATTGCTTAGAAATTTGCTATAGCAGATATAATATGTTAAAATTTTGTATTAATTATGAAGCCTAAACGCATTTCTCGATGATGTCATGATTTCGAACACAATTAATAGACGTGTTTTGATAATCCAAGGCAAGTTTTGCAAGCTAAGTTTTTCTTCTTTTTCTTTCTCTTTCTTTCTTTTTTTTTTTTTTTTTTTTTAATTCAACTTGCCAACTTTTTTTTTGAAAACTGACCATTATGATGTTGTTTGAATTCAGTAAAGTAATACTTTTTGATTAGAGTTACTTTTTTGTCCATGAATTCAGATAGAAAAGTACTTATAGGCATTTTTGGTGACCCGGTGTTGGGGATCTACATGCCAGACCGTTCGATTTATAGTTACCAAATTTGGCACGTATATATTATGAGGGCCGGGAATGTGCACTTCGGAGCGATTTTATTGAATTTTAAATTAGAATTTTAATTAATTAAAAATTAAGCGAAATTTTGTTGTTTTTTTCGCTATAACTTCCAAAAATATTATTACATAAAAATGATTTTTATATCAAGTTAAAGTTCAAAAAATTATCTAAATGATACTAATGTTTTAACATATAAATTAAATTCTATTTTTAATAAATTAAAAAAATAATTTAATCATTTTTCAACATTTTATTTAGCGCAAAATAAAATTTAACCTGCATGAGCACGTTTCGCGTGCATAGGAAAAAATAGCTTTTTTAAAATTGTTGCCATCATATTGATAAAAGCTTACATTAAAAAAATGAGTTCATTGTTACTGGAAATTAAATTAAGAAAAGTGAGATAGTCAGCACGCGTCTGCATAAAATGAAATAAATATAAAATATGACATTTTCTAAAAAATAAATGTAAAAAAGGGTTTCTATATTTTTTTTACAATATCTACATTATTAATTCAATAAATACGCTTTATTTAAGGCAAACATGGTTTAATATATATTCTTTTAATTCAGGGCCCAACGGTTAATTTGTAAATCTTTAATAATAGAAATGCATGTGTCAAAATGGACTAAATGAGCTAAATAATTATATTTTATGTAACTTGAGTCAACAAATGCTGTAATAAATTATGAATGTTTAGCTTTTATCTAGATCCTCTGCCCTTTGAATCATATTTAACAAAATATTCTTGAGACGCTAATATTTTAAATAAAATGAATTACATTCCAATCTACTGAATCAATCACTAAAGTTGACCGATTTATGAAAATATAAATATCACTATTCTATAAAACTGGGTGATTTTAGACCACCTCATCAACCGTCTCAAAGATGACACCCCAATCAGCGCCCAGGGTTTCTCAAGACTAATTGGCCTAAGATTATAAAAATGTTGATTGTTCTTAACTATTATGTTCAAAACTTCGAATAAATCGATCAAGTTTGATGGTAGAAAATAGAAACGTTCATTTATTTATTAAAAAGTTGAAGTGTCACGAATATTTCGCAGAATATGATTCCTTAGAACCAAGGACTTTATAAAATTTAGACTGCATAATTTTTTGAAGTATATTTATAGACCGAAATGAAATAAAATATTGTTATTGACGTCATTTAAATTCTTTTGAAAATAAAACTGAAAACTGAATTTTATGATGAATCTTACAAATTTTTGGTGAATAATTATTAAGATATTGCAGAAATTATGAAAATTATTCTGTAGTGCACATTAGACTTAAATGCTAAACGACTCTTTTTTACAATACTGTAAAAAAGGCTTGGTTTAGTAAAAAATGTGTTTTTTTATTATTATTAATTGCAGTTTAATCATTTCCACTTTAATTTAAAGTTGAAATTTTACGGTAGCTCACAGAAAATTGTGAGTTACATAGTACATTATGATTTATGGCCTTTATATTAGTATGAGTGAATTATATGACAGTCAAAATTTGAAGCTAAAAATATTTTTATGAAGAAGCTATTAAAAGACAAGTTATATGAAATATTTAATCGAAAATTTTAACGAGCATTAAGATTGGCGAACCTACATGTCGCCAAAAGTGGCTAGTCTATATCTATACTTATAATAAAGCGCAGTGTGTGCGTGTGTGTTGACGCTCTACAGGCCAGACCGTTTGACCTACAGTTACCAAATTTGGTACATGTATCCCTTGGAGGTCAGGAATGTGCACCTGGGGTCCCTTTTTTGAATTTTTAATTAGAATTTTAATTATTAATTAAAAACTAACTTTCCCGCCAAAAAATCTTTTCATTTCCCCACCGCCAAACGAGTAAGGCTTCAGTTTTTTTCCCACGTTAATGAAGATAGACTTTACATATTTTCGGCCGATTATTCCAAACGATTCTGTTTATTTTCTTAGTATTTGATGCATTTAAAACTAAACAGTGTTAATGAATCGATATTTCAGACTCATTCTGAAGTACTTTTGAATTAAAATAAAACAGAATAAAGGAAATTAAAAATTTCTAATCTGCATAGCGTTACCCCAACTGGCGTACAAAAATTCACGCATTTGCGTTACCATAACTGGCGTTGAAATTCACGCCAAATTGCTGAAAACTATTTTTAACAGATGCGGACTTGATTTAAATTATTTTTAGGTTAGTTGTATGCTTTTGCAATTAAATTGCATTTATGTTAGTTATATATTTTTTGTATATATTTTTTGATTATAGTTTTAAGTACATCGTTTTTTAAGTAGTTTTTTTAACCTGCTTTCGACCGATTATTTTAAACGATTCTGTTTATTTTCTTAGTGTTTGATGCATTTAAAATCAAACATAGTTAATTAATCAATCTGCTCATGATGAATCTGGGAAAATTTTGTTGACAAATTCTTGAGGTATTACATAAATTAAGAAAGATATTCTTTAGTACCTATAAGATTTAAATACTCAGTAATTTCAGTAATCATATTATAAAAAAAATGCTTTGTTCCAATAAAAAATGTTATTATATTAAATGTTATATTAATTATGTTATTAGATTAATCAGTTCAACTTTAATTTATTTTAAATACTTTTAAAATATTTTAATGAAGAAGCTATTAAAGTAGGAATTACATAAAATATTTAATTATTAAAATTTTAATGAGCATTAAGATTGGCGAACAGGCTGGTCGCCAAAGGCGCTAGTAAGTAATAAGGTTTGAATATTTATTATAAATATAGATAGATACATTCGATTGTTGCCATTCGAGTAATAAGAGCGATTTTCTAAGCCACGTATGTTAGCGTTTATATGTAAAAAAAGATTCAGGCGGGACTGTGATTATAGAGCCTAGAAATTTATAAAATTGTAATAATCCTTCCGGGAGACATATACAATTGCCAGATTAAAATATGAAACAACAGTAATTTTTTTTTTTGTCTTTTGTGATACCATCGTGCATGCGGAAATGTACGAAATCTCTGTATGTGAAATATTCTTAGCATCCTGTATAAGTATCTATGCCTCTAAATTGCTTTTTTGGGTCTCCAGATTTTAAAAAAAAACCCCTAAAGTATTAAGTAATGCTCGAATAATTTTTAAAATAGTAAATATGTGTATTCGTGCGTGTATTTATATGCATTAGAGATTTAAAAGGCTTAGAACTACATACAGCTATTTAACATAATATTTTTTTATCCGAAGGTTAAAAGATGACAAAAAAAATCCAATTTTTTGAAGAAATAAGCCAAATTTTACCCTAAATCTCTTAATTGGTTAATCTCTTTTTTTATGTCAAATTCCATTCAATATTTAGATGTGTTCCTCTTTTGGATCATCAGTGAAATTTGTCTCACTCTGATGAGCATGCGTTCTTTGTCCTTTTTTTTTATTTCCAAATTTGTCGTAGATCAAAATGTACACTGTTTTGATGAATTTGTTATTGTTATAATAACTACAATGAAATTCGTGGGGGTGGGGGAGATGACACATACGATGCGAAGAGTTCTCTCTTTCATTTTTATTTGTGCAGGATAAATCAATTCGCAAAGATATTTTTATTCTCGTAGCGTAGAGAAAGTATCGTGATCGTCGAAAAATGCGAACTCATGATTTTAGACAAATCTCCACGTTTTAAACACGTCCCTGAGATCTAAAAATTCATTTAGGCATTATTTCTTCCCACCCGTCTGTCTGTCTGTCTGTGACAAAGATAACTTAAAAATTGTTTGGACTAAACGGATGGTATTTGGTACGAGGTCTTTACACCAAATTTGTGGATTTCTATCAAACTTTGAGCAAAATATATTTAGAAGTCTGTCTGTCGGGTTATTCGAATATTAGTTAACACAATAAATATAAAATGAAGGGAGCTAGATAGATAAAATTTGGTATGCAAATGTAACATCTATATTGTAAACAGATATCAAAATCTACAAGTGGTTGAACTCTATCAATCTGTGCTGTCAGGAACATGTAAATGCGACAACTCAAAAACGCAATGACTTAAATATATCGAATTTGGCGCGAGATTTTGGGACTACAAGCGTAATTCTGTGTAAAATTTTGGTATCAATAGATCGAGGAACGAATCTAAAACAAGGCCGATTTTGGATATTATTAAGTGTAGGGATTAATCGCCAAAATAACTCGCCAAAGATCACACGATGGATTAAATAAAAATTCTAAATTCACGTCAAGGTTAATATTTACGGACAATATAAAACGTGTCTAAATCAAAAATTCAACTTTATTACAGAATATGCGAGAAAGTTTTGGAGTGACCACTCCTCCTGATGATTTTCCTTTTGCAGTGTACACAATAGAGTTTTTGCAAAATCTTACTTCCAAAGGATTATTTCATAACATAAATTCTTTATGAAATATTAAGAAAATCTATAAAGTTGAAATATATCTTCTTCGGTCTCTAATTTAAGATTCTGTGGTTAGTGATCATTTATGTAAAATTTAGGCCATGAAATATTTAAATATTTTACTGTTACATTTCGCTTGCGTCATGTACAGTAAAAATGTCACAAATATGTAAAGGATGTTGATGTTCTATAATTTAAAGCAGAAAATTCATTTGTCTTTCTGTCTGTCTGTCATAATGACTCCTCTAAAATATGACACGAAATGGGGGCATGCTATTCTGGGAGCCATTTATAGGTCAATTGTTATTTTTTAAAAAACTTTTAAAATAATTATTTCTTTAGATTCTAAATTAAATGACATCAAATCAATTTTTATCATTTTTACTTCCACGTTTACATATTATAGAGAAAGTATAATTATTGTCAAAATTTTTGACGAATCTCCACATTTCAAAAATCCCAGAGTTCGAAAAACATTTTTGGAAAATGTCCGTCTGTTTGCCTGTCTGCGCCAAAGATAACTCAAAAATGCTTATAGTTGGTTTGGTAAACTGTTTAGTTTGGTAAACAGTCTTTAAACCAAATTTGTAAATTTCTATCAAACTTTGGTTAAATCCATTCAGAGGAAGTCTGTCTGTCCGACTGTTCCGATATAAGTTAATACAATAACTACAAAGCGAAGAGAGCTAAATAGATAAAATTCACTTCACAGATTCAACATTTAAAGTGCATACACCTATCAAATTTTGAACGAAATCCAACAAGTGGTTGACCATCTGTCGGTCTGTACTTTCAGAAGCATGTAAACGCGATAACTCAAGAACGCATTGACTTGAATATATCAGATTTGACATCAGATTTTGTGATTCCAAGTATAATTTTGGATCGAAGTTTTGTTTCAGTCGATTGGGAAAAACGTATCTAAAACACAAATTTGATTTTCGGATTCTATTAATATCATACGATAGATTAATCGCCAAAACACTAGCCAAATAGCAAACGATAGATCCAATAAAGATGTTAAATTCACTCCAAAGGTTAATATTTCGTAGCTATTGCACGCCAATTCCGTGGAAGGCAATTTTCTGGGATAACACCTTTATTATAGTGTCTGCGAGAAAGTTTTGGGAAGACCACTTCCGGTGGTTGTGGAAGTTTTTTTTTAATTCTTAATTTTTTTATTATGAAAAACTAGGCAAAATAAAAAGAAATAATTTTTTACTATTATTCTGAAATAATTGCGAAAATTATTTATTTACAGTTAAAAATTCAACAATTGTCCTTTTATTGATACCAGTTTCATTGGCGTTTTCCTATTTTAAATAAAATTTTTAAAATCAGTTATAAACAGAGAGTTTCGAATAAACTTAATTAATAAGAACCATAGAAGCCACAATAATTTGTTATCAGAATTTATGCACTATATCATTTTTTTTTCTTCATTCTTTACTTCGTTTTGATACAAAATCACATAGTGAGAATGTAGTGCTGATTTTAAACTCAAATTTCAGATATTTAACGTCATTTGAAACTTGAAAGAAGTAAGAGGTAAGGATTTATAGCAATATTGGCTGTTATTTCACTCGTTCCAGATGTGGAGAGGAAGAAATTTCATCTACAAACACATGAGCGCCCACAAAAACAAATTGAAGTTTCAGTTACAGAGCAGTTTCGCTGATGCGATTCAGTCCATGTTCAGGTTTCTTAAGCGAAGAGGTATAATAAAATGGAGAGTTCACGCCACACGAAATGGTATTTTGTTGAGGTTTTTTTTTAAATTTTTTTATTTGTTTGTTTATTTTTGACTGTTTCATTTTAAATCATGAAGGTTTGTTTTAGTATCCATTTTTCGACGATTCTATCTCACTAAGAGGTGAGATGCGGACAGATGCGCGCATTTCTAGAATTTACTTTATATTTAAATGTAAACATCTCTTTTCATCTTTCCTCTCACCCCTATCTTGTCGACTTAAACTTATCCTAACGCATACGCAAAAGTGTGGAGGGTTTTAGAATCCGTTGTCAAACAATACTAATTATTATAATATTGCTGAGGACTATTTCTCTAGCTGGAGATAATAATCCAATTCAATCAACTGCGTGTGATCCAATCCGAGCAACTTTTAGACAATGATAACACTTTATTTTATCTTGAAACTTATTAATAAAATAGTAAATTCTAGCCTGCTTTCTGCTCCGAAGGTAAAACATATTTTACTATTTACTTTTAAACAGAGTAGAAACTATTCGTTTTTTTTGTTAAAATATTTCGTTTATTACAGCTACGTAAAACTTGGACTTGAAATTAAAAAGGAATGGTTAAATTGTGACATATGTAACAAAGGCTGAAAAGTATTGTTCGGTCCATGGCAAGTACTTGTCTCGACGGGGCAACAACATGCCGATGTATTGTTTTTTTTTTTTTTTTTTTTTTTTTTTTTTGCTTGAAAAAATTGACCAATTAGATTAATTTCGACATTTTCTGCTCTTTGTTCTTTCTGATGCAAGGTTGTGTTTTTCTTCATTTTATTTGCTCCCTATTTTTTATAATTTTTCAAATTTATATAAATTTAACTTTTTATTTTTTATTTTACCATGTTTCTTTGTGTAAATATCCACCATTTTAATATGATACGCAGTGTAAAAGAAAAATCCAGGGAAGCCAAAACAGCAATTTATAGCCAAGCATGGAATGCCTGAATCTAATGAAATTGTGACAAACATAAATCAGTCCCGTTTTGCACATGCCTTGTCTTATAACTGGCCGAGTGTAAATCCACCTTAAGATTATGAAACGAATTTTAAAGATCAGCAAGCTCATATAAACAAATTTTTATAGAAGAGCATGGTTTACAAATACTAATGGAGGAGGAAGGTGTTAAAACAAGTTCATTACTAGTGAAGTAAAATATAAGAATTTACCATAAAATATCTGCAATATAAATTTTATAGAATACATATTTACAGCAGCATAATAACCCAGCCCTATTTGTAGAATTTAAGAGCTCCAGTACTTCATAAAGTGAACCAAAAATCGATTATAAAAATTCATCTTCACATATATGAAACAAGTTAAATAAAAGAATGTTACTTCGTACTTGCCTTTCTTTCTTCCACAGTAAGCTAACAATATCTTTCTCCTCAATTGTAGATCTTTCATTCAGACGGACTGATTTTTCTTTGCTTCAGGAAAAATTCGGTGCAAGGAATGCGGCATGTCTTGATACTTCTGTCATGTCTGCTAGTGTCGGATGCCTTGCTGCAGGCAGCTTCTCCCATGGTCATGATGTATTTCCGTTTGAACGGAGCCGCTCGACTCATTAGAGCTGTCAGGTTCGTGAGGTACTTGATGCGCCTGAGGACTGTCCTAAGACGGGTAAGAAAATAAACCCCACTAAATACAATATTGTTTAAAATAATTGTCTATAATTATGAGAATGCGTATGAGAACTGTCCTTAGATGCAAGAAAAAAAAATCAGTAATACAATATTATTTGAAACAATTGTCTATGAGAACTGAAAAATTATGAGAATGCGCATGAGAACTGTCTGTAGGCGTAAAGAAAAAAAAAAATTATTCAAAACAATAGTCTAACTTCTTTCTAAATACGAGTCTAAGCATAAAAAGGAAGGTAGAAAGGAACATAGTACAGAAGGTAAATCAATTACTTAAAATACGAATTAACTAAGTTATATGTAGTAGCAAATAGTAGAAATGTCAACAATATACTGGGATAATTCAAATGTCTATAATTTGGCTTTTTGTAAACGATTCAACTTTAATCTTTAGTATCTTTAGAGAAGAAATGCATTTAACCATTTCTAGGGCAATGGGAAGTATGCTTCCCACCAAATTTATCAATCTTTGTATGAAATTATGTAGGTTGGCATAAGTTCTGAGAAATTATTTTAGACAGACAGAAACTTAGATGCTTCAGTTCTTTATCTCACACAAAATGATGTGTCTTGATTTGTTACTTAATTTTTAATTAATAAAATTAAATTTATCTAAGCTAAATGAATCCCTTTTCTTATTCTAATTTCAAGCCTAAAAATATTTTAACATAATATGACTAGAAAAAAAATGTCAAAAAATCAATAACAATAAAATTACATTATTCAAAATGCATAGAATGAATTTATGCTCCCACTTTACATATCAAATATGACAAAAAAGGTTCATTTAGGAATGCATTGCGTGTTTTGCAAAATGAGAGAAAAAAAAAGGTGGGGGGACGTCTTAGAACACCATACAGTTTTAAAATTAAATGACACGCGCAGTTGCATTTGTCATTTAATCATGTGTAATCAAATGAATTGTACAATTTTTCTCTTTCTTATTGGGTTTAGGAATTCATTAACGCCAGTTATTACAGTTAGTAACATCAACACAATAAATTAATTTAATAATCTTGGATCAGAATTTACGTCTTTTCTAAAATTAATGTATTGTGAAAATTCCATTTTATTCATCATCAGTTCGATAACTTTTAATCGTTCGAAGACGAATCATTTAAAGAATAACAGATTCTTGCTTCAGTATATTGTGAAAAAAAAAAAATGACATTTTTCTTTATCGCCTTAAAAGGTTCATGGCAGCAACTAACTTTTTTAGGATAATTTAAATTTATTACATTCACAAAACTCAAACATATACATAAGAAGAATAAAATATTACATTGTTTTCTAATTTGGGGCCGCTGACTTGTGTTCATTCCTTTGTTTCACAGGTCTCAGATTTTCCCTAACACGGTGATTATGAATAATTGCCAGTGATTATTCATAATCACTTTTTTTTTTGGAATATTGCGATCAGAGCGATTATGAATAATTACCAGTGATTATTCATAATCACTTTTTTTGGAATATTGCGATCAGAGCGATTATGAATAATTACCAGTCATTATTCATAATCACTTTTTTTTTTTTTTGGAATATTGCGATCAGAGCGATTATGAATAATCACCGGTAATTAAGAATAATTACCAATTTATTACATTTATCGTAACAGATTTCTTAAGCTTTAATTATTTTGAATTATGTTTACATGTTCTCACTCATTGATTTATTCTAGCTGCATCTTACTCGCCGATTTGTTGGAATGGTGCCTTTACTTTTACTAGGAAGGAATGGCAGGCGCCACAATTTCAAATTTTTGACTTCACAAGATACTTGTTTGAAAAGATTGGCTTGTGAAGTTTTCACTAAGCCAGAACCAAAAGGAGCACAGTATGATGGGATCACTAAGTAAGTTTTCCCAAATTGTTTAATCGAAAATATTCTCTAATAAAAGATTTTACAGTAATTGAATATTAAATATATTTATTGTGTAATATTATTTAATTTATTTTCAGAATTAGAAATGAGTAATTTTGTTTATAACTATTGTTAATCCATGCTATTTATCCTGAAATAAGCATTCATATTCAAGGATGCTAGTTATAGAAAGCATATAAGTTCATTTGTTAAATTACTTTTTTGGGCACTTTTTATTTCAATTTAATTATATTAAAATTCCATTATAAAGCAACGCTAGGGTTATTATGAGAAGGAACTCGTAATTTTGAACCTCAACGAAATGACGAGGACGATACTTGAGTTGACACTTTCTTCTCTAAACATCCGCGCCAGCGGGAGGACATTTAGGGGTGTGCCAGGATTGCTTATATGGCGTCTTTTCGGTGTAATCGTGTCCTGAAGCCGTTTAAGATTTACACAGTGGTAAACCTTACAGTGCCCTTGATGCCACAAGGTTTTATCTCAAATCAAGGAAGAAGTGTTCGTTTAAGCCGTATAAGGGTCTTAAAACAATACAAGTCAAGCGGCCCACTCTTTTCTTTATTGAAATTCCAAGATTTTTTAATGACTTTAATTTAATCTTACTAAAAGCAGTTTTAAAATAATACAATTTTTGAAAAAATCTCAAAAACTAAACATTTAATTGCGGTTCATCTTCAAAAGAGTTGGCTTCAGTGTTTGATTATAAAAAATTATATGCAAATTTAAACAAAATATTTAAAAACATTTTAATATTCTAAATATTTTAATGTAAAGTTGCCAGAAAATTGTCTTGTAAATTAATCCAGCAGTTGAAAAAATTATCAGCATTACTAGGTGATATGAAATCTACGATTAATATGGTAGGTCGTTAAAAATCAGAGTCAGATAATAATAATAATGTAATTGTTAAAACTTTAAACTAAAAAAGTAGTAAAATATTACTTTAAATTATTTATAAAAATTGCTCAAAATGAATATTTTTATCGTCTATTAATGATACCATCTTTTGAATAGTGGCATCTTTTCTGTTCAGAAACAATAAAGTGCTACAAAATTTATTTCTCAAATGAATATAAAAGAAATAATTAAAAAATAACTTTACTTTTAAATAACCTAAATTTCTAATTGTAATAGTCTAAATCGCATTTTTTTTAAAAAAAACTGCCGAACGATTTTTTTTTTTTGATTAAATATTTTTAACAATAATAAGAAATATATATTAGGCTGATGCGTTTCCTTTGATGCATCATGAAAATAAAAACGAATCCCTGAAACAACCGATGAAAGGAAGCGAAGAAAAGACAAAGAAAAAAAACAGAATACAAAAGAACTTTGGTTGATAATGAAAGAGGAGGAAAAAAGAAGAATGGAAGAATATTAATTGGGTGAGCTTTAAACTGGAGCTGCCAAAATTTGAACTAACTCCAGCAAGCAGTTAATTGTTTCGCACGCATATAAAAGTAATAACTCAAACGCAGTGACCTAAAACAACGAAATTCACTGTGCTGTCTCTTTTCATTACAGCTCTAGTGTCGTGTCAAATCTTGGTGTCAGTCGGCAATCAAGATTTCAGTCGGCAAGATTTTTATTGGAGAGTATTCGAGAAAGTTCAGTTTATAATTTTTTTTTTCTTTTCAAATCATGACTGCAATTGAATGAGATACGACTAAACAAATGTTTGATTATGGTATATGGTATTTTTTCTATATTGAATAACTTTACATTTCTACACTAAACTATTTCCACCTAAATCTTTCGCCACTTAAAATTGTGACATATCTCTTAACTCTTTGCTTTCTAAAAAGTAATTCGACGCATAATTATTCACCTAATACAAGGACTTATTTATTGCTCCAATATATATATATATATATTGGAGCAATAAATAAGCAATAAATATAATTACTATATATATATATATATATATATATATATATATATATAGTAATAAAAACCAAGTTAAAAGAAAAAAAATCAAAATTAAACCAAATAAAAAAAGAATCTGGCCTGAAGACTTTCTCAAGGGTCACCCTCATTCAAAGATTCAAAAAAAAAAAAAAAAAAAAAAAAAAAATTTTCTGTGAAGGAATGCAGACTAAACAGTCTAATATCGATTCCTCGTAATCCGAAAATTCCCTGAAATTAGGCCTAAGAGATATATCATTTTAACAGAAAAGAAAAACAAAATAAATTAGAGGAATACGTCCACTAATAAGCAAAAATATAATAACATAAAATAACCATATAATAACACTCAAACCAGTAATGGAAACAAAACGGAAAGCACATACCAGCAGCAGGCAAAAAAATTCTAAGTTTTCCGGTTGTGTTCCCCGCGCTCAACATATCCAAGCTAACGCATTCAAGGTAAAAAATGTTTATGCGCTCTCTAAATACTAGGGTGTTTTCTTAGTTCCTTTTTTGGTTTTAGTTTGAATAAGAAATAAAAAAAAGTTTCTTTCCTAAATATTTCCTAATAATTTTAGATATGGTTACTTCATATACATATATAATATAAACTGTTTAAGTTTAACTTCCCCAAAAAATTAAACTATACTTTCTTACTACTCTGTAGGTATTCTTAGCAATAAAAATATATCTTCAAAATGATGCACTGTCTTCAATAGTGCCTGAGAAAAGCCACATCCGAGTGCAGAGGGTTAAATTTAAAAATAAACGTATCTTCTCTAAATTTCCTAGATAGAAAATTGAAAACTGTATATTCATAGATATGTATACGAAGAACATTTTACTGACTGATACCTTTATGCTATGAACGCCTAACAAAAATTCAATTTAATTTTTTTATTATTAACCACCATAAAAATACACAGAAATACAAATATTATCAATTTTCGTACAATTGCCACCTTATTTAATGAACCTTTGTATTTGGAAATACGTATGTTGGTCGAATTTAGGAAAATAAGCTTTTGTTCCACTTTTTTGAATATTCTGTATATACAGTGAGCCACAAAATTGAGTATACACCTCTAAAACTTTTAGACTTCTTCCAATTACAAATTAAACATTGATTTAAAATAGATAATTTTTTTTATCCTAGATATTTTAACCTCTGCTTTACCATCCTATAATAACACAATTCTATAGTTAACTTATTTATTAAGAAAAAAGTTAAGCGATTCGAAGAAAAGATAGAAAACCATGCCACAAAATTGAGTATACACTTCTTATATTTGTAAATTTTGCCACCACTTTTTTTACTTTCAAATTTTCTTTGAAGAGTTTCAGGAGTAGCTGCTGCTTATAACACTTGCTATTGCACTTCAACGGTTTTAAATAGTATTTTTTTTTCTCATTAAAAATCGTAAAATGAGCTCTCGTAGAGAAACTACTGAATCTGAATGTTTATTAGTTGTAAAATGGTCGAAAGAGGGCAAATCTCTTCGAGAAATCGCTTCGTTGATTGGTGTAACTCATGGTTGTGTCCAAAAAATACTACAGAAGTATAAAAAAACTGGATCTGTGGCCAATATTCCTGGAAGAGGACGTAAAGAAATACTGAGTACTACAGCGAAGAGGAAGATCATTCACTCAGTAAAGAAGGATCCGAGGGTGAGTGCCTCTAAACTAGCTTTATCGATGTCCTCTACAATCGGGAAAAAGATCTCAGATGAAACAATTCGACGTACCTTCACCAATATGGGTTTCATGGCCGTACACCAATACGAAAGCCACTCATCAAGTATGTGAATAGACAAAAGAGAGTGATTTTCGCCAAAGAACATCGTTTAAAGCCTATTTCTTTCTAGAACACTGTAATATTTTCTGATGAAAGTAAATTTAATCTTTACGGAAGCGATGGACGATTTAAAATATGGAGAGAAGCTGGGAAAGCACTGGCACCTAAAAACACCATTAAGACAGTCAAGTTCGGAGGTGGATCTGTCCTCGTTTGGGGTTGTATGTCGGCTGGAGGAGTTGGAGAGCTTGCTTTTATTGATGGTATTATGGACAAACATGTATATTTGGGGGTTTAAATGATAACTATAAAAAAAGTGACCGTAAGTTGGGGCTTGGGTCAAGCTTCATATTCCAGCAGGACAACGACCCCAAGCATACAGCAAAGATTGTGCAGTTATACTTGCTGTACCATTGCAGGAAGCAATTACACACTCCAGCCCAGTTTTCAGACCTAAACGTCATTGAAAATTTGTGGTCGCAATTAGAGAAAGCTGTATATGAGCACGAAATCACAAGCAAGGAAGTTCTCAAGAAGATTCTGAGAGAAAAATGGGCTAAAATTTCTGTTGAAACCACTAAAACACTAATAGAATCTATGCCCAGAAGATTACAAGCTGTAATTCAAGCAACAGGTTATGCAACAAAATATTAATTTGTATGTTAAAAGGAAATTAATATAGGTGTATACTTATTTTTGTGGTGTTGTTTTTCCTCTCGTCTCAGATCTTTTTTTTTTTTTTCGTAAAAAATAAATAAACGTAACAATTTTATTAGTATATTACGGTAAAGCATAGACTAAAGTATATAAGGTAAAAATTTCAATCATCTTAAAGCAATATTTAATTTGTAATTGCAAAAAGTCTCTAAGTTTCTAAGGTGTATACTCAATTTTGTGGCCCACTGTAAAGCAGAAAAGACATTCAAGAACCAAGTGTTCCTCCAAAATGAAGAAAAGTAGAAATATTCTCAATTTTCGAAATGAGTTATTTTTTAAGTTATTTAATTAAAATAACTAATGAAAAAACCAAACCTTGGCATTTTTGATCCGTTTTTCCGTCAATGATATTTGGAATAATATTCGCTTAGTAACATTGTTTACGCCATTTAGTTCATTAGTTTAATTACAATGCAATTAATGCTTTATTATAAAAAAATTCACATTTTTAAAAATAATTCTAATCAGTGCGTAAGTCGTTTCTACCAAAGAAAAACGACCACAGAAGTAAAGGGACTATTATTTACCGTATTTCGAGTCATGATTTCGACGATTTCAGTTTTAACCTCGTTAATGATGTGCAAAAATCCCAAAATTAATAAATAGATCGTAAACTATAGAAATCCAAACTGCTAAATCCGTTTTATTCAAACTGGATTAGCAAATACCATGAAAGAAGATGGGCTTAAATGAATGTTTTATGTCAATTAATTGATTAGTTTATATTCTATTAACAGAGCCGGGCAATTCTTTGCTGTGGCTAAATTTGAGTGTATCTACAAATTATTTGAACATAATTGAAAGTTTTATTCAATTATTGAATTTAATTATAATTAGATATATACATATACATCATTTTGCGTGTGTTTCGAATTTTATAAATTGTAGTTATTTTTGTATTTATCGTTAAATTCCTTGCAATGCCCTTGGATATATGATTTTGGCGATTCCATTTGACACATGTATAAAATAATTTGTTTTCCTACACGGAAGCATGCAACGTATAACTGTCCATAAAGAAATCCATTTCCGAAATTTAACTTTTTGCACTTTGAAAAGTAATTCGATGCATATTTATTCACCTAATTATAAGAACTTGTTTATTGCTCCGAAAAAAATGCAATTGTTTGAAGTTTGAATTTCTTCGAAAAATGAATCTAAATTTTCTTACCATTCTGTAGGTAGTTCTAGCAATCAAAATTAAAAATATAAATGAGTAAAATGTTATAAGAATACATCGTCTTGAATGGTGTCCGAGCGCAAAGGATTAAACCATGTACTTGAAAGATTAACTCTACTTCGAATTATGATTCATTGCGGGAAATCCTCACAATTAATATAGAACATTAAGAAGCTAACAAAAGATTAAAAAATGGGAAATTTATAGAACTTCACAAGATTTAACCTTCACTTTATAAAATTCAAACTATAATAATGCATTATATAAATACACTAGAGCTGACTTCTACACATATGCGAAGATATTTCTTACCTCGTCATATCTAATATCAGAAGCGTTGTTTCGTGGCATCTACTATTGATATAACGTTCTTTCTGGGTGGATCCTAGCACAGTCCACTTCTTGGCGTCTTTTTGAATTCACGCCAAACGAGTGGCGATAATATCGTCAATGTGGCAACCTAGACGGATTTTTTTTATTTTTATTTATTTATTATTTTATTTTATTACTAGCCGCCTTTGGCGACCAGTCGGTTCGCCAGTATTACCGCTCGCTACAATTTTCAATTAAATATTTTAAGTAACTGGTCTCTTATTAGATTCTCAAACAAAACATTTTTAATCTTCAAATTTTGATAGTCATACCAAACTTATACTGTTGTTTAGATCGTTTCGTTCAATTTACTATATATATTTTGCTAATGTGTTGTCATTTCCTGTAAAACTTCAACTTTAATTTAAAGTGGAAATGATGAAATTGCAATTAATATAAAGATATTTTTAATAAAACCAAGCGTTTTATTTTATTTATCATCTTTATTGTTATTTATTTATTTATTATTATTATTGAATATGAGTATTGCAAACAGAATCGTTCGGTATTTAAGTCTTATGTGAACTACAAAATATTTTTCATAATTTACGTAATATCTCAAACAATAATTCAACAAAAATTTCTCAGATTCAGCATAAAATTCAGTTTTTAGTTTTGTTTTCAAAAGGATTGAAATGAAATCAATAAAAATATTTTGTTCCGGCCTATAAATATATTTTAAAAATTATGAAGTCTAAATTTAATGCAGTAAGGTATCAGATTCTGAGAAATATTCTGGACACACCAAATTTTAAATAAATGAATGAATGTTTCTATTTTCAATGATCAACTAAGACTTATTTATGAAGTTTTGAATGTTAAAAATTTAGAAAAACTCAACATTTTCATAATCTTAGGCCAATTAATCTTGAGAAACCTGCGCGCTGATTGGTGTATTTTCTTTGAAACGATCGATGGAAAATCTAAAATCAGTTTAAGTGATTGATTTAGTTGATTAGAAATTAACTCTTTTTATTTAAAATATTAGTATTTCAAGAACATTTTGTTATTCGTGATTTCTACAGCAGAAGCTTTATGTAAAATCCAAAATTCGTTATTTATTAGAGTATTTATTGAATCAAGTTACATAAAATATAATCATTTTCCATTTTAGCAGATCTGTGTCTTACTAAAGGTTTACAAATTAGCTGTGTGGTCCTGATTTGAATGGATATCCTGTTCATACTAAACAAAACTTGCATTAAAATAAAGCTGATTTATTGGAATAATAATATAGAGAGTATAAAAGATCATAAAATAATTTTTCTTGTATTTATTTTTTAGAAAAAATAATATTTCATATTTGTTTCATTTCCTACGGACATGTGCCGAAAATTATATTTTTGCAGATTTCATTTCCAAAAAGATTTAATTTATTTTTAATTGGAGCTTTAATCAATGTGATGGCAACACTTTGAAAAAAGCTAATTTTCTCCCATGAATGCGAAACGTGCTCGTGCAGCTTAAATTTTATTTTTATTTTGTACGAAAAAAATTGTTGAAAAATATAGTTACATTATTTATTTAAAAATTCATTAAAAATAGAAATTTAATTTTAAGGTTAAAACATTGGTATCAATTAAAAGATAAATTTTTGATCTTTAATTTCATGTAAAAATATTTTTTGTGCGGTAATATTTTCGGAAGTTATAGCAGAAACACGCCAAAATTTCACTTATTTTTTAAATAAATAAAATTCTAATTAAAAATTCGAAAAAATAACCCCCAGGTGCACATTCCCGGCCTCCAAGGTATACACGTGCCAAATTTGGTAGCTGTAGGTTGAATGGTCTGGCCTGTATAGCGCCAACACACACACACACACACACACATTGAGCTTTATTATAAGTATAGATTATTTATTTATTATTTTATTTTGTTAATAAATAATCAACCTAGACGGACTTTTTTTATTCTTATTTTATTTTATTTTTATTATATTTATTTTATTTATTTATTTTTTATTATATTTATTTTATTTATTTATTATTTTATTTTATTATTTATTTATTATTATTTCTGGCCTTCAAGTATCGTTTTTTAATTGAATAATAATAATAATAATAACAAATATTCAATTAGTAGTCAACTTGGCGAGATTTCAAATAAGTCGCCAAGAGGTGGGCCCATCTAGGATTTTACGGAAGAAAAAAAAACCCCGATTTAATAAATCCAGAAGTTTTTTTAGTCCAGACGGAATATATATAGATATATACATACGAAAATTGTCTTCTGTGCACATAGATCAATCCAAAATCATTCACAGCAAATATTTTATATTTCTATTCGTAGAAACGATTTCATTTTACTTTAAGTGTTGCCAATTATTTTTGAATAAAAATATTATGTATTTTAAATTTTATTTATTTTTGCTTCTGAGTTGCCACGTGCTTTGCTTATTTAAATCTATATCATTTTATACAAATTTCCAAAAGCTTATGAAAAATAGCTTTTGATGTTTCTTTTAAACTCATTTGATTCAAATGATATTCTTATTTCAATACTTCAAAAAGGTTTAAGGAAATTACAATATCTCTGACACTCAAAAGAATATCTAATTCAAGCAAATAAGAAAAGAAATGCTTCACATGGTAAATATACCTGGAGTATCATATTCCAAATACTTTTAGATACTTGGAGTATTTTTCTTACATTAACTCTTTGGTACCTTTGACGTATCAGTACGTCTTGCATTTGTTTGGGCAAAGACGCGCACGACGTTCTGATACGTCATTGAAACTGAGACGAGATCTAACTAGTTCATTCTGGTTTATTTCAAAGTAATGCGTATCTGTTGCAACAGAACAAATAATTGCAGTAATTTGGTAAACCTTATTTGGGATTCACAACCTCAAAATGGCAGAAATAGAGAATATATTTTATCAAAGTGATCTTGAATCTGATGAAGAATTTTATAACGATCCTTTAAGCGATAAAGGGGAATTTCAAAATGAAAATGATGAAGAATATATCGAACTAGAAAGTGATAATGATAGTGACAAAACAATTGCCCACAAAATTAAATATGCTCCAAGTGCAAAAAACTTTTCAAATAAATGTGTAACCAAAGGGTTAAAATTATTAGAGATGGAAAATATTTTTATCTCAGGAAATGTCGGATATATCAGCTAGTAACAATCTAAGCATAATCCTACTCTTAACAGCAAAAACTTCTGCATTTTCAACGCATACAAAAATAAAAATGTTTATCTTTTACAGTGCCGCTCGTCAAGACAACAATGGGTTCAAGATCTTTCTCACGTTTGATGCACCCGAAAGCGATGACTACTGCAAACAGCGCTTTGCCTCATGCCCTTTTAGTGCTATGCAAATCATCAAGGCACTAATACCCATACCAGGCCTGCAACGGTAGCTGCTGTCTTCTCATATTCTATTGGATGACTTGGATCCAGAGAAACGTCACTATCTATTCAGATTTCAGGGTACTTTCTCTGACAAGGACAGCGAAAAGAATGTTATGTGAAACCTGAAGAAGTGAAGAGATCATAACCATAAAAGCAATGTTTAAAGGCCGCCGATAAATTTAGAGCACCAGTGAACTTTATTTTAAAAAGTTGGAATGCTGGTGATGAGAGTAAAGTGATAAATTATACTTGTTTGGACATTAGTGCGCTGCGATTAAGTTTTCAAATGTGATGTATTATCTATAATGTTTGTTATTTCAATTCATTTTTGTATATATTCATTTGACTGTGTTAAAAATTTGAAATTAATTTCTGTTACACTTACCAACTATAGCTGACTCATATAGTTTAATAAAATATTTATGATTCATCTACTCGTCATTATATCAACTAGTTACTGTGTTTGATTGCAAGTTCATTTACTTATTCTTTCAGGTATACTTCGCATTAATTTATTTGCTGATTTAGCAAAGGCTTGACCTCTATTTAGCTTTTAAAAATTAAAACCATGATAAGAGATCTCGCTTGTTTTCAAATGGAATTGCTTGAATTTGAAACAACATTATCTTATTTTTAGACATTTGATTATTTCGATAATCCTGAATATAAACTTAGCCTTATATATAGGAAAACAGTGATGAGAAAATTATACGGTGTGTTCTAATCTATTGATTTTACCAGTTTATAGAGTAAATTCGAATACAATTAGATAGTACCTGCGAAACCAACCTTCGCTCGGCAGTTTTTTTTTTCATTCTTACCTACATATGAACAAATCATTTAAATAAAAAAAAATCATTAATGCACTTAGTTTAACATGTTATTCGAAATGATTAACACAATAATTGCATTGTTGCTATTGGACGTGAGCCGAACGTATTCGACTTCGGATAATGTCATATAACGACGTGTCACCAAATTTTGTGGTATCAATAAGTAATCATGCTATGGCAACAATGCAAGTACCTTAAAAAATTTACGAGATGGCGCTATATGACATTGTCAGCATGAAAGAAGATAGAAAAATATTCTAACAGTTATAATTTTTGTGTGTGTGTGTGTGTGTGTAAAATCGCGTTTTTTAGGGAAAGATACCTATATAGATAAACTTAAAAAGCAGAACCTTATCTAAATATAAAATTTGATCCAAATCCTTTGATCCGTTTCCAAGATACACGAAATGAATTTATATATATGCAAGAATTGCTCGTTTAAAGTTATAAAATTAGAAATATTTTGTTGTTTCAAAATAAAATAAATAAATTAAACATGTACTTTCAATATTGGTTATAGGCTGAATTACTGCTCACGGATTATTAATCTGGTAGGTATTAGCGTTGAAATTCTGATAGCATTTTGCAACAAAAAAAAACACCTCTACTGTCCATTCACTACTGATCCGGCACAATTCATGCAAATTCATTTCTGGCAGGCCATAATACGTTTCAAAAGAGGAGTGCAGGATGTAAAATGAGTTATTAACATGGATTCCTCGCTTTACATCTTGTACTTCTCGTTTGAAACAGATACTGGGAAGCCAATTTAAAATTGTCGTTGCCGATTGGGCCGACTCAGTACCAACCAACCCAACACCAACACTGGTGGGAACAACTGTCGACGATAAAAGCCACCACTGGTCACGATACAAACCTTCCCTAAGGAAGTGCGTCCCGTTATCGATAGGAGAAGCCAGACTCCCACCTTTTCGTGTACCCACAAAAGTGGCGGAAGCCAGGGCCTAACTTAGCCTAATTGGGACTCGGAGAAAAAAGTTCTTTCCCCCCCCCCCCCTCCTCCGCTCTGCTTCACTATTTCAGTAATGAAGAACCAAACTTTATGGAGATATTTAAAATTTCCCCCTCATTATAGATATATAACAAGAAAATTGACTAAGCTAACATAAAAACTGAGGGGTTTTACATTCTTCTGATATTTTGCTTAAAAAAAGTTCATTAAAGAAGGAAACGTAAAATAAACTTTCTATTGAATTTGGAGCCCCCTCTGATGTGGCCCGGGGCTCTGGCGAGAGCCAACCACCATACCGGAAATTTCTGATCCTCAATTACTATGTGCCCCTCCTCGTGGGACAGTTCAGTAGTAAAAAGGAGAAGTAGCATGAGAATGAACATTTTCATATATAAAAAAAGAATAGCTTCGTAAAATGATTTTTTAAATCATTTACCTTCGCAAATTGATTCTTAAAAAATTCAAGAAAATCATCGAATTCAAGAAAAATTTGAAAACCTGATTGAGTGTTTATTAGAATATTTCTTTAAATAAAACAAAACCGTTGAAACATAAATGAGAGCAAATGTTATACAATGATTTTATTTACAATTGAGATTTTAGTTTAGTTTTGGTATAGACTATTAGAATACTATAGATTAGAATTGTCTTTTGAGTTCCTAGATTAAAAAAAGAGGCAATCCCAGTTACTGAATACGAACTTGAAAGGTGTTTTCTTTTTATTATTGTTATTAGCTATTAAGCGCTGTTAGAGCAGTTTTTAAATTTGGAAGACTTTGACTCTTATACATAGATGCTATTTCAGTACTTCCTTGCCCAGAACGCTTTGATTGATGGGGAGTTTTCTGTCGTCTTGTTTCAGAATGATGCTTGTGCTATTAAATAAAAGGAGAAATAATGACTTAATTCAATGTCTATAATACAAAATAAACATTGAAATATAAATGTAAATGATTTAAAAAAAAGGTTTCTCTTTTATCTCAATTTACTTTGTTATTTGTATAAATAAGTGGAATTAAATCGTAAATCTAAAAAGTGATGCGGAATTATTTATTACTTTAACGTAACATTTTGTAATAACACAGAGGCTGTTTTAGACTGACATCATAAATTTGAGCCGATATCTGAGCCTACATTATTAGTATTTTTTTTAAATTTTATTTTCTTGTGCATGAAGGATTACAAGAAAACACAGTGATTGTCAAAAAATATGAACTCCAGATTTTGACGAATTTCCACATTTTAGACTTCTCTGAGTTCAAAAAACACATTTTTAATTTTCTATCTGCCTGTGACAAAGATAACTCAAAAACGCTTTGAGCTGGACAGAGGAAATTTGGTATATAAAATCTATTCAGAGGAAGTCTATTCGTCCGGTTGTTCGAATATAAATTAACACAATAATTACAAAAGGACGAGAGCTAGACGTATAAAATTCGGCATAGATTTAACACCTATATTTAGACATCTATCAAGTTTTTAGCCCAATCCAACAAGGTGTTGAACGTCTGTCGGTCTGTACTTTCAGAAGAATGTTAACGGTAACTCAAAAACGCAGTGACTTAAATGTTTCAAATATAGTAACTCAGATTGTGAATACAATCGCAGTTCTGTGGCATATTTTTGTTTCAATCGTTCTCGAAAAATGCATCTAAAAAGAATTTGAATTTTCAGATATTATGAAATTGTTGTTAGCAGACACCAAGAGAAACAAAAATTGGAATGGAATATGACGTCGCAAACCAAATTGAAAGGTCGCTAATCATAAAAACGCTCGAAAGTGGAACGTTTCGCTGTCACTACAAAAAGTATAATAATAACTGCAAAAGTATTCATCTGATTAATTATTACAAGAGTTGTTGGAAGTGGCGGTCGCTAATATCATTGCACAGTCTATAACGAGGTAAAATGATTTCCCAAGACGTACTAAACGACACCTTTTTATATCAGCCTCAGCGATGACAATCCCCGTTATGAGATTTTCCTTTGTGCTCATACATTGTCGGATAAATGAATGATTTAAGGTAACCCCTAGGAAAAAGTCACATGGTTTGAGATCTAGCCAATGTTGAAGCCTATCAATAGGTTCTGCATTTCCAGTACACCTCCTTGGGTATGTCACATCGAAGTGATTATGTACGTCGTCTGAAAAATGCTATGGGGCACTACTATATACGAATCACATTTATTGATTTATATGCGCCGTTGAGTCCCTAGATGTCACATAAACGAATGACTTTAAGGTGATCGCCATAGGCAAAAGACACACGGATTAAGATCTGGCGAGCTTGGAATCCTAGAAAGGGATTATACGTTTCCAGTCCTTCTCCTCAGACATGTAACAGCTCGTCAGTAAAATGTCCAGAGGTGCTATCATGTACGTATCACATGCCTCACTGCACTGCCATTGGCACAATTCGCAACATTTTCAAGAAAACCTGTTTCAGAAAAATAAAGGTATGTTGCTTCATTCACGCGTTTTGGCAGCAAATACAGTTCCAAGAGATAATCTCTGATTATTCCTGACCATACATTGGCTAAACTTCGATTGAAATTTCCACGGTACTTCGATATGAGAATTATTCATCATCCACATTTATGCATCTATATGTGTTAACAATGTCTTCTGGGTTCAAAGGCTGTATGTATTTTATGCGATTTTCACCCTCTCAACGGAGTTTGCGATCTGACGTTCTATTGCAATTTTTGTTCCTCTAACAGCCTTTTCAGGTTGGACAGAACACGCTTTAATAATGAATTATGATTTATTATATAATATATTAAGCCTAAAAAAGCTGGAGATAATAAAATTTAAAAGTCTTTAATTGCATGCGTTTATTAGAACACTGATCGTTTAAGGCGACCAGGAGATTCATCGGCAGTATTGGTTATACTTGAATTCAGATAAATCGGTTTTTATATCTCCATGTTCAGGATTCCGCCAAATTGTCTGACACTGAAGATGTGCTCTTTTAATTGTCTGAGTCCATTTCGGTTTTATCATGCTCATGCACCTTTCTAATTTAGAGGATTCAAAAACATCATTGCACTGTTGAAAACGTAAATATCCGATTTATCTAAAATTTCGTGGTATTTTAACTTTATATATAATATTCGTAGTATTGTAACAATTTTTTTACTCGTCTTGTAAATATTAAACAAAATCCTTCTGAAGCCTTCAACAATGGCAGAATATCATGCGACTAAATATTTGATAAAACAAGGAAAACGGATTGAATTTCAAGGCAACAATGTAATCTATTGTGGAAAATTGAGCAAAAATTTTTTTAAAAACCACTGCTGAAATGAATATAAATTCGCACGAATATTAAATTCGCATCATTAGAAAGACAATTTTTAAAATTTTAAAATGGTGTAACATTTATTTTTGTACTATTTTCGGAAGTTATGGCTGAAAAACGCTGAAATTTTATTTAGTTTTTATTTAATTAAAATTCTAATTAAAAATTTTTTAAAAAATTGCTCCGAGGTGCACATTCTTGATTTCCAAGATATATATATGTTCCAAATTTGGTAGCTGTAGATCAGACTGTCTGGCAGGCAGAGCGCCAACACACACCATCATCATTTTTATAATTAGTAGAGATTAAACATTAGACAATATTTTTGTCGGAGAAACTAAAAATAATGTTAAGGCCACAATGAATATTATAAGAAAGAACGAACACATGAATTTAAAATTTGTAGTTAAAATCGTCAAAATTCTAATTTACTTAGAATGCTTTACATTATTACTTTGAAATCCATACATTTCATAAAGAAGTTATTGTATATTTTTTTAAGCACTAATTAAAGTGCGCTTTTTTTCTAGTCGTGTGCGATTGAATTTAAATTCGAATTTAACTTTGAAATAGCTTAGGGTACATCGGCTTTTGATATAAGATCTTGCTGCTGTTATATATGTAAAAACCATTCTAAGACTTTTCATCCGTATATCAAAACGAATGAAACTTACTAGTCTTTTCGAGGCCATGGGCAGTTCGTAGATTGTTAACTGTCTAATCAGATCCACCGTTGCCATTCGCTGTTTTCGGGCAAATGTGTTGAGAAATTGCATGTAGTCAAAAATGTTCAAAACTACTTTTGCTCTGAAATAGAAAGCAAAAAATTTAAATGCAATATCTAGAATTTCTCTCACAATGAAACATTACATATTAGATTCATAAAATATATTCAGAATGCCTTTTAATTGGAATACAAGTATATTATGATTTATTTAAGTAATACGATTACTTAATTACTTAAATAAAAATCTGAGTACTCATGGCATTCATGGCCTTGTCTAAATGGCACAGTTTTAAGAAGGGGAGGGATAACACATTTATTATAGAATATGCAAGAAAATTTCGGAGAAACCACACCCATTATGTCCCTATACGAACCTTTATTTCGGTCAAAATAAACTTATGCCAAATTATGAAGAGACCTTCTATTTATAATACAGGTATTAAACTATGAACTGCATACGAAAAAAAATGGATTATTGTTTATGATAAATATGATGAATTTTAAAATTGGTTGTCCGTTATTTCATATTTAAACATGTTACAAACCAAGGCAGTGAAGCGTTGGAAATCAGTGACGCATTAAGTTCTACTTTTCTGTAAAGAAAAGGATGATAATTCGTCTTTTGTTTGTAATAAGGAAACATATTATTTGTTTTTAAGAATAGGCTGTTCATAGGATGCTCATTTTCATGCAATATTCCTATTTTGTGGCGATGATTTTTTATTTATTTATTCATTTTATTTTTGAGGAAGGGACTTCGTGAATGAAGACGCGCTTGTTCTACTTCTTAAGGGGATACAGTTAAGTGTAATTTCCGTGGGAAAGAGGAAGAGTAACTCTTATTTTGAATTGTGGAAGGAAAGTAAAAATGCATGTTGATTTCAAAGAATTATCTTTTCATTTGATTTGGATTGTACAGAAAATCATTATTTGTTATGAATCATTCACCACATTAGGTCCTCGAATGAAAATAATCAGAGCAGACGATTTCAAAATTCGAATGGTGTCAAAGGATATTTTTCTAAAATCAAGTTTAAAAATACTTATTTTAATCGTTTTTTAATGATTTTTAATCACATTAAATCCTTATTATAAACTTATGGTGAAGAAGAGAAGGAAAAAAATTGTTTACAAATATCTGATAAATCTAAAAGAAAAAGAGGTTATTTTGTCTCCATTTATTTAAACAAAAGAAAGTTGTTTCTTGCTTTTCTTTTTTATTCCTAGATACTTGCATTAACCATCAATAGCTTATGGACGTTGACAGTGTTATAACGGAAAAAAAAAGAACAATGCAATAATAGCACTTTGCATAGCTTGTAAATTGCCTTTGTTACTATAATTCCGTAGTAATTTTTCAATTTATCGATGTAGCGATAGGTCAATTTTCCATTTCCACCTAGTACTTTTGTGCATTTTTTTTTGTTTAGTTTTGGAAAAAAGCTCCAATCTTTTGCTTTATAAGTTCAATATATTCTAATTTTTCACAAATGCATACCATAAATGTCTTTTAATACATCTTAATATATATAAATTACGTGTCACGTTGTTTGTCCGCGATGGACTCCTAAACTACTTAACCGATTTTAATCAAATTTGCACACCGTGTGCAGTTTGATCTAACTTAAAAGATAGGATAGCCCTTTTTTCGAATTTTTAATTGGAATTTTAATTATTAATTAAAAACTAACTTTCCCGCCAAAAAAATCTTTTCATTTTCCCCACCGCCAAATGAGTACAGCTTCAGTTTTTTTCCCCAACAGTCATGAGGCTAGGCTTAAGATTTTTCGGCTGATTATTTGAAACGATTCTATTTATTTTCTTAATGTTTGATGCATTTAAAATTAAACATTGTTAATGAATCGATCTTTCAGATTCATTCTTAAGTACTTCTGAATTAAAATAAAACAGAATAAAGGAAATTAAAAATTTCTAAACTGCATAGCGTTACCCCAACTGGCGTAGAAAACCTCAAGCATTTGCGTTACGTTTCGAATCCGAATGTTCGAATTATTTATGATCCTATCCGAAAACGTTTCTCAGGAATAAGATATTATTTTCCACAGTTATTTTTTAATGCATACAATAAATTTGATACGTTGCAACGGATAAAATATCACGATCTTATGTTTGAATTTTGTATTACTGTGCACGGTGGCAGTTCTCAGAAATAAGATATTTTATTTGAAAATGATTAATTACAAACGTTTTAACGGATCACATTAATATAACATACTAAAATTCTGCTTTTTTTAATTATAAAGAAGTTTGGAAAAATACTTGGAGGTGCACACGGATAATTATTACTTTTCGTTTTGAATGAATTCCGATTCTTTATCTGACTGTTTACTAAGAAAAATGTTGTACGGCAATAACATTTGTTACTTTCATTGAATTTTCAATTAAATGATTAACATGCGCGTACAATTGCAAAATGATCCATCAGCACAAATATTTTCTGAACAATTACTAGATATTGGGAACGGTAAAATAGAACTGCAACCAAATACGCAATGCATTAAACTGCCAGACAATTTCTGCACTGTTCTTCAGGGAAAAAATGAATTGATTCAGAGTATTTTTCCGGATATACAGAGTAATTACTTTAATCATAACTGCCTCAGTGATCGGGCTATTTTGGCAGCCAAAAATGTTGATGTTGACGAAATTAACTTCCAAATACAACAGTTGTTACCAGGCGATGTGATGTCTTTTAAATCAATCAATACTGTTGTTGATGAAAATGATAGTGTAAATTTTCCAATTGAATTTTTAAATTAACTAGATATACCTGGAATGCCACCACATAACCTTCGATTAAAGATTGGTTCACCTATTATTCTCCTGCGTAATTTCAATCAACCTCGATTATGCAACGGTACGCGTTTGGTCATCGAAAAGATCACCGGAAATATACTTGAAGCTACCATTTTAACTGGAAAGTTTAAAGGAGAAGTGGTCCGGTTGCCAAGTGTTCCGAGGATACCATCAGAATCTACGATACCCTTCAAAAGGTTACAGTTTCCAATTCGTTTAGCTTTTGCCATGTCTATAAATAAGTCTCAAGGCCAAACAATGTCCATTTGTGGTTTAGATTTGGAAAATCCATGTTTTTCTCATGGGCAACTATATGTTGCATGTTCACGTGTAGGAAAACCGTCAAATCTATTTGTGTTAGCTAAAGACAGGTTAACCAAAAATATTGTGCACCGATTAGTGCTACATTAAATTGAAATTAAAAGTATTTATAATTCAAAATAATAAACATTATTGTCAAAGATTTAAAACTATCTGCCCTACCTACCTCATTTATAAGTTTAAGTATTACGTGTTTTTTACTAATAACTTTGTAATGTACTCATTTGTTACAAACTTGAATAAAAAAAATAAAAAAAAATTAAATTTTTTTTTGTATTGATTTTTTCTCAATATCAACGGTAGTAGAAAATCAATCATGTAGGTCCCCATGTTTTTTTACAAATGGCATCTGTGTAAAAAAGCATGTTGGTCCCCATGACTGGTGTTCTCCTACCGTTTCCCTTGAATAGTTTACTACTATGTAATATAACAAAAATAACAAAAACCTTAGCCACAGCAACGAGTGGCCGGGTCTGCTAGTTGTATATAAAAACGAAAAAAATATAGCAATTTTAAGGACAATTTCTGTTTCAGAATGCTATTTTCGGTTTGCTTTTGCTTCAGATGAAGTGTATTATAATTCCTGTAACTTTTTTCTAATACAATGTAAAAATAATGAGAAGCAGTTAAAATGGTAAGCAGTTTTGAAAAGAATATATATATATATATATATATATATATATATAGAGAGAGAGAGAGAGAGAGAGATAATCTACACAAAATAAAATCAATCCTCTCCCCTTTAACGTAGTTGTATACCTTAATTCCTTCGAGAAATCATCTTGCTCTACAAGGGGATTCAATATTAAAAGAATTATTTTAAACACTATGCCGTCCGCACATCTAATCGCGATTCCTTTGTTTGGCGCCTGTAGGAATGGTTCAAATAATTTTAATTATCATAAGATAAGATTATTAATTTCGAGAGACACCAACATAATGTCGCGGGATGGCATGGTGTTAAGATTCTATCATTCGTCATTATTCATTACAGTTAATATTCTTCAGTGCTGCAATATTTCTAACTATTGAAAAGTTATTTTAAGAGCTATTATTATATTGATATTTCTATTCATTATCTGTAAGAAAAGAATTGTTGAAAGAAGAAAAACTGAAAGAAAAGAATTGTCATTAACCCATTAACAACCAATTTTTTAAAAATTTTTTTTGGCCGGATATGCTATATATACATAGTCAAAAAGTTATATAACAGTATAATTTTATTAAAATTATATTTTATTTGGGCAACATTTGAGATTTTTGAAAAGGGTATCAAATATTAAAAAGAAAAAGAGTTGACAGAAAACTAAAACTGATTAAGTAGCAGATTGTCGCTATAACCTCTAAATTGCATATTTATGTATGGTACCTCATTATAAGTAAAAAAAAAAAAAAGCCTAAAATATAAACATACTAATTCTATTCCGGTCAATTTACAGACGAATTTCAAATTTATTGTAAATAAACGAATCACAAAACACACACTTTCTGCCACACACAATATTGAGTGATATATATTTGGAAATGAAATTGAACTGTCAGGCATATCAAATAAATTTTTGGCACCGAAAGGCGTACGTAAAATTCCAAAAGATCCAAATGGGGATCGCTAATAGGTTAATGCACGCAAAAGAGAAAAGAATATTTGAGATACTGACCCGGCAATGTTTTTAAACAGTTCATTTGCCATTTCCAGGCTTCGGGCATCAGTGGCAATTCCCGCCTCCCTTAACCAGAGGATGCTGTTCGATTTCGTGATCACTGAACCGGATTTCAAATGGCCTCCAAGAACAGAGTAAAAGTGAAAGAAATTCCTGAACACAGAGTTCACTATCTGTTTCACATTCACACGCTTCAAGGCTGTGCGGGACTTTTTTCTTCGGCAGAGCCTTATTTTCAGTTTCTTTTTTGCCTGCAGCTCGAAGGAGCGAGTGCCACTGGATGTTTCCAATCTTTTGTTTTGCTTAGCAGATGAGTCTAATCCACGTGAATCCGTGTTACGTATCCTGTTCTCAATCTCCTTTAAATGATCATTTTGCTTTTCCACTAAAGTTTCCTCACTGCTGTTTTCCCAGACGGAATACGAAGTCCTGTCTGGATCCTTTTCGACATTGGTTTGGCGAGCTTCTGTAATTGCAACTTTAGGTTCTTCCGCCAATAAATTAAGTTTTGCAGAAGAGGGATGAAGAGGGACAGGAATTCCCTCGCCTGAATCAACAGGTGAAGGAAATTCTGTGGCTTTTTTGGGATCAAAAATGATATGAATAGGTTTTCCTATATAAGGCCTACTTTTGGCGAGAAGTTTCTTCATAATATCTTGATGCCGAATGCCATTCTCGTTTCGAATAATATCTTCTATGGTATCTTTAGTGCAAATGAGTATTTCTTGCGATTTGCCTGCAATATTTTCTGTGTAATTTAGGAGAATCGGCCCATTTAAAAGAAGCACGCTCACTTTCGCAGGTAATTTTTGGCCACGAAGAGTGGGTATTCGTTTGAGTTTTGAAGCATCTTCACTTGTTATACTTTTCTGAAGATTGTTGAGATTCGAATCTAAGTCAGCACTTTTATAGATGTTGTTTGTCAAAAATTTAATCGCTTGGGTATTTTTACTTTCATGTATAATTTGGCCTTCAGATTTGCACTTTCGTGCGAGCAATTTCGCTTGCACAAAAACGCAATTATCAGATTTGCTTATTAAACCTATATTGCCTGGTATTGAGAAACCTCTTGAGGCTTTCTTTTGGAATAAATTTCTATCATCCTCCTTTTGTTTTCTTTGGTTTTCTAAGTGTAAGGAAAAATTAAAAGAAATGAGCTTGCTTTCTGTTTTTACGGAGTTTAAAACTTGCTCCGGAATAGATTTTATTTCTTCATATTGTTTCGTCAATCTATCTGCATTATGGAGAACTGTTCTACACAAACTATTATCTTTTTGAAATTTTATATCACACAAGTTCATAGAATTAAATGAGGGTGCTTTTTGTTTTGCTACATAGAAACGACTGCCGTGATATAATGTATTCAAACCACTGTGGCTTTTGTCAGAATCGAATATTGTTCTCTGCATTCCTTTCGAAGGTTCAGATGCTGAAAAAATGTCTTCTGAATGAAGGTTTAGATCGTTTTTTAAAACTGTGTTGGACATTGTATTTATTTTGTTACAAGAACTGACTTCTTGTGACCTTTCGGCATGATTTAACTTATTTCTCAACTGCTCTTCAAACTGATTATGATAATCTGAAGTAGATGGTATTGTTTTTATGTTGCTTACTATTGGCGCGCTATTGCTTTTATGATTTAAAGGTTCATGAAGAGTATGCCTTCCAAATTCATTGTATCTTTGAATTCTTTCATTTTCCGTCGGGTTTGATTCGAAAGGTAAAAGAGAATAGTTGTTTTTAATACATGGATACTGATTCTCAAACAATGACTCCGAATGTGAAGAAATAGAGGAGTCAGTATGTTTCTGTGGATCAAATGAAACAGGAATTAAACTGAAATCATTTGTTAAATTTCCGTTTGTAACAGGAGAGCTCTTCTTTGGAATTTTTTGATTTGAAAATTGATGAATATTTGGAGTAGAAATCAATGAAGTTTCGGAAGCCGTTTCACTGCTGGGACTGTCCATAGATTTCCGCTGTTCTGATAATAATCGACAAAGTTCATAAACTGCAAAATGAAAACCAAATTTTAAAAATATTAACAATTTTGTATATGAATAACATGCCTCATTGTAAACTGAAAGGAAGCTTACTTTCATTTGCAATTTTAGGACACTTTCCAAAATCATTTTCTTCGCTCTTCTCCAGAATTCTATTGTTCATGAGCATTATTTGAAATTCATTTCAGTATAAAGTGTTTATTGCAGAATTGTATTGAATTTCCACATTTATTCCTTACAGCTTTGTTTCTACCTGTAACATAAAATTTAGTTTAGGACATCAAACACCTACTCATTTATAGTAAACAAATCGCCTTTGGAGACCAGCTGGTTGATTTGTATTATTCATTTTTTATTAGTATGGAATGCATATTGAATAAAATGACTTTATTGTTGAATACGGCATAAAAATATGAATGTAATTGAATCAGTTTCAATGCAAATTAATACATGTGTGTGTATACATGCGAAATACAAAGGAAAGTGAAAATCCTTGTTAATAATTAGAAAGTGTTAATAATTAGCAAAAACACGCAATTGAATATTTTTGTGGATGAGTTTGAATTCCAATATAATAATGCAAAATCGATTGTGCATCAAATTGAATTAAATATATTACTGAAGTTAAGGAGAAATTATACACAAATGAAATTGATATGATTAAAAAGGTAACTCTTCTAGTCTTAATATAATGCAAGGAACAAACCAAACCAAAATTTGACACAAAACTGTCACAAAATCCCGTACCAAGTTTCATATATTTAAGTCAATGCGCTTTCGAATAATACCGTTTACAAGTTTCTGAATGTAAAGACCGACAGACGTTCAACCCCTCGTTGGAGGCGGCTCAAAATTTGTCAAGTATTTACACTACAGATGTTAAATTTCTGTATGGAATTTTATCTATCTAGTTTTCATAGTTTCGTATTTATCGTGTTAACTTATATTCGAACAGACGGACTTATTCTTAACAGATTTTACTTAAAATTTGATAGAAATCTACTATTTGGTGCAAAAAACACCTAGCCAACGCGTTTTTGAGTAATCTGTGCCACAGAAACATACAGGCAAAGAAATATAATAGCAAAAATGTGTTTTTCGTAGCCAAGAAGGTTTAAAACGTGGAGATTCGTCAAAATCTCGAGTTCAAATTTTTCGGCGACTACAATATTTTCTTTATTATTCGCATACAAAAAAGTAAAAAGATTCCATTTATGAATCTAATTTAAGTCGATGTTCTACGCCTTCATATTTCTTCGATTGGAATCTTCATTATTTCTTATGCTTTCAAATACGAATTTAGTGCAGCTGCTATCAAGCATCAATATTGGCTCAAAATATCGCTTTTCTGTTTATTAGTTGGTTGCCCAAACACGCCCAGACGTTCTAATTATAGAAATTTTATGCCATGGTCTCTCGTTTCTCGGTGAAAGGTTGTTTTTGGCGAGAGTATTTGTAAATCACTATTGAAAAAGTGGCGCATTTGTGAATAATTGGCGCATATTTCGTTTTTTTTTTTTTTTTTTTTTTTAATTTCGAAGTAATATATAAAGATCATGAAGAAATAGATTAAGGAAAAGTTGGCTGCATAGAAAAAAGAAACTTTATAATGTGATCAGAAATTAAATGCCGTGAAACAGCCAAAACCATATTAACATCACAACAATCCAAAACTATTGCATGACTATTTGGTTCACAAGTATGACTCGAAAGCACACTGCTGACCACATATTTGAGAATATTTTTGAAATTTATTCACTTTCCATAATGGCGTTAAGATTAACAGATTGACGAGAAGGAATAGTAATGGTGCAAATTAGGTAGAGTTACTTACATATTGATTGCATTCCTTTGGTGGGCATATTGAATTTTTAGTTACGAAAGAATCTATTAGCTTATAACCTTGGCAATTTATTTTGCGATTTATTCACTGACATGCAGCTGATTCCCATGAATCATGAAATATCTAGCATTTAGGATTAAGGGATATTGCGGTCCTAAGAATTCCCTCAAAGTCTTTTAATAACTGATCAGTTTGGTTTTACATTTCAAAATATTCATAAATTAATTAATGATTTACTTCCAGTTAATATTCTTGTGTTAGTGGCTTTGTGAAAATAAATATGTTTTCATTTATTTATTTATGTGCATTTTATTTTCATTAATAAAAAATATATTGTATTCCAAGTTTTTTATAATTCGTAAAATTTGTATTCATTATAAACTTATTTCTGTGCAAACTAGGCTAAAAAAATTTGATCTGTGACCTTCCTTTAGACCAGCAGTCTGAATAGCTTTGATATACAGTCATTTCCGCCAAAAAAAAAAAAAATGTTTATCGCCAAATTTTTTCGAAATGCCTGAATGTGGCGTGAACCGCTAGATTTGCGTTACGGTAGCAAAAGCGCTACCGAAAAATTGTCAACCTCGCAAGGCGCCAAAGGACTGTTTACCAAAGCTTAGCCCAGCAGCCCTAAATAATGCAGGCATATTTCTGATGAGGCAGCTCCTTGTCTGCCTAATCAGAAATGTGCCAATGGCAAAGTAAAACAATGTAATAAAACAGTTACAGGTATATTGAAACTTTTGACTATCTAAATTTCTATATTGGCGACAATTTCATAGGGCACATTAAAGCAAATTTCAATTAAAAACTTAAAGCTTGAGTTGGACTTACCATAATCGTATGTCCAAACTAAAGAGGTACTTACTTCTTGGCACGCCTCTGTCTAAGGAACATATGCCTGTCACAACATTTAATAGAAAGCAATGTACAATATGGTCTGTAAGAAAGTATAAAATTTGATCAATGATTAATTTTAAATAAGAGAATAATTCTTACAATTTGATTCAGATATTTTTTTCTAAAATTAAATTTTGATTTGTATTTAATAATAATTCAGATTAAAATTTTATTTAATGTTATTGTGAAATACAAATTTTACAATACAGCATGACATACAAAATGATAAAACATTTCTTCTTTAATAGCTAAATGGGACAAAAAAAAAGAAAAAAAGAAGTGTAAGTAGAAGCTTATATACTATTCAAAAATTTGTATTTGTGAAGAAAAATTGAACAATATATGGTAACATAATTCAGAAATAAATGAAATATTTTTTTAAATAAGCATACCCTTTTGTAGATATAAATCAACAATTATATTCCATTGGTAGATAAATTTATTACTGTTTGAAAGCTTGTTTATGTTGAAATAATACGCAAGAAGGTCTGCCAATTTCAAAAACAAAAATAGCAGTCAAAACATTACAGTTATAGATGCATCCGCTTGTAATAAGAAAATGAAGTGAAGGATATAATTAAAAATGGTTCAGATTTCTTTTAAAATTAAGTTCAATTTTTTCTAGTTATTATCGCGTACGAGATCAAATTTAAATAACCCAACTTAGCAATTACTTGAAGAAATGCAAACGATAATTTAAAGAAATTCTTTCAGAGCTCTTTTTTTTGTAAATATTAGTTTTATTAAAAGCTTTATTTTATTGCGTATAATTTGTCTAGTTCCATGTCAATTTTACGGATTAAAAGAATCTGATGTTCCAGCATTTTAGTAATTAGAAAAGTTTTATTTATATTATTTTGTTGATACTAAATGCTGATGCAACAGCCATTATGTATACTCGACATAATAATAACTTGACCTAAAAATGTTCTCATGCTAAATCCAAGAAATGAGACTTCAGATGCGGATGCAACAAATATAAAAAATTTATAATATTTTATAATACTTTGATATTATAAAATAAATCAAAATATATTTAATAAAGTATCAAATGTATAAAATATATTTGATGCTTTTTTGAAATATTTAAAAAATGGAAACTGAAATTGTATAATCATAATCATATATGATATCCACGGTTTCGTTTACAGTTTTCAATAAGAGTAATTCCAGGTTTAGACTCGGGCAGTCATAAGATGGCAAGTAGGCAGCGCATGCGCAGAAAGAGACTGGTTTATGTTTGCTATAATTTCATAAGATAGATTCAAGCATTCCATGCTTGGCTATAAATTGCCGTTTTGATGTGCCTGAATTTTTCTTTTTCACTACGTATCGTATTAAAATGATGTATATATACACAAAGAAACATAGTCAAATAAAAAAAAGGTCATCATACCTAAATGTAGAAAACTATAGAAAAAAATGGCGAATAAAATGAAAAAAAAAAAAAAATAAAATAAAACAACCTCGAATTAGAAAGAACAAAGAGCAAAAAAATGTCGGAAATAATTTATGATAAGTGATCATTTTTTTATGCCAAATAACCCGCCAAATTCTACAAGCGCATGCGCAGTAAGAAAAAAATACAATAAAGTGGCTTGTAGTTGTCTCATCGGAATAATTACTTGCTATCTACCAAACAGCATTTTTCAGTCTTTCTACGCATGCGCTGCCTACTTGCCGTCTTATAACTGACCGAATGTAAACCCGTCATAACATGCGCAGAAAGGGACTGATTTATGTTTGCTTGACTTTCATAAGATAGATTCAGGCATTCCATGCCTCGCTATAAATTGCCGTTTTGGTATCCCTGAATTTTTCACTGAATATCGTATTAAAATGATAAATATTTACACAAATATACATGGAAAAAAAAAAAAAAGGTCAACGTACCTAAATTTAAAAATTATAGTAAAAATGGCAAAAAATGAAAACACACACACACACACACAACCAACCAAAACCACACAACAACCATTTGGGCGGATTTTTTTTCAATCCAAAATTTAAAAAAAAAAAAAAAAAAAAAAAAAAAATCCGCCCAAATTCTACAAGCGCATGCGCAGTAAGAAAAAAATACAATACAGCGGTATGCTGTTGTCCCGTCTGGACAATTGTTTGCCATGAGCGTAGCAGCATTTTTCAGCCTATCTACTAGCCGTATTATAGCTGGCCGAGTGTAAACCCACCTTACCAGAATATGTTATTATACTAATTTTGAACAATTGGTTTCATTATTTTTAAACATCCGACTTATCAACGTAATTTGAAGTCAAAGGAGGTGCAATTTTCGTTCGTCATTAAGATTCTCTTGTTGAATTAGAAAACTATCTATTTAAATTTTCCAAATTTTGCAAGAGGTGGAAGGGGTAATCTTTCGAATTAATTGTGACTGACTTTTGTTTTCCCACATAAGTTTCATGTTCATATCAGACATGAAAATAAATTTGCTTTATTATTTACTATTCGAATATGGCAACCAGATGGTTCGCCGGAGATATTGGCTATATTTAATTTCAATTAAATCGCGAAGATACAATTTAATGCCCATGATTCCTTCAAAGTGACAGATATTAAATCCATATTAATTTAATTGTCTTTTCCTGTATTCTTTGAATTCAGTACATAATCATTTCCAGTGGAAACCAAACCCACGATGTCATAGTGCAATTAATAGTGTTAATAATCAATATCTGCCTTTGCAGCGATGTAATTCCTCTTTTCTGCTTACTCGTATATTAAGTATAGACAAAGAATTGTAATTATCAAAAAATTCGAACTTAAGATTTTGATTTAACTTCACGTTTTAGAACCCTCTGAGCTCCAAAAACAAATTTTTGTGCATTATGCCTGTCTGTATATGACACAGATAACTCAAAAATGTTTTGACCTAGACGGATGAAATTTGGTATACGGTCTTTATATTAAATTTGTAGATTTCTATCAAATTTGAGCAAACAACATTCAGAAAAAGTCTGTCTATACAGCTGAATGACTATAAATTAACACGACAACTGCAAAACAAAGAGAACTAGATGGAGAAAATTTTGTGAGCAAATTTAACATTTAATGTGCAGATTTGTAATTAAATTCGGCAAACGGTTTACTTTCTGTCGATCTGTAATTTCAAGTCTATAAACACGATAACTGAAAAACGAAATGAATATGGTATATGATTTTATGAATACAGTCATAGACTTGAGGCAAATTTTTATTTCAATCAGTTGGTAAAACTCATCTAAAACACAAATTCGATTTTCGGGTACTGTTAATCACATGTAAGGACTTAGGCGCCAAAAAATATCGCCAAGGATCATGCGGTAAAATTTTCAGTAAAAGTACTAAATTCACGCCAAAGACCAATATTCCGCAATTATTGTTCATCTATGGCACGCAAGGAATTCGCAGCCTTACTCAAGGTTCAAAATTTTTTGCGGGATGTCAGTTATAACAACTTTGTTAGAAGGTGAGAAAGTTTGGTGGAGACTGTCCCCACTGTGGTTATTAGTCTTGTAAAGTACAGTATTCTTGTTTAGTTTGCACCAATAGAAAAAAAAAGTAATTAAATATTTGATGAAACAATGAAAGCGATTTGAATATCAGGGGAATCTGTGATTGGAATTATTAAATTAATTTTTCTGAAAATTTAAAATAATAATAATAATAATAATAAATAAATAAATAAATAAAATTCGCTCCGAGGTGCACATTTTCACACCGAAAGGTATATATGCGTCGAATATGGCAGTTGTATGTCAAAAAGTCGGACCCATAGAGCGCTAACACACATATATACAGGCGCACACTCTTATTTTTATTATTAGTAAAAATTTCTTGCAGGGTTTTTTTTATCATGTGAGAACATAATGTTGTTCTGGTTAGGGTGTTTTGAAGCTTGAAATCCCGTAGGCAATGAATGAAGCATAAATGGCCATTTTTATCATCGTCTTTTAATCGCATATATTTTTTTACCTGCTTTTACTAGTATTGCATTATTATTATGTATGAATCTTTGACAGCAGATGCGTTTTTAAAAGGTTGACACAGAACTATGACATCATAGCTGTTATTTCATCTCAAAATCGATTGAGCTCCAAAACTTTGTTCTCCAGCTAGAAAAACTGGAAATGAAAGTTTAAAAAAATTATATATATATATATCAAATTAAACCAAATAAAAAAAGAATCCGGCCTGAAGACTTTTTCAAGGGTCACCCTCAGGCCGGGATTCAAAAAAGGGATTTTTTCTGTGAAGGAATACAGACAAGATAGTCTAATAATGATTCCTCGTGACCCGAAAATCCTCTGAAATTAGGCCCAAGAGATATACCATTTTAACAGAAAGGAAAATACAAAACAATAAATTAGAAGAATATATCCATCAATAAGCAAAAATACAGTAACAAAAATACAATATAATAACATTCAAACGACTAATGCAAACAAAAAGGAAAGCACATACCAGCAGAAGAAGATTTACAGCAGAAAGAAATTTTAAGTTTTAACACCCCCAAGCTACAGCATTTAAGATAAAGAAAAACAATTGTAGGGTCCCAGCGCCATCTATTGAGTGATCTAATATGAATAAGGAATAATTTTTAGTTGCGATTCCGAAACTATTTCGTTTCGTTTTCAAAATATTTCATACTTTAGATTGGTTACTATATATATATATATATATATATATATATATATATATAGAGAGAGAGAGAGAGAGAGAAGGGGATACAGACCGATAGAGAAGTATCGTGATTGTTTCAAACCGTTTTAAACTGGTTAATGATTTTAGTGACTTAAATTAATTAAGACAAATAATGACTTAAAAATAACAATGTTCTCATATGATAACTTCAAATTTGCAATTGTAGATTTAATTTTTTTTGTCAAAATATAGAAAATTGAGGTAGATGGCGTTGCTTGCTAAACGGTATTTTACTATTTAAATAATTTAATCCCCAGAGAATGCTTTGCGTGAATTGGCGTTCAATAGTTATGAAATATTAATCTTTGGCGCGAACTCAGCAGTCTTACCGAATTTATCATATAGTCTCTGGCGAGTTTTTTTTTTTTTTTGACGATTAATTTTAGATGTTTTACATATTTTTTTAGCCAATTGAAACAAAACTTTGATATAGAGCTGCACTTGTAGTCATAAAATCAAGTACCAAATTTGATATATTTATGTCATTATGTGTTTCAGTTATCGCACATGGTTTATGAAAGTACAGACCAACAGATGGTCAACCTGTTGTTGGATTTGGCTCAAAATGTGACAGATGTCTACACTATCAATATTAATTATGCGTATCGAATTCTTTTTAACTAGCTCTCTCCTTTTGTAATTATTGTGTTAACTTACTATCAAATAGCAGGACAAGCAGATTTCCTCTATATGAATTTTGCTCAAATTGTGATAAAAATCTACAAATACGGTGGGAAAATCGTATACCAAATTTCATCCGCCTAGCTCAAAACGCTTTTGAGTTATTTATGTCACAGACAGACCACTGATCATTTTCCAAAAATGTGGCTTCCGAACAGGAAGGACTAAAACGTAAAGATTCATCAAAATCACGAGTTCGAATATTTCGACGATTACAGTACGCTCTCTATACTACGTATACGAGAAAATAAAAATATTTTTCTCGGACTCAACTCAGCAAAATCACAAAATATTACTTTCTTAAATAAAAAGTAAAAAGAATGTATGCCAACTAAAATCTGCCATTTTTCAAAAACTGTCACAACTGTGTTGTTAAGTGACCAAGTTTTTTATGTGTTTCGATAATTTTCAGTGTTTTAAAATGTATACTATATTTTCGGTCAAAGGGAGTAGTGCTTATTTCTGCTATATTAAACCTTTTCTCTTTAAGATGCACAGTAGATCCTGCAACGAAACTGACAACGCATATTCTGCCCTCCATAAATCACAATGTCTAATAGATGTACTGAGAACAAACAAAAATTAGACTCTGCTCAGAATCAACATTGAGCCCAATAGTTTATAAAATGATCATTAAGTTAAAGATCAATTTGATATCGAGGAAAAAATAGATACATTCAAAAAGTAGGGTATAATTTTCTTCAATTTAACACGCCTAATATTTCAATGTACAAAATTTCATCTGCAACCTTGCAAAATGAAAAGCGAAACCTTGAGAGAGGTTACCAATATCCAAAATTTTCGTCATTTAATGAATATTTTAACGCTTGAAGAACGTTTCGCGAAATTGGTGGTGAAACCATATCCTAATCTTAAGTCTAAACAATAATTGCGGTTAACGGAGAGTTGAAATATATCTAGCGAGCATCAATTATTGACCTTAAGTCGCAATAATAATAATTAATGCCGAAACTTTGCACAAGTACAACAATCTTTATTTTTACAAAACAATAACAAAATAATGAGATAGAAACACTATTCAAAATCATTTGAAGTTAAAACTGAACATTTCTAGATTAAAGTAGTAATTGTCTGTAGAGGAGATGTCAGATGAAAACTTGAGAATCGTTTTGGAACTTGCAGCGAGGATGTTTGTCAAGATGTTCTGCTTATTGCCAGTGTCTTTTGAAGTTACTGTCACCAGACAGGTTCGTGTTAAGAGAAACTGTACTATCCATTCTTTTCTGCAATAAAGGCAACACGATTTTAATGACAACGTGACATTAAATTGTTATGAAAATAAAGTGATTTCAAAAATTTCAAAGAGTGCTTCTAGCGATATGCTTTGCTAACTATCCTGGCATACAAAAAATAAACCACAAATATTGAAAGATGTGATATCTCGAATAAGAATAGGTTAATAGGAATCAAATTTGATGAGCGTATAACCAGTACAAATGAAAAAGGAGTAGCATTTCTACGAAACCAAAATGACCAGAAGACAGCATTTCGTATTTTCAAAACTGTCCCCTTTATAATAAATGTGGTTCACCCTTTCAGTTTTACAAATCTTACAGCAGGTCTTCATGCTGAAAGTGAAATTGTCGATTTTACTGCTTGTGGCAACATGATTCAGGATGTTCAACCATGGAGGGTCCTAGGTAAGAGTTGGCATTGTGGTGAAAGCTTATAAGCCAATTAACAGTTACAAAGGCAGTTGCTTTTGTATTGTGGTCATGTTACTGGGCTGCGAACCACAAGGTCCCAGGCTCTATCCTCGCTCATACCAATCCACCATAGCATCATACAAAGACTATTCTTGAAACATCTCAAACTGTTCTATGAGATTATGACTCAGAGACATGCTAGTTACACCATTCGTTAAATAGCTTCTTTCTTTAGCCAGAAAATAGCTAATGAGCTGCGTTCGTTGCAGACTCAGGTTGTCGTCTATAAAAATGAAACAGTCGATAACAGTTCCCCAGGATGGCCTCATATATGATTCAGGAACTTTCTCTGCACCGCTGTGTGATGAGAAAACCTGCATCAAAGACATATAGAGGTGCACGATAGAATAATAGGATTCCTCTCTACATAATGAATTATTATCCCAGAAATTAACAATTTCCCATATATTGGAGGGATGGCAACTAATAACACGCTCTGCACAAACGTAGAATCGTCGAAAATCCCTCTACGTATTAAATATCGCCTCATTAGTAAAAAAGAAAATCAAGAATTCTTGTTGTTCTTGTATCCGCAGAAAACGAGTTCTTTTTTGCGATATTGAGGGAAACGAACACCGCCGCTTTTCTAGAGTAAAGATCCATTTCAACTTGAGTTTTTAAACATTTGGTCTAGAAATTATTCTCCAACTGCAGCTATGAGGTTCTGAAAGAGATCTCCAACTGTTAACTCTCTGTAAAATTATGCATTTAATCCCATGTAGTTTCAAGCTGTTCTAGCTCTCGGGAAACTTTAGGTGGTCTTCCTGGTGATGATACTTCAAACTTGGCTCCATAATCTGGAGTTGAGTGACTGGCAGAAACAGACTTACCAGCAACTTTCATATTAATTCACCTTTCAAACAATTCCAAAGACTGATTCGTTCTGAAATCAGGCAATCTGGGATTTTTTTTCTTATTAAAACAACACTTCTATTAGGCGAAAATCTCAAATAAGAAAATTAACTCGTTTCAGATTTTCTTAAAAAAATGATATTTCTGGAAGTAATGGAAAACACCTACCGCTTTAGATATCTGCATTGGTATGCCTCCAAATTACAACTTACCTCAAATTATAAAATAATCGTGATATTATTTTCATAATTACACTTTTGGACAGCTTAGCCTGAGTGAGAACAAAAGAGATTATATTATTCTATAAATTTTTGCTTTAAAAAAATCATTAATATGACTATTTTGAATGTTGAAAAATTATTAAAGCATTACATTTTGCAATTTTCTCAATTGCATTGCTTTCTCACTATTTATAGAACTGAAATCAGAATACGGCGAGATGCTATTGTTTGTGATTTATTGTGTACTCGTTAATTACAGGTGCTCTTTTTTGTGTATACTTCTTTTGTGTGGCAAGTTTTTAGCGGAATAAAACGTTGGTTTTCATTATCCATCTAGATGGACTTCATCAACCATGCACTCATCCGGCGAGTTTTTATAAATAAATATTTATTTGTGGAAAAATTATTCAAACAATTCAAGTTTGCAATTAGCTAGTGACGTTGGGAGTATAAATGGCAATGTAGTGAATAGCTTATAAGCCAGTTAACAGCTACGTTACCCAAGAAATTGATTTTGTATCATGGTCATGTTACTGGACTGCGAACTACAAGGTCCCAGGTTCTGTCCTCGCTCATACCAATCCGCCACATTTAAGTATTCACTACAACACCAAGGGCAACAGTAATTTATAATGACATCCTTCTTCTTTTTGACTTTAAAAATAAAACTATCAAAATAATATTATTATGTGAAAATAAAACTAACAAAACAATAACATAAACAAGAACATGATGTTTTTTTTTTTTTTTTTTTGAGGCCTCAAAATGCACGGGCAGAAAATTGGCGATTTATCGCTTCTGAGGCATCAATTTTCCGCTTTAGAAAATGATAAAGAACGCTGTCACATTTGGCGGCTCATCACTAACAAAAAGCTACAACTGGCGTGAATGTCCGCCATGTACTCGATTCTCCTGTCTGGTCAATAAAGGGCAGGATCGTAAGAGGTTATCGTCCATAGAAGCACAGAGAAGAAAATGAGAAATTTAAAAAAATTCTGGCCTCGGAAAAAAAATATTTCAGAACTCGATTGATTTTGAGATGAACAAAAAAAATCACTTCTCTGGATGTTGCGAAATATGAGTCAACTGAAAACTTGATGTTTTTCTGCCGAATTGATACCACGTAACTTTAAAGAAAAATAATGTTTTCACACGTTAACTTGAAATTTGCGATAACAAATTTCAATTTTTAAAAAATATATTTTTTTAATTGTGCCCTGTCAAGAGCAGACCCTTGGCTATTTGTGCATGCCTTATGCCTCTCTAATACAGTGGCTATGCCACTAAAGATACCTGTCAGATAAATGGACACATTCAGCAACTTGCAAACGCGTATAGATATATTTACTTTCCTGGTGTGTTCACTCTTCCTACACAATCACGTAAAATATCAGTAAAATCGTTTTATAAATGATAATGATCATAACTAAATACTTTTATTTTTACGACAACACATTTCATTCTTCTAAAAACTTACTTTCGAATCACTTGTGCCTGATGCATCTGCTGTCTTCAGCTGCTGCACAAGATCGGCCAGACTAATTTTCCATCGTCTTGACACAATGATTAGATATTGCATATAATCACAAATATTCAGTACCAGTTTTTTCCTTTGTAAAAATAAATATTCAACAAATAAGCACTCAAAAAAAAAAAAAAAAAACAGACAAACAGCTTTTAGATAAGGCTAAACTTTCGGAAAAAAAATGAATAATAATTTTTTATATGCCTTTGCTAAACGTGAAAATAATGCTTAAATTTTTCTGTAATGAAGACAACAACACTATTTAAATATTTCTAGAAATTAACTTCAATTTAATTTAATTCTGACACTAATGCATCATTTCAGTATAAATTCGAAAAATAATTTTAATATTATACCACATTTTTAATAATTAATTATTAATTTAAAGCTAAAAAGCAGAAAATGGTTTTGAAAATTTATTCTTTTTAGTGTTTGTGTTTTATTAAATTATTATTATATATAAATAATTTGCTATAATTATTACTCAAATAACAATATCATTAAAATTGTTGGTATTAGTTTATAATCTTATTTTTATTAATAAGATTTTGTGTTTCATTAAATTATCATTATTATTATTCATAAATTTAAATAGTTTGCAATCATTATTACACGAAAAACAATATTATCAATAATTATTGAGATTAGTCTGTGGTTGCAATCATACACATAAACAAGTATTACAAGCATTATTAGTTACTACCAATTTAATCATTATGATAAACAGTTTTGTTTTACAGAGCCTTTTATTTTCTTTTATCAAAAATTGAGATTTTTATTTTCTTTTATCAAAAATTGAGATTTTTATTTTCTTTTATCAAAAATTGAGATTGAGATTTACCACAAAGTAATTCAGTTATTAAAGTGAGATGGAAACACCTTTACTGGAAATCCTCATTTGATTGGAATGCATTTTGCCTTCTTTCAAATATAAATGTTATTCATTGGCCTCGTTCCTCTTAGATTGATTAAAAAGTTGAAAATTTACTTTCTTAAATCAAATTTGACTTTAGGGGCTCAGTGTTATTTGAATTCCTCAAAGCCATTGACTTTTTCAATAGTATTTGTAATGTTAGCATTTTGCCTATTGAAACGAGTTCGTTTTGAGCGAAACTTATTTTTTATTCCACATCAGTAATTCTTTTACTTTTGCTTACAATATGCTATTTTCGACCAAAAACTGTTCTTAACTTTCATAATTCAGTTAATCATGAGTTTTAGTTCAAAATGTATTATATCTTTTATCAAACGTCTCTACCGAATACATAAGATTAATTATAATCTAACGTCTTCTCTATGGTCATATTTCATTATTAATAGCATATGCGTCAGTGTGATTTTGTCCTTTATTCTTGTGTTAAAATATAATATTAGTATAAATGAATTACCTGAAATAAAGCATTTATATTTCCAAAAAAAATTTCACCTATTATAAGAAGTGATACAAAAAAATAAAAAATATTCCAATTGTATTTTGTTACAAATGTTCGACGTATAACCTTTCTTAACTTGACAAACATCTAATTCGTTGTCAAGTTCATTTCACGCATTTTGAAGTTTTACACTGTCAATGATGCTTAATGCAGCACTGGTGCGTTTTTTAAGTTCGTTTGGCTGTTTTCGGAAATAGGAATTTAAAAGCAAGAGTTTTAATATAACCTCATAGAAAGAAATCATATTAGTTAAGATGCCGGAATCTTGGTGACCAAGTGACAAAGTGTAAATCCGTGTTACTTGCACGTTCAATCCAATGTTGTGGAAACTCCTCATTTAGGTAAATTACAAACATTCAAACTCCAATAGGAATCTTGTTGCAAGATAAAATTCATACATTCCCTACATAGTTGTGGAAATAACTATATTTCCTACTTTACTATCCAAGTAGCTGATATTTGTTAAACAATGTTAAAAACAAAATTTGGAATGTTTTTCTTTATTTTCATTTACTACTCTTTGTATTATGTGTAATAGTTTTAAAATATAAATTCTTAAAATTTGGTGTTTCGTTTATGCTAACCTTGCAAATCATCTATGCAAGAAGTCCATGAACTCATGCAACAAAAATAAGGGACACAATGTGGAATTGATTTTAAGAAGTTGCATATCATTTAAGACCGTTCTCTGGCTTTTTCTCTCTACCTGTGTATATCTGCATTTTCAACGACGAATTTAATTAAGACAACATATCGTTCCCGTCTCACAGACGACCACTTAGAATCCAGTGCAAGATTAGCAGTTAGTATAGACTGTCTTCTACTAACTATTACTAAGAGAGTTAATTTTAGATGAAAAAGATTTATTTTTTAATGTATTTTGAATTGTGTGAAATTAAATGTATAATTTGATATTATTATATTTTTGGCTATTATTATGTTTGTATCTTGCTATTATTATTATGTTTGTAGTTATATAGGTAAGTACATATTCCATATTTATTATTATGTTGTAATAAATATTATAGACCTTTTTTCTTTAGTTCAACACACCTACGCCACTGGGTGGACCACAACACCTTGAAAAAATTAGAAGTAGTCCGTACCCTGGGAAAGTCTTCCCATTCCTGCTTTAAAATAACGCGTTACTCTGAATACTTCAGTTATAACTTTTACTGTGTTTCCGAACGATCTTTTAAATTTGTGTGTGGACTTTTGCTTGGGTTATTCGTTGAACTTCACCAGGTTTCTCATAGTGGGAATAATATATCTTGATAATATAAATTGGAGAAACATATCATACCTTGCAACTTCTTCAAAGGATTCCTCGGCAATTTTCAGGCTTTTTTCGTCGTAGATGAGTCCTGCTTTCTTCAACCAATAATTGCTGTTTGATTTTGAGATGACCGAACCGGACTTCAGGCGGCCTCCCCGCTTTGCGTAAGAGTTGAAATATGTTTTAAAATCCGAAGATATTATTTCATCAATGTTATAGCGCTTTTTTGAGGCTAACTCCATTTTCTGGAGACATTTTTCTGAAGAATTATTAAAAGGTTTGCTTGAAAATGAATCATATTTTTGAACGGACCGAGAAGGAGAAAACTCAGAAGGAAGATGTGTTAAATTTCTTTTTAATTTAAATAAGCCTGGTTTCACGGCGCATTTCGTAAAATTTTCAGCGCTCTGCGTTTTTCTCAATATTTTTATTTCCTGTTGCTTATTTGAATGAATTATGAAATTGGGGGGTTTTCTTGAGTTCACCGTACTCTGAGAGTTTATAACACTTTTTTGAGGTTGTTTATCAACATGTAACCAGCTTTTATGCGTATTTTCTGAGAAATAACTATTTGATTTTGAAGATACTGAATTTAGCTGAACCGGTGATGGTAAGTAATATCTTTTTTGACTCTTATATTTGCAAACTGATGAAACAACTGTTTTCTGGTCATTTAAATAAACATTCGTATTTTCAGTTAAGTGAAAAGCTCTATCGGTGTGTGAAGTAGGTAAATACTTGGAAGTTTTTGAATAGTATGTATTTATTGTATCATTTTTTTCAGATTGGGCATTTTTTAGTTGTTTACATCCTTCACTCTGCCGCACTTTCCTAAAACAAGAAATTGTAGATGAACGCGAATCTTCAGAATTAGAAAATCTTTCTTTATGGCTTCGAACTATTTGTTTATCACAATGGATAGTTTCTTCACGTGATAAGCAAGAGAGTGCATTTGCAACGTGGGAATAATTGAAACTTTTCTCAACTGCAAGTATGTCATCTTCTGGGTTCTTCTCTTCTGGTAATTCTACAGAAGAAATCCTTTCTTCAGCCACTGGCTTAATCTTTTTTGTAATATCTTTTACATCCAAAATGATTCCAACTGGCTTACCTACATAATATTTGCTTTTTTCAATAAGTTTCTCCAGCGCTTTTCCACGACTTGTGCTTTTTCTGCCTATCTTTTCGGATAACTTTTCATAGTACTCTAATGGGTATATCAACATTTCTTGTATTTGTTGAGTATGCTCATTTAGATATTTGATAATGATAGGCTCATTTAGATTGAATAAATCTGAAGTTGAGTTACTCTTCGTTGCTGAAGAAGTTTGTGATTCACTGCAGTTCGTACTTCCATCTTGAAAAGCGTATTTATTTTTAAAACAAGAAGACGGAGTTGCAGTTACGAAGTTTTTCAAATTATCTGAACAAGAACTCCCTTTTTCACTAGATCCTGAATCATAAGATTCTTCTATATCATAAAACGTTTCAGACGAACTACTGCAGTATTCAGACACCGATACAAAATCCTCAAAATCAATATCACTGCCGCTTTCTTGATTTTCATCGATTTTTGATTTGAGAGTTGTATCATTACAGCTGCTTTTTTTCTTGCATATTGTGAACTCTTTTTCTTTTGCATCATTGTTGGAAATGGAAGGAAATGTTAGACATTTTTTTGCGGGTGCAGTGAGAGATTTCGCATCTCGTTCACTTAATGAATACTTTTCACTGTTCTTCTCTATCGTCAAATCTAAATTTCCAGTGACATGTTCTAAATAGTTAAAATCCTTCCTTTTTCCAATGAAATCTAAATTTGATGAAAATTCCAGTGTTGAAGCCGATGATGCTTGCAAAGCTTTACTACTATAAGAAACAACCTGTAACGAAGTTTGTTCTGTTCTCAAACTTCCTACAGTGCATAAAGTGCAATCCTTTACCTGCGTAAATGTATGAGAACTAAACTCATTACTTAGCAATGATGTTTCTTTCATAAACGAATCGATCCTAATTTGAGGAAGTATTTTGCTTCCTGAAGATTGAATATTCTGAATGGAAGTCATCTGTTCACTCAACTGATTGATGAAACTGAATGTACCAATTTGTTGATCTGTAGTACATAAATTAGAAGAAAATGTTTCTACACTCAGATTTTCTCGAATGCTGGGAGCTGTAAAGGACTTCTCAGAAATTGACTTGCTGCAATTAGAATTCGAAAGATTTCTCAATTCACTTTGATAGTTAATTTCGAGTACATTTTCAGACACCACATTGGTGCTATTTATTGTATGGGGCCTTCTGCTTTCACAGTTAAATCTTGAATCATTTTCGACATTCAAGTTTTCTCTTATATTAACAACTGCAATTGTCTGGTCAGAAGCTGATATGCCACAATCGGTAAACCAAGAATCTTTTAGATCACTTCGATAGTCAAATACATGTGTCGAGGTGTTACATATATTTTCAGGCATCACATCACTAGCATTCGCGGAAGGAAACTCAATGCCTTTATTCTCATATGTTGAGTCGCAGGCATCAATTTGAAAATTTTCAGCCATTTTATTTTCTACAATGCTTTCAAGCTGCTGGTCACATTCATTGTTTCGAAAAAATGAGACATTTTCTTCAAGAATCATGTTTCTGTGTGCATTTTCTAATTCAAAACTATCTGAAATATTTTGCATTTTTATTATATTTTCAAAATTGTCTATGTTATACATATCAAGTTCCAAATTATGGTCATCTCCAGCACTTAACTTTTGATTAGGTATCTTAAAAGTATCACCTGATTTGACATTCGAAATCGAACATCTACGTTCAGGTGTTTTTAAAATTGTAAAATTATTTTTAAAAAAATGTTTCCTATACTGGCTATTTAAAGGGAAAGGAAACTCGATATTAAAATCGTTTTTTACTGTAAAATTTTTTGTAGTATTAGGAAAAGCTAAAGTGTTGTTTGATGCATTATTTGATTCATTAGCATTAACTTGGCATGAAACTTCATTGTCTTCTGTTCTCCGAAATATGCAACTATCAATATTTGAAGCGAAAGGTAAATCAGTGCAAGGAAATCCTGCTGATTCACCTCCAAACACTTCAATGCATTCTTCTCGTACATATGGTTGTCTAGGAACAAGATATTGTGAAAGGTCTTCACTGACAGATAGTTGTTGTGAAATCTCTTTTATTTCGTAAAACGATGACAAAGGTTTCAATGACTCCTCATTAAAATTTTTTTGTGAATCGTCTTCAGAACTACTGTTTTCAGGATTTTTCAAATTATTGTTAATGAATTCCTGATCTAAAAAATTTAACGTATCCTTATCAAAGATCACTGAATTATCATTGTTGTTCTTGGTATTTTGAAAGTTTGAATTAGAAGCAAAAAGTTGAAGTTCTGCAATGCTCGATCCATTGTCTTGAGACGTTTTTACAATTTTTGATGTATCTAAAATCGGCGATGAGCTCATAATTGGTGAAAATTTGTCTTCAGAGCTGTAGAGCATTAAATTTCCGTGACTTACTGGAGAGCATGTTTTATTATTCCAGAATGACTGTGAATTTTCATAACTGCTTTTCGTTTCTTTTTCAGCTTTATTTTGATATTGATCCGTACCGAAGAGAAAACCCATGAAATTATTACTTTCCTTCACTGAATTGCTCTTCTTACTTATCGGTGTGTGATGGGAGCGATTTAAGGGATAGCTTTGATTTAATTCATCGCGATATTTTGATCTAGTTGATGGTGGTGAATAACTGACATAAGCAAGAAAATGTGGGCTATCGATAAATCCAAACTCCATTTTTATGTATCTTTCATGAAATTTTTTAATAATTATATATATCTGTTAGGTTTATTTCGTTCCAAACAATCGATCGATAATTCTTACGGAAGAATATCACACTGAAAATAAAGTTGGCTGAATAGAAATAAGTCGTCACTTTTTTCTTTTTCTTCTTTCACTTGAGACTCTAAACTGAGAATCTTGCGTAATAGTGCAATACACGGATGCGTTTTATGATGAAACCTATATAAAATAAAATAAATTAGACGTCCATGAAATGATTAAATCCTTCAGTCTTATAAAATAACATTCACTTTAGCAATAATTGCATTAATCCCCAACTTCTACTTGTATTAAAGTCACATCACTGATTCTCCGACCCACCAGGAGGCACAATACTGAATAACCGGACAGCCGCAATAGCACCACTGGCGGGAACTGTGGTTGAATCCTAAGAGTCCTCACCGGCTACGGTACAACCCTTCCCTAAGGAAGTACGTCCCGTCATCGATGGGAGATCCAGATCCCCCTCCCCTTTTCGTGTACCCTTCGGGGTAACGGTTCCAACCACCATGCCGGAAGCCTCCCATCTCATTTCGAGGTACCCCCGGGGGGTATTCTACTTGTATTAACACTTTCATCGCGAGGGACGAGATAACTCGTCTTCCAGGAATATTCACTATGCGCGAGGGATGAGATAACTCGTTCTCTACGAAAATCAATGCAACCTCAAAACTATTTTTACTTTACCAATTTGCAAACAGAAACGAATATTGAAAAGCAATTATGATATCCACTTTTAAAAATTATTCTTTTTGATATTTTTGTATATAAATATAATTTACATTATTCGATATATTTTTTTATTTTTCCAAACGATTGAACTTTTCGGAATATAATCTGTATCCGGAAATGATAGCAAAATATAGGGAAACCATGTTTTTAATAATTTGATAGCTATGGTAATTTTAATAGTAAAATAAATAACAGTGGAAAAACAAGAAAATATAAATTGAAAGTATGGAGAAGTGTTTCGTTGATAAATCATATTGATTATTATTTCGTTTTCATTACATATTGACTTACAACTACTTTTAGCCGCTCGACGTATGAATTGTGGTATTTGAGATTCATGTTTGCTTTTTGATGCAATGCTCACAGCCTTCAGCTTCTCGCGTTTGTAGTCAATAAATAAATAAAACAATCAATCGGAAGCCATCCATCTTCGCTTTATGCTTTTTTTATTGTTGAGTTGTAAACATACTAGAAGGATTTTAAGTTCTGAAAATATAAGAGAATCAGCAGAGAACTATTGATTTAAACATTAAAATCACGTGTGAATCCAATTCAAAGGATACAGAGCAATCACGGCCAGTAAAAGTCCAAAAAGAAGTTTTGAAAAGGCAAGGCAATACCAGCCAATAAAAGTTCAAAATGTATATTGATTTAAATATTAAACAGTTAATATTTCATTGCTATCACTATTGTGTTTCAGCACTATTAACTACTTCACTTTACTTCCGTTAGCAGTCATCTTGTTCTTTGGTATTGGCGATTTGGCAATGTAGGGGATATGACGGGAATATTTAAAACAGATTTCAAGCAACTAACCCTTTGCAGATCATAAATGGAGAATTTTTATGGCATTTTTAAAGACATAAAAAGGTACAATTCGGTTTTAACAACAACCAAAAAGCGCCAATAAAAAAGTGTTGCCAAATTATAAAAAAATATTCAGTGCATTATTATTTATTATGAAAAATATTGAACATGCGAATCGCATGCTGTATAGTTTGACGACTAAAATCGCCTTATTGGCGAAATTTTTTCTTGGCGCTTTTTGCACGCCGTTACAATTAGAAGTACCCGACAAAATTCTATCAGTCATTCAAAAACTCGCCAAAAGTCCACCATTTTGGATAAAAGTGAAAATAATAATTAAGGTTACAATAAAAAAATTCCAAGATAAAATTTGGAGAGAAATCGTTAAAAAAATTAAACAGCTTCAGAAAACGAACATCATTCAGAGAAAGTGAAAAATCGTTCACTGCTTTCAAAATCAAAAACTTGAGGCACTCTCCTGCAGAACTCTGAAATTGGCTTAAGTGTCACCTAAAAAGCGCCAAAAGAAACTTGTCGATTTAGTGGACATTCTTCCGACTAACCCATTGTTCTTATGTCGAAGCCTAAAATTATAATTAAATTATCCTTAACTTTCCTTTTCTTTGATAATAAGCTATTTCAATAATATATTTTTTTAAATATTCAATAAGGATATCATTAAAATATGCACATTTCACAAGTTTCAATAAAGTTTACATCAAAACTATAACAAATCTTTAGCATCAAGTGTTGAAAATGACAATGCATTCCACATATTAAAATTGCAAACTAGCAGTGTTATCATGAAAAAAGAACATTATATTCAAAACTCAAACTTACTCTTATTCTTTTAAGTAAGCAGAACTGGTATTTTCCAATGACTAAAAATAAGATGATAAAAAAATAAAAAATATTAAAACGTGATTTTTCTCGAGATTACGAGAGCATTGATAACGGTCAAAAAGAGAAGTTGAAGAATGTTTTTACTGGTTCATGCTACATGAAAATTCAGGCTTTGTCAGTGATCCCTGGGGTATACAGATAACAAACCTTTATTTATATCTAAACAAATGAACAAGTAGTGTGCCATTATAAAATTTTAAATTGATCTATTGTAGTTTCATTTCTACTATGCATTGAAAATCCCTATTATTTGCCTTTTCAGCTGGTTTGTTAGCAGACTTCTGCAGTGCGTAAAAACTATCTCTTCAATTACACTGTTTTCAATTTTAAATTATTCAGTTTATTTATAAAATAATTCCTTTTCTTTTCATAATTTTGAAATAACAATTTTTGCTGTTTCATGTTTTTAACATGATCTAACCTTCAGCTAACTTTAACTGTTTAACAAAATACATTAAAAAAGGCAAAAGTCTTGGGATGTCTCATGGGTCAATGCGGCCTAATAACGTCTAGAACCTCCCTTTTGCCCGACGTGCAGCAACTCGATGTGACATGGACTTAACAAGTCGTTGGAAGTCCCTTGCAGAAATATTGAGCCATGCTGTCTCTATAGGCAGCCATAATTAAGAAAGTGTTATCGATGTAGGATTTTTTGCACGAACTTACAGCACTGAACTGTCTCATAAACGAACATTTATGAGATATGACCTCTCAATTATGTCTCATAAATGTTCGGTGAGATTCCTATCGGACAATATAAATGGCCAAATCATACGCTGGCATTGTCCAGAATGTTCTTCAAACCAATCGAGAACAGCTATGGCACGGTGGCATGGCGCATTGTCATCCATAAAAATTCCATCGTTGCTTGGGTACATTAAGTTCACGAATGGCTGCAGGTAGTTTCCAAGTAGTTGAACATAACCATTTCTAGTCAATGATCGGTTCATTTGGACCAGAGCCCATACTATCAAGGAACTATCACCAGTTCGCAGAATGCTTTATTAAGTTGTGTCCATGGCTTCGCAGGGTCTGCGCCATACTCGAACCATCTGCCCTTACCAATTGAAATCATGACTCATCTAACCAAAGCACGGTTTTCCAATCTTTTACAGTCTATTGAATTGCATACATATCGTTTGACAATTTTTCAAATTCTATTAAAATAGAGTTCATATTCTTTTATTTGAACTCTCTCGCAATTCAAAAGAATAGAAAGAATGGCTTTCATTTTATTACTAACAGAAATGGGCTTGCTTGGCCTACCTCCTCGGATCTAAATAACTCACGTCTGGCAAGTACAGTTCGTTTCGGATTCCGAAACTAGTACTTCGCTAAGGGGTGGTACGTAGAAAGATGAAGAATTATTGCGCCTCCAAATTCACAAATAATCTGGATTCACTCCACTGCTAAATGTAAATATCTCCTCCTTTAATCTTTCCTCTCACACACACCCCCTTTTTAAAGAAAATTATGCCCCCTAAAGCACGCGCAAGTTTAGTTTAGTTTTATTAACGTTCCATTTTAAAGCAACACTAGGGCTATTTTGGGACGGACCTCGTAATTTTTAACCGCGGTCAGAAGACGAGGATGACAATGAGCTGACACCCCTCTCCGAACTTCCACATCATACCAGCGGGAAGACGTTTGAACCCGACGGATTTAAAGAGCACCAGACCCGCTTACACGACGGTTCTTCGATGGAATCGGGTATCGAACCTGAAGCGCTCAGGTTCAGAAGTCGAGGGCACTTCAGCCCCCTAACGCATGCGCAAAGGAGGGTCTCTGAATCCGAGAATGTACGGTACATGCCTGAGAGGATCAATACTTTATGATTGAAGAAACATGCAAAGTTTAGGAATTCATGTTCCAAATTTCTTGATTGTTTTTTCGTATTTTTTAAAAAAAATGATTACAATCTTTTCTCCAGGAATCTCGTATTAATCAGCATGCGAATCTTTGTTCGAACAATCAAACTAAGTAGCCACCAAGTTATTCTCTATTTAACATCGTTACATTATTTATGTCAACTTACTGTAATGAACTACATCTTATCACACACAAAAAAGTATTATTTTAAATTCTATTAGCAACATGAAGCATTGTAATAAATTAAAATGTGAAAATTGAGTACAAAATTAGTAAAATCGGTCTAGTTGCTGCGGCTTGAGGTTACGCCAGCTTTATTTTGCGATATTCCCCAAAACTAGATGAATGCATGTGTGTAGGGAAAGGGTACAGCTCACCAACGATGATGTATCTAAAAGCCATAAGCTTCCATACTAAATTTAAATTGTTGAAACCAGAAGCATGGCTGGGACTGGGAAACTGACAAAGTCCCCCCCCCCCATTGAGATAAGTACTTTTGGGACTTCTCTCAAAAATGGAAAGTGATAGGGTTTTCAGCAAATTTTGATGACATATTCAGCTGCTTTGCGCTTTTCATGAAATAAAAGTGATAAGTTTCTTGATAGAGTTCATTAGTTTCGACTATCTATTCTTATATAAGTTGTAAATCAATATCAAAAAGGGAAAGCGAAGTGTGATATTCTCCAAACAACGCATTAATTTGCTTATCAAAGGATGAAATTAAAGATGTATGCAAAAAGAATTGCAGCATTTTCAACAGACAGTATTGGACAATTATGTGAAACGATGTCTTCATATGTCTTTCTCTCTCTATATATAAATAACGGTAATTAATGTACGTGGCACATAAATCGCTCTTATAGTCGAATAACAGCCAAATGCACATAAATTGCTATAAAAGCGTTTCAGATTACTTCATTGAACGTTTTTACAGCTGCATTTAATTCAGTGCTTCGTTAATTAATGGAGCTGCAATATATTATTAGAAATGCTCCAACGAGGAATAGCCGTATCATTCAAAATTCCATTCAGACAGGGGAAGGATGAGGAAAAGAAATCAAGATATAGATGTCTAACAGAAAATTTAATCGATCGCAGAAATAAGCTTAACCGTCGCAAGATCAATAATCACTGTGACTTACTTGTGGAAATTGATGAGCATATCTTCCAAAGCTATTAAACCACAAACATAGTTTTTGCATTATCTTAAATCTCAATAATATATATATATATATATATTGTTACAAAAATTTTCTTCTACTACAAATACCGTCAATTAATCGTAGCGCATTTAATCACTAGTCATTAGTTCAGCAACTTGCTTGCTTGCTAATCTTCTAGTCTTTTACTCGTCGGCGACTACGACCACTCTCACACACACAATTTCCGCCGATACACACGACACGACTTCTGAAAACACACGACTCCCGACAGCCTGTCTTTTATAGTTCCGGGAGGCGGGGCTAGAGTCTTCCAGACCAATCAGGGCGTACCTGGCTGTACCTCGGGTCTTACTAGATGGATCGTGAAAGTTCTCGAACTTTCCGGTATTTTCCATTTAGTCGCCAAACTTATCACCAAGCCGCCAAATCTGTCGCCAAGCTCTAAGTTCATTGATCTCAGCACGTACAGGACCGATCGTACAACGGTCTTTCTTACGATGACTCTATTCGTGCCGGGTAGCAATATTATAGGTTTGTAACAATATAAATAACTTTTTAATGATATTAATTTCATTTCTGCACATTTTTTCTTCTTTATTTTTAAAAGAATTAATTTAGTACTGTTATGGAAATTAATCCACTAAGTCTGTAAACTCAACGTGTTCCTTGTAGCGGGTGTATGGTGACACAGTAACAAATAAAGACGTTTATTACCACGAATATACAGACAACAAATACACACTAAGACGTACACAAGCAATAAACAACAGCACAACAATGATAAGCGCTCAGAGAGACCTCATTCAACTAATAGAGCTGAACTCAAATGTAGGACTGCAACTCGGTCTCACGGCCATTTATATTCCCGAGATACGGCAGGGAAAGACCTCGAAAGATCATCTTAAATCGCGTCATAATGGACCTATCTCCAAAATTCTTGAAGATTCTAGTACCATTCCTTTTGTTGCCAAGTCCGGGGGTCATTCATCCGGCATCCAATAGAGCTGTCCTGTAATACTAACTTTTCGACTATGGAGTCAACTGTGCTAGAAAGCAACATTGCAGATTCGTAACAATGCACATTAATTCACACTCCTCCATCAAAATAATAATATTAATAATAAAAGTTCATCATACACGGATTCCTTATTAGTAATGCGCCTGGTAATGAGTTTAAGAAATATTTTTTTGTTTAGCACACAAATAAAAGTTTTTAATGTGTCAAAATTTTAAAATTTTCTTTGTATGCTTTCCGAAATTTAAATATTAACCACAAAACAACACGTGGTCGACTCACCATTACGCTAAATATAACTTTCCCCCTCTTCTCTTTTTAGTAAACCTCTTTATGTGTTGTGAAGTCCATTCAAATTCTTAATAAGAATTAGTCATACAATCTCATTTAATACATCAAAAGACTGTTTATTGCAAATAGTGCAAACTTCACGCAAAAGATTTAAAAAAAAATTCATTTACATCTATATTTTGTTTTCTATATATAGAAGTCATCTTTAAATATAACAATGACTAACATTATTAATAATTAAAATATCATTATTAGCAGCTCAAATGCTCTTTTGCTATCATATTTTGCTTCAAAATATAAAATGATTCTCTCCCCCATTTAAATCTTAACAGCTTGTATAAAGTTGTGTAAAGATCAATTTAAAAATTATCAATTAGAGAAAATAATCAAGCACCATCATATTTATTCCTAGTTTGAACTGCAAAATTTAAATTATTTTAAAAGTTCTTTTAAACATAAAACTTCTACCTGGGGTAAAATATATATATATATAAAAAAAAAAAAAAACTAACCACCCATTTTTTCCTCCTTATCATTCTAAAAGCCACCTTGGGATATTTTTTGTATAAAATTTGATGCAATTTGGGAAGATGCTTATAAAAATTATGTTCCTACCTGTCAATAAATAAATATCCTTTGCAGATAACTAATGAATTTCAATGTTTTTAAAAATATTTTACAGGAATATTTCACATGAAGCACTCCAAAAATAAAAATACTTTATTTAAAAAAAAATAATTAAAGATTATTTTAAAATGAATACAATCAATTAAAACATCTATGTATGGAATTTAAAAATGTTGGGAAAATTGGACAAATTGGTAGAATTGAAACTTTCTCAGCTATATAGTCATCATTTTCTAATTTCCAAGATCATTTCAAAAGTCAACTATTCACATATACATTCTTAAAATCACAAGAATAAATATTTTAGAACCAATGCAAAAACTTCCTTATTGATCTTAAAAGCTAATTAATCAGACCTTAGATAAATAAACTAACTTGGCCATCAGAAGGTTGAAAATTTGTAACTTCCAATTCCCTGGGCTAATCTACAAATCCATTATTTTTGAACTGGCATAAGTTCCACAAGTATACAAAATTAATAGGTATGACTAAAATCTAGTTTTTCCAATTTTAGAAAAAACTAGAATGATATTATATGGAATAACTTTTTCAATTATTTTATGTATTGCATTTTGGATATTGGTTCTTAAAATTCAATTCAATCCCTATAGATAAACTTTCAATCAAAATAAATAAATAAAAATTTAAAAAATTGTTTAAGTTTTTTTATCCAAAATATTTTCCCAATCCTATAAAAAATCATACAAATAAAATTTTAAATTTGGATGAATTTTTTTATGCGCTATTTCTGATATTTTTGAGAGTTGACAAAGGGAGCAAGAAGTTTTCATTTTTGGGATTCATATCAAGAAGTATCCATCCAAAGCATCAAAACATGTTTTCAAAATCAAACAAGAGCATTAATCCATTCATTTTGAAATCTTTATTTTCAAAACATTATATTTCGCAACATCTTAAACAAAATCCATAATAAACTGAAAATACAATCATATGAATACAATATTACATACAAACACTTTTATATCTTGCTTTTTGAAATCCACAATATCCTTAATGAAACATATCTTGCAGTTTGATGCAGGCCCCAAACTGTAAAATAAATATATACAAAAACTTTTTAACTCTGATAAATTAAAACAAAAACCAAATTTTTTGTGCACATTGCACTACAAAATTTATTAATTATTAACAAATTTTAAAGCTATAAAAAAGTCATTTTAAAACAGATTTCATGACTTTGAACCAAGGCCAGAAAACTAATAAATATAAGCCAGCACAAAATTATCCAATTTTTCACGAACAAAAATGCAACATAGAATATCTGGTGAAATGCAAAATTACAATACTGGCGAAATCAAGTCTTAAAGCAGAAATTACAGCTAGCCCATCTTAACCCTATGATAATATGACTTGATTCAATATTTCAAATGCTTTAAGAAGTACACTATATACATGTAAATAAAAATTAATCATTTTAAAAGCAGAACAAATCCGACAGATTTTTTTAAAAAGTTAATTTAGCTGATAGAATTTTTATACGGACATAAAAAGAAATCAATATAAATCAATAAAAGAATGTAAGATTTTTTAATTAGTTTTAAAATTTCTGTAGAAATATTGAATGCATTCCATTCCATTTACAGAAATAGCTGTTTCTGTGGAAATCACATAAAACGTATTAGTAAAGCGTAAACAAAACAATGCATATAAATGAAAACATATGCAAATAAATATTTGATGTATCCAACATGTAATTTTACCAAACAACAATTTTTCATTAGTTGTCAGAATTAACATGTTTTATATGACGAGTTCTTCAAAACGATTAAGTTTAAAAGAAATTTAAAACATATATAAAAAATTTTAAAAAAAAAAAAAAAACATTCAATGTAGTAAATTTTTTTTTCCAAATACTGTCAATTGAATAATATTAGGCAGAATATTGATGATGACTAAATATCTAATTATACTTTCCTAAATGAAATTTTCTTCAAAATTTTTTTCTAGCCATTAAAACATTACAACTGGATAAACCAGAATTGAATTATACAGTTTTAAATTTAGTGCATTTAAAATAGCATATTGTACCTAAAAAGTGAGCACAAACAACTGTTTCTACTTCTGGATAGATAATAAAAGTATTCTCAGATAAAGTAAATTTCTGACATCAATTTAAAGTATTTTTTTTTTTAAATATTACTTAATGCATGGCATAAAATAGATGCACATAATGGAGAGTTAATTTGTAATACATTGACTGAACAAAGTCAAAACAGAGATTTGCATGCAATTTAAAGAAATATTAACATTGAAAATCTTAATTTTTATAAATCTTTGTGATTAAAAATAGCTAAAATCTCTTTGCCATGAGCTATATAATGAAAAAAAAAAAAAAAAAAAAAAAAAAAAAGATTAACTATTTGATTAATAAAATCAAATTTTTTATATAACACATAATAGAAACAAAGATTATTAACACAATAATCAGGAGCTCCTTATAAATTACAAGAATTTTCTCCACTATTAGGAATCTAAAACAAATTCACAGAAGCCTTTTAAATTCAGAATTAACCAAATGGTTTATACGATTTCCAGATAAAAGAATATATGAGTAAAAAGAATAGTTTAATTCTGCATTAATATCTAAATTTCTAAAGCAATTCGCTTATTTTAAATATCTTTTCATCATTTGACTTCCCGGTTGCAATACAATAGAAGGTTAAACAAAAATATAAGTAGAATATTAAAAAACGAGTTGCTGTTAAAATTTAAATATTGAATTCAATATTTTACAATACTAAACTAATGCTATACTACTTAAAGAATGAACTGCTTTATTTGCATAATTATATTTTAACAGATTTGGAGCAAAGCTTTACACAAAATGAGATTTATGAATATGTAGCATATGTAGGCAATAAAAAGACAACAGGGGAAAAAATTTTAAAATAACTTACTATTTAATTGCAATTTCCATATTCATTTTTTGGTCCCTCTTTCAAACCTTTCACTGAATTCACTAAAACAACTAATTCCCTATCTCTAAAAAAAGAAATGGTTGGTTGGTTTGATTCTATAGCACAAGGACCAGATTTGATCATTTTGTGCCAAACATTTGTTAAACATGGTTTTCGTGTTCAGTGAAAAGTCTAAGAGAAAACGGCAGCCACTTCACATCTCTTCGCTTAAACATCTTCTTCACCTAAAAGAAATAATAAACTTCTTTACCATTACAAAGATTTCCTTCTAATAGAAATGGAAGAATCACTTGGTTAATTATTTTTATGCATACATTAAAGCCATATTGACTGCTATCAAAAAGCCTTTTTTAAGCATATGCAATTTAAAAGTTAAGATAAAATAGAATTCACAGAAAAGCTGTTATTATGGCATTTAATGAGCTGTAGTTAAAAATTTAATTTTCTCTTTTAACAAAGCTTAAGATAAAAGATTAAAATATATACATGCGACTAAGTTTGGCTGATAAACATTTAAAAAAAAAACAATTTTCTTATTTGTCTTGTAAATTATACAGATATACTAAACAGAATCCTTTTTCTTTAGCTTTCACAAAGGATGAAAATCACAGGAGTAAGTTTTTGATGAAAAAAATTAATTGTTTGAATTCTAGTGTAAAAATGTAATCTATCATTGGAAAACTAAACAAAATTATCAAAAATCAAGAAAAAATTACATGACTATTAAATTGACAATATTAAAAAATAATTTTTTAAATTTTGAAACAGTGCAAAATTTATTTTTTGCAGAATAATATATTTGGAAGTTACTACTGAAAAATATCAAAATTCAGCTTAATTTTTAAAATTATTCCATGATTATATACGAGTCAAGTTTGATAGTTCTAGGTAAAATAGTTTGGCCTGTAGAGCACCAACACATATACATTAACTTCATTAAAAGTAGAAATTTTTCAAACTACTGAAATTTATTCAGTTTTGAAAATGCCAGCTATAATTTTTAAGCACAAATCCAAAGTTGTACATATTTACAAAGTATAATACAAAATTGCAAAAAGCTACATTGTAGTACATGTACAGTCAAAAAAATTGATCTTGTTTTTTTTTTTTTTAAAACTTACTTTTAAATTGAATTGTTTCCATTCTTGAGGCAGCTTTGAAGTTATTAAAATATCAGATTTCATCCAATCATTTTAAAACAGAGATTATCCACATTGGATTTTTAAGTAGTTCTTCTGAAACCAAAATAAACAAAAGATTAAATATAAATTAATATTTATTTTTGAATATTTTATATAGATAAAAAATTTTAAGTATTAAAGAGCTATCATTCATTGCCTAATAGCTTATCTATAGAGATGAAAAAACAACATGCAAAATATATGCGTCCAATTAAAATCCCCACTCCCCAGGATTTTGATGTCATAACATTTTTAACAAACTCAATATTTTTTGTTGATCTTCACGCTATTTATCAATGACCGCTTTTTGCTAAAGAAATTTATAATAGATTTGAAACGAAAAAATACTGCAATAAAATTGAGGAAAGAATCAATCGAAAAAATAAATAAATAAAATACAATTCCATCGACTTTCCTAAACAACAACAACAAAAATGAATAAATTTTAAAATGTATATGCATCTACAACTAGTGACAGTGACAGAAACATACCAAACATTATTTCAAAACATTATTATTAGCTTTTTATGTAACATTTAATGACTTTTCTTCCCTAAAAATTATGATTCAGATTGAATGCATATTAAGCCATTCCTTAGTTACACTCTATAAATGTATATAAGACAAAAAAAAAAAAGGGGGGGGGGGGATTCTTTCAGAAGTTTTACAGTGTCAAAATTGTTAATTTATTGGTTGTCACACTCCCAGCAGGGAATAATTTTATCTATATTCAATGTGCAATGCAGGACACATTAAACTAGGAGAAACTGCCTTTTAGAGGATGCATCACGATCAGCTTATTCCTAACCAGAAGGAAAATCAAAAACTGGCATCCTTTTCTCCCTTTCACTGCTTACTTTGTCTCTCGATTTTTGTTGTTGTATTTTTTATTTTGTTTCATTATGCGGCGTCGTAAGCATAACATTAAAATGATTTATTATATATATCCTTAATCAACAATTCAGAATAGGGGAAAATAATCATATTGTAGAGGTTTCTTTTCTTTCCTTTAAAAAAAAAAAAAAAAAGTGAAAATAGGAATAAACATTTACATGAGCTTGTAAATTTGCTTTGGCTTATTTTTATTTAAATTGGTTTATTTTTGTAACTGAAACAGAATTAAAAAAAAAAAAAAAAAAAAAAAAGCTAAGTACTGTTTATTTAATTACTGTAAAATGGGGGAAAAAACACAATATCTTATAATGAATTTAAGAATATTTGCTTAGTAAAAATAAAAATCATTTTTCATCTGTCATTACAAAAAGAAAGTTACAATTGTAAAAAAAAGCACCCTTGAGATATTAATGAATCTGTTTATTCCATTGACTTCCCTAAATTCACAAAAAATTGTCTGTGTACATAATTAAAAAAAAAATTGCAAGGTAGAGATATAAAATTAAATATATGGTTCTTGAACCAGAAATACATGTTTCCAGTAAATTCTGATAGAAATTTTTTTATAAGTCTATCTATATATCTAGGGGTGTGTTTAAGAACACAATAATTCAAAAAGCATAACAGGCTATAGATGAATTCTGGCATGTAGCTTTATTGCAAGAATTTTTGATCTGTAGCAAATTTGGCACAGGTCTGAAGTATCTACCAATCTATCTATCAGTTCATATGTGAATGCAATAACTCATAATCACAGCAAGGTGGTAGATGAATGGATTTTAATACATGAGCTTTTTTTAAATGAACATGGTAACTCCAAAATACAATAAGCTAGATATATGAATTTTGACGTGTGTCTTGATATCAAAATTGTATATTTTGGATCCAATAGGACAATGGGAAGAAGTTCAAAATACATACTCAATTCTCTAAACTATATAAAAGTAAAGAAAAATATATCAAATTGATTAAGCATTTGAAGAAGCTGAAGGGAGAATATGGCCATTTTTGACAGGTAATGTATTTCAGCCCTTGAGAAATATCTTTTGAAGCTTTTCTGGATTTAAAGCTGATGGGGCATCTTTGTCTACAATATTTACTTTAAACATTGGTGATTGAAAATCAAACTTCTCTAAATACTGAAAACTAAAGTCATATGAAAATAAAACTATGAGAAAAGATTTAAAAAACATCTATCTAGCTTTTAATTCAATTCTCTAAATTACTTCCTGTATTGTAAAGATAGAATGTGGTAATAATTGAAAAATTAGCAACTCAGACACAAGGACTTCACACTTCCAAGGAAAATTCAGGACAGTTTAATAAATTTATCAAAAAACAAACATTATTTGCGAAAAAAAGCTATTCTGAGAATAAATTATCACTATAAATTCTTATACAATAATATCTATAAAAACTGTTATTTTCACCTAGTGAATTTTGTTTTAGGTATTACATAAATGAAATTATCAAATAATATTTGCGATATATAATATATTAAGGACTTGGGTGAAATAAAACATTTTTATTATCATGATATAAATCACTTAAAGGTTACTTATAAAAAACATTACAAAGCAAGATTACTTTTTAAAAATGTATTCATTTTTGCAAATTTATGTATTTGGGCATCAAATTCTGCAGATTTTTCAGCCACCAGTTTCATGAATCTAATCCTTAACGAGAAAGATATGAGAATTTTATACGACCTAACGTATATTTTTTTGTTTCATGAATCTAATCCTTAACAAGAAAGATATGACAATTTTGTACGGCCTAACGTATATATTTTTTTTAGCTATTTCACTTTCAATGAATATAACGTGAAAATATTTAAATATATATCATTGAATGCATTAAAGAACGAATGTTGTGCACCAAGCTTTAATGCCCATAAAAATTCAACTTAAAATTATTGTCCTTTAACTAAAAAGTTCGAAATCGATTTAATTTTGTATCTTAAATTTGATGTTTTAGGATTTGACATAATATTTAAAAGAAATACAGAAAAAGATGTTAGTTCAACATGATTGATGACTCTTTTGAACTGGAAAGCAGTCTTTTGGCATGACAAATAAGTATTTGTTTTCATATATTATTTAGGCTTATTATCTTCTTACAAAGCGAATAGTACTCAGCAAATGGAGTTTGCAGAACTCCTCGAACCCTTCAGCAAAATCAGGATTTATTTTCTTTTATCCATCCAATTCGTATTAAATACGGATTCTGAGCAGCTCATTGTTTAAAAAAATTTCCCAGTATATTTTGAATAAGTTAATAGTTTCTGAAATAATAATAATAATAATAAAAAGATTCAACTCAAGTATGATAGACTAACCACCACCGTACTGCTTTCCGCAGATTGAATGTTCCCGCCAGAGAAATGTATTATATTCTTTCATGCAGTTACAAAAGTCTCGCGCATGCGCATTAACTGCAATTCAGGAATATCGTGGGAAAAGAAATCGTCTGCAAATCGAAACTGGACTGATTTATTCAGAAAAAAGGGGAGGGGGAGAGTAGAAGAAAGGTGTTTCTTCATTGCACAATCCGAAATGGTATTGTTTTGTTTATGGAAGCTATGGCTATGATCGTTTATTCTCGCAATCTTCAGAAATCGGTATTTTTTGGATGAAATAAATAAATAAATAAGAAACTTAAAATTCCTTGTATTTTCCCTGTTTTTTTTCTGTCGATTTTTAAATTCCCTGTTTTTTCGAGGTATTCCAGATTCTCCCGGTAGCGTGGCAACCCTGTTCTACGTATATCACTTCCAAGTATTGAAAATGTGAAAATTTAGAATTTACATTTCATTTTAAAATATGTTTAATTTCAAAATGATTTTTTAATGCAGCTAAATTTGTATTTCTATAAAAACGAGATTTTTAAATAAATTTTCTAATTTAATTTGAAATGGCAATAATTTGCATAAATTTTAATCAGGAGAAATAGATATCAAATAAATTCCTTTGCCTATACAAAAATTCCAAAAAGTTAAAATATAAGACAGTGAAATTATTTTGCAGCAAATTAAATTCTATAAGTTAAAAAAGTAATCACAAATATTTTTATCTTATTAAAAAATGTGCATTTCTTCAAAAAAAAAAAAAAAATGACAATCCTCTTACACATATAAATAAATCATAATATATATCTCCAAAATACAACATAAAAAAATTAAATTCTGTGATTCAGATAAAAAGCAGCAAAAACAGGTACACGACTAAAATTTCCAGAGGAAAAACTGTTTTGATTACCCAAGATTATGTCACAAACTCATAAATGCAGCAAAACTTTGTAGAAAGATTACTGATCAAATCTGGATGTTATTGCACCTATATAACTAGCAGCTAAGATTTGAAATAAAATTTAAAATTATGCTAATTGTTTGATAAAATATTTAATACAAACAATTAAATTGCACACAATACTCAAAGAAAGGTATATCAAGCAAAACAGATTAAAAAAAAAAAAAACGACTAACAATAATTAAATTTAAAATAATAAAGGAAAGAAATACTTCTTGAGACAGATATCATAAATCCTAAAAGAAATTCTTTACACTGCTTATAGTTATATAAAAGAGGAAAGAAAACAAGGAGAGGGAAACCCACCCACAATAATTTCTGAAATTATATAAATTCATTTCATAATTTTCTTTTCATATGACTTTTTTAACAAATTTTGTTTCAAAAAAGCCCACTAAAAGCAAACAAAATGTATAAAAATGTCTATTCCATAAAAAAATATCCTATGTAGTTTTGACCAATTTAAAAATAAATATTTAAAATATCAATCTTGTTATGTTTTTAAACGAAGGAAAAAAATGAAAAGATTTAATACTGTATAATATTGATTTAAAGTGTTGATGTTACTTTCAGGTTACAAAATACAAAACAATCTACATTTTAATAAAAAGAGAAAATACAATATTTATTATTTATTGAAATAAACCAATATACAGTACATAAATTTGTAACAGCACATTATAAGAGTTCTTGAGATTAAAATATAAAAACATACTTATTTGGAAATATAGCTAGATTCAAATCATACTGTTTATTGCAATGATAAATTTTTGCTATTTTAATTAACAACTTAAAATAAAATTGAAAATAAATTGTTAAATTGCAAAAACGCCTGTCTAAAGAAGGAGGTTTCTAGGATCTTATGATCAACTGCTCGCTAGTTACAAATTGAAAATAAAATGAAATAAAAAATATAATATAATCGTCAAATCTAAATCATATTAATCAGCAACATATTTTAAAAAGGTAAGCATTTTTTGGAAAAAGACTAAGTTTAACACATTTATGTAATGATATCTCTTAATTTAATCTTAATCAATTTCTTAATTTTAAATTAGTCTCCATGTTGCTTCAATCTAAAAATAACCTCTTATTTTCTGATCCAACTCCCATTTTTTTTTTTATTTAATTATTTCCAACATATGCTCTAAAAAAATTGATGACTAGTGCACTTTCCATGCTTAGAACGAAGGGATAAAAAACTCAAACACCTTGCCTCCCTTTCCAAGATACAAAAGATTCCCTTTATTAGATTGACAAGTGTCAGACAAATCCCTGTCAGAATCTCTTCGTTAAAGCACAGAGGGAAACAGAGAATACTTTGGCCTTGAGTCATAATGTAAACCAGCATGTCTTTTTATCATTACTTCTCACTGAGTAAAAATTATGCATTCCAATGGTGAAATAAATTGAATAAATTCAGAAGTTTTAAATTTTTGCCATATATTTGCAAAATTATGTTACATACTTCAAAATGCAAATATATCTTCAGAAATCTTTTGCATGTTACGCTCAAATAGTTCTTGTCATTGAGAATTAGAAATCCCAAGCGAGAAGAAGAATGTGAATCTATTTTTGTGTATAACATATACAATATATTATTAAGTTAAAAGTGGAAAAAATTTGAATCTATTATTAAAGTTAAAGCAACTTATTCACAGATTGTTTTTCTCATTTTTTAGAAAGAATATTTAAATATCAATTAACAGGGATTAACAATTCCCATTGGATGCATAATATTTGTAATATTTCAGATCTTTTAAGAACAAGTGTTTCATATTATAGTTCAAATTTATAGAAAAAACATTCAATTAAAAAAAACTTATTGAACTATTTCAGTTCAATTTATTCATTATGACAGACATTTAAAATCAAAAAATTTAGCACTGTCATATAAACATTAAAAACTCAGAAAAGCTATATCCTCTCACACCCTTTCAACCATCTGTTCACAAAAATTTTTTGAGTTGGAAACTCATATTAAGTTGAGATATCCATATAAAATAAATACAATATCATAAAAAGAAATAGTTGATTGTTAGATAAATCATAATTAAATACAAAACTTACCTTAATATCCAATTATTTTAAGAGCCCAGCTAGATTTAAATACTTTAAATAGCATGACGGATGAATTATGAAGCCATTCACATCCAAAACTTCAGACACAGAAGATCATGGAATCACTAGTACTGTTTCAGTTAGTAGAAATAGATTCATTTTGTTAAAAAAAAAATTTAATGCAAGTGAATGAAAACTTCAAGTTTCCGATATCTTTATGAAAATGAGATTTAAAATTTGAAGAGAAAATCCAATTCATTCAAAAGATTTGACTAAACTGTCATGACTTCAAAGTTAAAAGCCTGTAGACTGATTCAGGTTTTATTACATGAATAAGATTTTTACAAATCTAAAAAACCAGGAAAAACTGAATTTCAAACCAGAGATGAAATGACAAAGAATATTATTTAGGTCAATATCAGTTTATTCCAAATAGATTTCAAAGAGATTATACTAAAAGCAACATTTAATTGTTGCAGGAGAAAAAGTCTACAGCTCAAATACAGTATATCATCAAAATCAAATATTAGTTTCTTTCTTTTTTGATGATTCATTAACTTCAATATTTGTAAAATAACCAATAAAAACCAAATTTTGTAGTCAAACATAATTTAATGAAAATACACGAGTTTTCATATAGGTGGAAATTTTATAAGGTTAATTCTATTTAAATGGGCAAAACAAATTCATATCATGAAGATGAAAAGGAAATACTAAAACAGTCACAATCAAAATGAAATAATTATAATAAGAAATGAAATTTGAAGTTTGAACAAATTTTCTGCTAATGCTTTACATACAATGTTCCCAAAACTTCAAAATGTGATTTTTTCAATCAAAAATTCGCACGCAACAAATATCCCAAAACATTTTACCAGTACATAAATGAAAGATCATAACATTCATCGTCAAATTAGCACCTTATTTTTAAAAAAAGTAACATCTTTCAAAACTCATAATATAAAAATAACCTATGGAAAACTTTTTGGATATGATGAAACACAAAATGCATTAGCAGAAGAAAGAATTGAGTGTTCATCATCTTCTGAATATAGAAGAAATGCTACTTAATATCACACAAACAACCATTTTTGGAATGCAAAATTTACACTTGTTAAATGTGTCTGACTCAAGTTCCACTTAATGCCTCATGAATGTGAAATATTTGCTACAAATCCTTTTAACCGTAAGGAAATCCGATAGAGCCTTGTTCTGATATGATTGTCAAACAAACATTGATGAGTATTGAAGGTTCATGCATGATGGATCCTTGATAACACAATGCTAAATGGCTTGCAATTAAGCCTACAGTTGAGTGGGTTTTTAAATGTAGAGAAATTTTTTACAGAAACATAGAAAATTTGTACCTCTAAACAACATGTGGATTCAATGTTATACAGATGAAATAGGGACTATTTGAAATTTTCAAAAGGTTTCCTTTGTAACAATTCATTCATAGCTAGGAAAAACTTAGATGGAACTATCATCTAAAATAGTCAGAGATGAAAGAGTAAATTGCCATCAGACCGAACTGAAGCATGAGAAATACTATTAATAGCAATTTCAGTCAAAAATCATTGGAAAAACTGTATGGTACTGATATAAGTCTCCACCTGTAAGATGGAACTATATAACAGAGAAGTGTCAATCGAATTGTACTCCATAAAAAAAATTTCCATTTATAAGGATTCAAAAATTATTTTTCTTATAAACTGACTTCTTTCCGACCATAAAAATATTTGTCTATTTGATTGTGCGACGACAGTAGAGGAAGAAAAAACTTAATGACTCCTACAGTTTTAGCACCTGCCAGTAAAACAATGTTTTTTCTAAATTATTTCAGTAGATGTGAATTGACCACAGTCATATTTAGACAATCGAGGAAAACTGATGGAAATAGACAAAAATAATCATATTAATACTAGTAACATTAAATGTTGTAGCAGAGAAAATCATTACTGCCTTGTTTGTCGCATAGTTTCTTGAATTCTAATCAATACATGAAGCTCGCTCCACAATATTTACTAAATCTATAGTGGAAAATAATTTCAATCTGTATGTTCCTCCCTTTAATGAAAAAACTGCTCAACTACATTTATGAAGGATTATTCCACCTATACTAATATGAGCAATGGGCATGTGCAGAATTGACACAGTGGGACTGGAAGAAAATAAAGTATGAGTTTGTCCCTTTCATATTAATAGTCCCACAAGAGTTGCTTAAAAATACTGACTAAAGATGTCCCAAGGAACATATAAATGCTTGTAGTTGTAAAAAATAAAGAATGAGGTGTATCAGAAACAAGGAAATAACAAAAATTTCTGTTAACAAATCAAACTTAGGTGATAATGTGAACCTATTTGATGATGAAGCTGTTGAACTTTTAGACGAAGACTGATTTAAGTGTATATTTTATTTTCAAATCTACAGATTCGCATAAACTGGTAAATAGTTTGTGTACTGACTCACAAAGTAGGCAACACTTGGTCAACATCATAAGCGCTATATTTACAAACAGGATCAGATATAAGAATTAATATACAATATCCAAAGTAGTAACATTTTAATATTTAATTGCAAAATTAGAGCAAAAATCCAAATATGGTACTATTGCTTTAAAAAAAAGTAAAAATTGACATATTTCTCACTTACATTATCTAGGGCACATCCCTCAATTTAAGAAATATGGTATATACATTCGATGCAGAATTTAATGTACTTCAAATAGATAATTACAAACCATTTTTGAGGAATTCGTCATTTGTTCAGTTTTTGATAGATACCGAGAGAAGATTTAAAAATTTCAAGGTTTTACAGATACCTACCTACAATATGAGCAAATAATTGGTGCACAATTCAAAAATTTTCTTTATATGTAAAATATAAAAATTATAAAATAATTTCCAGCTAACCATGAATTAATCAAAGTCAAAATCTTATTTTCCTGTACAACTTTTTTGAGTAGTTCTCTAGCTTAATATTCTTAAGAACTGTTTATAATGAACCAAATTCCTTTGGAGGAAGTGTCAGCTCACTAATTTTATTCCGGAAATTTCAATTCGGTAAAAATGAAATAAAATTTTACTTTCATTCATGTTATAATAATCAAATAATATTGAACGTTTTAATATGATCTCATTAAATGTTTTTGAATAATGCAACATTCAGTATTTAAGAATGTTCCAATATAAAATGGACAGTTACAAGATTATTCCTATTCACAATTATTTTTTCTCATAACAAAAAATTGATTGAATCAAATCCATAAACTTCCCCAAACAACCTATAATAATAAAAAAGATTCGATAATAATAATAAAAGATTCTATAAAATTTCACTGAAAATAAAATTTAAGATGTTGAAATAAGAATAAGTGAGAAGTAAATTTCATAATTATTTTTATAACTTCTTATAGATTTGGTAAATTTTGTGTTACTCTTCAAAAGTAAAATATTTGATGTGCCCAAAGTCAAAATGGGGAAATGCAAATAAGTCATCATTACCTCTGAAGTGTTAAGACTCTTCTAAATAAACATATAATGAGCACGAAGAATAAACTCCTTATACTTCAATCATTAATCTTGATTGAATCTTAAGCTTCAATCATTTTGAGGGCAGAAATTTCAATAAAAGTGAGAAAATAGATTATAATCGTTAATCCTATCAAAAACAACCCAGGTCAAGGTCATGGAAATTTCACTACTATTTAACTGACAAGCTAAAGTATCTTACAGCAAATGCACTACATTTTGAGCAAATTGTCTGTAAATTAGATGTTACTAAAACATTAGTTACTGCTTTGCATCACTCAAGTCTAATCTGAGAAGAATTCAACATAAAAGAATAAAGGACAAATTTTTCATAATGATGGTAAAATGAGGTCCCGCTTCAATTGTAATAAATGTTAACATAAAGATTAATGGGCATTTTGAATTTCACTCAATGTTTTCTAACATATAATGATAAAATACAAACTATAAATGAAAATTTCCGTGCAAATGGTTTAATAAAATTCCAAATTTAGTGAGTTTCATTACATCTACAAAGCAATGATTTAAGAATCGATCATAGGATTTTTGAAAGAATTAACAAACAGATGAAATTCCCTCATACAATAGAAAATTAAAATTTAAAATTAACGAAAAAGATTGAAAGAGATCATTTCAATTTGTATTTTCCAGATATAAATGGAGTCAAATTACCAGGTATTTTATTACAATTTCAAAAGCACACATAAAAATGCTACTTATTTATTAAGGCCAGGAATATAATGCGTAATATAACATATAATGTAATTGATATTTGCTTTTAAGCTAACTTCTTAAATGTCTACCAGTCAAAATTAATCACCCATGAAAATAATAATAATCCAAAAGACGTTTTTTTAAAAATGTTCAAATAATTCATAATCGCAGATTTTTAAACTTTCAAAAATGGAGAGTGCAGAATATAACATAAATGAAATTACTTGCTTACTTTTCTAGCGAAGTGATTCATTTAAAAATTTATTTTACATTCCCTTTATTTAAGAGCTTAATCGTTGCTATTATTCAAGTAAAATGGGACACAGCTACAAAAAAATAACGAGTAATAAAGCTAATCATAGCCAAAAAGCTATTTTTCATATGCTTGTTTGTAATGTTTTCCAAATTTTGTAATTTCTTAGGCTTTAAAAAAGCTTTATTAATAACTGAACATTATTGAAGAATTCTGGAGAAATAAAAATGTCAATTATAATTTCCAAAACAACATGTCTATTTTGAATCTTCACAGAAATAATATCAGCAGACCTGAAATAATCTATAAATGAGACAGTTAAGAGACAAAAAAACATATTCAAACATCAACAAAAGTTATAAAAATATCATTTTAAAATAAAGATATTCAAATACTGTAAGTAATTCTAAATATAAGTTGATGGTGTACTTGCGTTATAGATGCACCTATTCAAATGTGGGAGTAATATGACATTTTTGATAAATTTTTCTTCATTTTTCAGAACAGCTATAAATTTATGCTTTATGAGTTAGCATAAACAGTTAATCTGAAGAGGATACATATTGAGCCTCTGAGGACTTTAAAAAATCAAGTTTTCATTGGAAAAATTCCAATTTTATAACAATTGAATTCAAAATCATTTAGAAGATGACCACAGTATTTCAGGAACTTGCCCCATTTTCTTATCTCAGAAAACATATATATGATTTCCTGAAATTTGTTGCGAGCACTCAAATTTTAGCACTAGGTTGCTAAGAAAGAAATCGCAAGTGAATTTTATTTCTAATTATATAATTTTTTGTTATTAATAAATAATAATTTAAATGCAAGTCATGCATTTTTTTTCCAATTTTTAACGAGTAATAATCCTTAAAATCCTTTTAAAAATTTCATGCCATAAATATTTTTAAATGTGGAATATCAAATACTATATATATGAAAAAACTATTCTTTTATATTTTACATATTGTGCTTTCATGCAAAGAACACTTTTATAACAAAAATGTAATTTTCTTAATGGCCAGTTAACTAAAAAAAATTCTGTAGGTCCATGAAATACGACACACAATCTTGAATAAATACTTGGAACATGTATTTTTGCAGCTGAAAATAAGAAAAATTATTCAGCAGAAATTATTAGAGTGGCATGACTGGAATTTGAATTTGCTACTGGTTCAAAATACTCTGTTTGTTATCAAGTATATAAGGTTTTTAACAGCAACATAAGACAGAAAAATAATTCATAGAAAATCGTGCATTTTAGAGGTGAAAACTTTCATATTAAAGTTCCTTCATGTAGTACAAATTTTATTCAACAATCTTTTACTTTGGAATATCATGCACACTCTGGATTTCTGCTCCAACAGTAATTAAATAATTTTACTAAATATTTATTTGGATAATTTTAATTTCTAAAATTTTTTTTCTTGAAATAAATAAAAAACATTCCACTAGCAAATGATAATCTTTTTTTAAAAAAAACAGGAAGCATGGTAGAATTTATTTATATAGGAAGCATAACGAGAAATCAAGTACTTTTAAAGTTCTTTAGCCTAAAAAATTAAGTACCTTTGTACATGCATGCATATGTAAGCCTACATATCTTCTAAGCCTTGGCTGCTTTCTGTTTTATAATGTATAATTTCTATTAAAATTTCTTTAAAAAACAATCCTAAATGTTTAGTTTTAAAATTTTAATATTTATTTTAGAATCTGTACAATCTCTTTTAATGTAAAAAAAGTGATGTCTTTGTTTTGACAAAAACATAAAAATAATCATAGAAATAAAAAAATACTACCAAAAAAAAAAAAGCTAATTTTTACAAGATTAACAATAAAAATTTGGTTTTTATAAAATTAACAAATTACTAGTAAATTTGGATGGACATCATATTTGTAGAAACATAGCATGACCAAACATTTTGTATTAGAATGTTATTGAAAGAAATGCAGATGAAATATGCAGAAAGAAATAATATTCGATATGGCAGGAATGATAAGTCGTAAATTTCATCTAGTGCTAGCTCACCATCTTTAGCAATAAAGAATATTTTATTTACAGCTTTATAAAGCTAAGGGCTAAAGCATTACAGGATAGCTACTAGCAAAAGATTGGCAAAACTGCCACAAAACTCATAAGAGAATAATGCCATGTTCTAATTAAATTTTTTTTACATCAAGTTTTTTTAAAAGAAAAGAATAACAGCATTTAGAAATCACTGGACAATAAAAAATTATCTTATTGTTTTATTTCTGAAGTTTAATAAAGGTATTTTTTTTTTAATGTTTCATATTTTCAAAATAAAAATATGCTTTTTAACCTATTTTATATTCCTACAATAAAAGAAATTTTATTTCAGTTGTAATATAATATACATATACTTTATATTTTATAAAGAAATTAAAATGATTTAACAATTTCCAGTTTTTATAAATAACTGAATCAAATTCACGAAGTTAAAAACACACTAGCTGCCGCTAGAAGAAAATGAAAATAAAAAATGGCAATTGAAAAAAGTATTTTTTGAAATCAATATATGGCAATATATTGCATTGCCTATAAATTTAACAGCACTTACCAAGTGAAGAATCTTAATCAAAAAGTAAAAGCTTTAAAATTAAAACAAAGAAAGCATTTTATCATAACATTAATAGTGTTAAAAATCATATGATTTAATGATTCAAAGAATTTTAGAAAAATAAAAATCACTGCTACAAATTGTGTCTAAACATTATTTTTCAAAAATTACAAAATCTAACGAATTAAAATAAAATTGGTTTAATTAATTATGTCACATTTTTTTAAATAGTTATTCTTTTTAATATAGTTACATTTTTTAAATCTTTAAAAACAGTGCAAAAAAAAAATATCTACATTTCAAAAATAATTTCAGTAAAATAACAGAAATAAAAATGCTTTCATTAAAAAAAAAAAAAAAAAAAAAGAGGTACTGTTAAAAAGCCATTTTTATTTTTTAAATGGAGTAAAAATAATTTTTATGTCATAATATGTGTTGATGACATGGCAGAAACACATTAAGATCCTATTTTTTTTTTAAATAAAATTTCTAATTGAAATTTTGAAAAATTCATTCTTAGCAGGCTTCTAATACCTAAAAAGCAATTTTCTGCCAAATTTCATTTTCAAATTTCAAAGATTTATTGTTCTGTCAATGAGAAGAAATCTTTAAATCAATAGAAAGATTTCACTGGGGAAAAAAATTCTATGCAGAGAAAAAGCAAATATTGTTAAAAAAGGACAGAATCTGAACTCTGAAAGATAAAAAAAGCTTTGAAAAACTATTTCTTTAAAATTTTTAAATACCAATCTAGCAGATTTTATATATATGTAAAAGAATTAAAATTTCTGAAGACTGGCCAACAAATAATTTTAAAAAGGATGGGAATATTTAATAAATATAAAAAAAAAGAGAGAGAAATGAAAATTGCGAAAGAAATTATGAACATTTCGATAAACTTCAATGCACATTATAGAACAAAAAAGGAGCTGGGGGGGAGGCATATTAAGCATTATTTTAAAATTTGTTGGCACCCTGCAATCTATTTCACTGCGAATTCCTTCACTAAATTCTACCTGTTTGTTGATTTTGATACACCCATTAAACAAACTTTTACAAGCATATTTTCGATTTATCGTATTCTACACCTAGGAAAATAAAAAAAATCTCTTGCATTTTTCAAGAAATTTGAGCATTTTTTAAATAGTCTTATTTTTAACCAAGCACTTATAAAGTGATTAAAAATTGTTTTTTCAAATTTAAACACTCAAATGACGTTATACACTCTGTTATATATTCATGTACCTTTAGTACAGGAATTTAAAAAAGGTACAAGTAAAACAAGATCCATTTTTATATTCTTTGAAGTAATTTTTGTTCCTCTTTCTCAAAATTTTTCTCAAGAATGCTGCCACTGCATTCTACTGATTCAACAACAAAGAATAGGATAAACTGTGGGAAGCATCTAACATCTCTAAGTTCATTAATCAAAAGCAATCTGAACATTCCTCAATGCCATTTTCAATGACATGATCATAAATAACTGCTCTTTCAACTTTACCAATGGAGGGGGACTGTAACAAGTTATCAGTTATAGAAAATGAAAAAAAAAAAAATATTATAGTTGTAGCACTGTATAAAGCTATTTAGGAATATGATCTTTCACATAATTAATTATTATCATTTGCAGCATTCTGATATGCATTGAATTTGAAAATCCATAGACTCCTTGCTATTGAGAAAGTATTAATACATTTCAATGACAATCTAACTGTATAACTGTTTTTTATATTATGCAAACATTCTGATTATTCTGATAAGTATTATGCAAACATTCTGGCACTATTGATACATTCTGATTTTTACAGAAAGGAAGTTGCATGCTTTAGGAAAAATAGAGATCTAATCTCAATTTAATTAGTTTCCAACATTCCTTCTAAATTGTGAGTAATTATTGAAGAATATAAGCTGAGTCACCACATCACTAATCAAATAGTCTGGAGCAAAAAGAAGGTAAAAAAAAAAAAAAAAAAAAAAAAAACTGAAAATAAATGCTTATTATTCACGAAAAGAGTGTATTAGATTCAGAAGTATTCAATATATATTGCATATTTCAAAAGAATTTAAATGCTCAAAAGATAAATAATAAAATTTTAAAAACATTTAATTTAATTAAAAAGAATTTAAAATTAATTAGTTTTAGTGAGCAAGAGATGACAGAAAATAGTGATGAATTAAAAAATGGAGATCAGGAGAAAGCAAATAAAATGTATATATTTAGAATAGGTGCACAGTACGTTCTAAAGTGAGGGGCAGGACTCCTAAGCGATGCCATCTCAATCGCCCTGTTAATAGTATTTTGTATTTTACTTGGAATTATGCAGCTATAGACATGAACAGTGCACTTTTGCTTCTGAATTGACATCAAGTTTTTCAACACAAATTTCACTTCAGACTAAAAATCTAAAATTATTCTTTTCCCTTGCCTTAGCACACTATGAAAGGATTATTTTCTGTGAAGAGGTTCACAAATAAAAACAAACCACCTGCTAATCTAAGTAAAATCCATACTTCAAAGAATGTGAAAAGAGAGTAACACTGTTACAAAATTTACACTACCAGGCTCATAGACATTCAACAAAATTTTAAAGCACAAGTGAAAATGGGTATCATCAGCAAAATGTGATTTTCTGTTCATAAATAATATTAACATTTATGATGACAGATTAATATTTGTTAATTTTTCCTAACTAAAAATAGTTTTGTAAACATTAAAAAAAAAAAAAAAAACATCTCTTTGCTTGTCAATCAAAATCATTTTTCAGAAATATGATCCTACATTTTCTTTGCTGTTGTTATAGTCAACAATGACTGAACTAAATATTTATTGCACAGGTCAATACTGATGATAGTTTTTGAAAAATGGTAAAGACATCCAGAAATGAAATTAATAAAAAGTCAAAATAAAAAACATCAATGTGAATATCATCCTAAAAAAATTAAATATAACCTCCAGTTTATTTTAATTTTTTGTTCAATAAATATTAATTCATAGCACATTTATAATTATGTATTTCAAGTGCTTTGAGAAATAATTTTTTTTTTTTTTTTTCAAACTCGGAATAAATGGAAAATACAAAATAGTATATAGAAGTAAAAGTTTGGTTTGATGAAATTTTTTAGTCAAAAGTCATACATAGATATGCATCACCACACTTAGTTGGAGATAAATAAAGATGATTTTGCAGTGATCACAAAATATTAGGAAAAAAATATTTCCTCAATTTTGGAAAATTATCAGTTATTAGGAAATTATAAGCAATAAAATATAATATTTTCTACAAATGCAATACTTAAAATTTAAAAAATTTAACTTATTTGCTTGTTAATAAAAATTTATATTTCAGTGCTAAATACCACAATATTGTTTAGATAACATATAAAAATTAAAAGTTTTGTCTAATAATTTCTCAAAAAGTAGAGTCTAACAAATAACATTCAAGTGCCGATTGGGTTAGCAGTTTTTAAGTCTATACTTTTTTGAATGATTATTGAATTCTTTGAGCAAAAGAAAAGAAATGGTTAAAAATAATAGATCTCTTAAAAGCAATTCATAAAATTTAAGCTGTGTAAAAATACAAAATGTAACGATTATGCAATTTTTTGTACTTGTTATTATTTAAATTAAAAAGCTTAAAAAATTTTTTTTACTGATTCTCTGAAGTAGCTTAATGTCAGTCTCAGTTGATTCAATATTATTAAAAGAAAAAAATTGTTGCGAAAAACACATATTTTCCATCAAATAAGTTGATTTGCAATTCCTTAAAATAATTTTTAGCTCAATATTTAAGTTATTGCAATTTAGTATTGTCAGTGTCAACTAAAGCCCACGACATGCTATATGTTTGAAGTTAGCCAAAATATTATCAATTTCATGCAAAATAATATAATAAAAATAGTTTGAAACACTGAATTATATAATACAAAATCGCAATCAATACCAAACAGTTTTAATTCCACTTCTGTTACTAATTAGGTAATTTCAAGAACAGAAATATAAATGTCCGAGTTTTAATAAAATTAGACAAAACACACAATCACACACACAAAAAAGCTGAATTTAAAAAATAATAAATTGTGCCAAACACTGCAAAGTAAAATAAGAAACTTAAAGTAAAATAAAATGACTAACTGAAATAATGATTAACTAAACAATAAAATGAATAAATTTATCAAAAAAGTGCTGCGGGTATTGTAGAATTATTAGATAAAAAGAAAATTAATCAATTTCAGTAATGTTTGGCATCAATATGTGTACATATTTTACTTTTAAATAAAATTTAAACATAAGAACTCTTTCTATAATTTTCAAATATATAAAAATGTTAAACTTTTAATGCATTGACCCGCTAACATATTTATGCATCGAAAGATTGACTTTACTATTTATTCTCAAACAATGAAAGAAACACAATTCATGGATAAGCTTTCTAATTTCATATTAATCAAGTCATGAATTTTCTGGAATATTAAAATTAAATATAATTAATCAAGTGGCTTAATTAAATAACTGCATTTGTAATTAATCACTATTCATTTACAGTAAATGCTAAATATATATATATGGCAATCAAAGCAACATAAATGAAATTAAATTAATAAAATATATTTTATAGTCAATATCCATTTTAAAACTAATTTTAATAAGCTGGATCTTTACTAATAATAAAGATGAATGTAAGTGTGTGAAAGCTTTGATCCGCTGCAAGCCAGATCATTTGACATATAGCTATGAAAATTGACGCATATACACCTTGGAGAATAAAATTTTAATTAATTAAAAATGAAACGGTTTTTCGACAATTTTCACTAAAAATTAAGAAAATATTATAGCATAAAAATATGTTTCACACTGTTTCAAAATTTTTGAAAATGTCTTTTTAATGATACAAACCTAATAATCATGAAATTTTTTTTCTAAATTTCAACAAATTAAAAAAAAAAAAAAAAAAAAAAAATGTCCAATTTCTAACAATAGATTGCCAAACGTTTAATCCTGCAAGTTTCTTCCATTGTTGTAAGCTCAAGAAGGATTCTGTTTAATATCTGTGTTGTTTAGAAAACACACACACACACACAAAAAAAAATGAAGCTACAACATCGCAAAATTTAGAAGATGGATAATCCAGATATTTACTTTAAATACTGCCATGGGTCTTATTTCCATTCGAAAGATTCACGTACATGATAAGCAGAGCACATGTAAGAGACAATTAAAATAACACAGCTTTAAGGTCTGATAATTTAATGGAATCGTGAACTGGAGTTATAAAAAAAAAACGATATATCTGAAATCAAATATAACCAAACAAGCCGGTTGCCAAAGCTGACTAGTTAAAATAAATAGACTGCTATTTTAGTTAGTTACATATTAAAAAAATAATGCATAAAAATGTTTAGAATTCTTTAAAAATTATAATATAGAAGAAATTTAAAAAAAAATTGCTTGATTCAGAATTATAGATAGAGAGAACAAATACTTACTTCATACTTACCTCAAGCATTTCTATATTGTTTAAAAACTCTTTGCAGATAAGAATACCCCTCCTTATATTTTAGACTCTTGCCAAATAATTAATAGCTAAATGATTATCTAAATACAGCCAGATATCAGCTAAATAATCTGGATATTGCTTAATTTACGGTTTTATTTAAAAGTTTATTTCAAAATCAATTATTTTCCAAGTTTTATCCACCAAAGAAATTTAAATGAGTAATTTAGACATAAAAAAATTTTAAGAATGAAAATCGGACAGAAAAGAATGAATTTTTTAGAAAAAATATAATGTTCCACAACAATTAAGTGAATATTCATTTCAGACAAATTATTTAAACCTAGAACAATATTTTCATGCTTCCAAAATTTAATACTGCCAATTGGAGAAAAATATGCTTAAATGAAAATACCCATGATGAGCAAAGCAAAATCATGCATAATAAACTAATAAAATAACTAGAAGCAATATATTTTTTCTTAGTATAATATTAAAAGGTCTCCAACTGCTTTCAAAAAAATTTCATGGCTCTTTATTATATAAATTTAAAAAGAAAATAGATTCTTAATTTTTCAATGGCATGGTTTCACCATAAAAATAATCAATTTGAAAAATAGAATTAAATTAATAAAAATAGCAAATAGACAACTGATATAACTTAAAATATTCCGGAACAACCTTGCAAATATAAATCAAATTTCATTTTTTTTAAACCTTTCAGTATAATTATAAATAATTATCTCATTTGAACAATTTACTTTTATCATTATATTAAATTGATGCAAAAATAATTACAGTTTTCACTAATGGATAATTTAGATATGTTTTTGAATAATTTCTTTCAATCATAAGATGATTTTATTTAATGTCTTGATACATTAACCACACTTTTGATGCAAGCCATGCCAAATTTAATTTAAAGAAGTTTGTTATATCATTTTTAGACTGGAATGATTTTTTAATAAGAAATAAAATATTTTTCACAAAATTCTGCTTTATTTTCACAGAGAGAAAAAAAAATTGTAAAAGAAATCTCAAAGATATGTAGAATTAAAAAGTGATCAGCATTTCAATCTATCAATGAAGTAGATTACAAACGCAGATTTTGCAACCAATTCGAATTGTAATGTTAAAGAATGAGAAACATGAGAAAGACTGCCAGTTCATCTTTAAATCATTAATAGACATATGTAAGAGCTAAAACTTCAAAAAAAAAAAAAAAAAAAGTAATATCCAAGTTTGATATTAATTGAAAGAAATGTAACAAGCATATATCAAAAGTTCAGCTTATATCTAAAAAGTATTGAAAAGATACTGTTTTTAATAAGAATGCTAAATGGCAATGCAAAAATGAATTGTTTACTATAACATCAATAGAGAATAACCTAGAGCAAATATGATGGACCAACGCAATCCCAGATTATGCCTTTCAGTCTTGAAATTACAAAGCTATAACATATTTCGACTGCTTCTAATGTAGACTGGCAAAAACTAATGAAATCCTAAAAATAATCGATATAAAATATCCTGAAATGGCAAATCATTCAAGAATCATGTTTTTCCATAATAAAAGATCTTTCAGAAAGCAAATAAAGCATCCACCATGAAACACTGATTGTACAAAATCAAATTATCATTTAAACATGTTTTTATATAATTCTTTGAATAGCAAAAGTCACAATGAAAACAAAGTGAAATTTCATTTGGTCCCATTCTTGTTGATAAGAATAAGTTCTTTAAATAAAGGAAAATGAAGATAAAGATTGATAAAAGTTCTTTCATCCTTTTGTGATTAGCACTTTAATCTGTAGGGTAAAACATACCCTTTTGCACCAACCTATTAAATCAATCATTTTTTAAAATGCACAATACATATAATAATTTAAGGAAACTCTATAATATATAATTAGATATTCATAACAAAAGTTTATTTCATAGCTTGAGATAAATGGATAGTTTTATAATGCAGCCAATAACGAATAAAGAAATATGAATAGAAATTGAGATTTATTTTTTCATACTATAAAAGATTAGTGCAGATAAATTAATAAATTCTTTAAAAGAGCAAAAAGCAAAATTCAGAACTTTGAAATATATGCAAATGAATCTGTATACATAAGATAATACATATCGATATGCAATGGGACAAACTGAAAACACGGCATCTGGTGTAGTAAGAAGAAATAACACTGAATATGGATCAAGCAAAGCTAAAGGATAATAACAGCAAATAAATAAAGTTAAAACTGAATAAAGCACATACATGAAAAAAATGGCTACTTCTATTTTCATACAAGATAAGTTTCATCCATCTACTATTATTTAGAAACATTTACATCCAATTTCGCCATTTGCTTCTAGCAAAAAAATGATACAATGTAAAACATAAAGTATTATTTCCAAACTTGAATAATAATCAGTTTTGATAATTTTGAGTTTTGGGTTATAGCGAATTGTCTTTGAGCCGATGATAATTAATCTAATGAAAATGGGCAGATAAGTTCTTTTTTGATTAATAACAAATATTTTTCTCTCCAAAGAACACAAATTAATACAATTTCTTCCCTGAGTAATGAGGTGCTGGTAAATACTGCACTGTCTATTATCCCAAAACAAAATAGCATAAATGTTTAAACCTAATAGCACAAAAATATCACATTTCAGACAAAGCTTCAAAAACTCTTTGCTTTCAAAAGTAACATTCTCCAATTCTTTTTTAAACAAATTTTGTGAGGGTATTTAAAGAACCTAGTATAGAAATTCTAAGAACTTTCAAGGAAGAACATTCTGTGAAATGAAACTGAAAATTTACTAAGTTTCGAAATTGAGAATATAATTTATCTAACAATATCTGTGAAATGGAACGCAATAATTAGTGTTTGTGGCTATCAAAAAAGGCAAATCTTTGCTATATATTAATATGCTCATATTTAATACCAATATATCTTATTTAAACAGTATATAGCAAGATACTTTCCTTGATTTTGATCAAATTTGGTAGAAAATGTTTTTTATATGTTAAGATGAGAGTCTCATTATAAAACCGAAAAAGATACTGCTTCTAATGCATAACTTTAAATATATATATATAATGATAATAAATGGCAGCAGTTTATGCTTTATGTGATGCATTCACCTGAGGCTTTAAAGCATTAAAGACACCTGAACAAAATTTTGTTTGTTATCAATATCTCCATCTTATAAACACTAACGATTCAACATCAAAGAAAAATCTTTCGTCAGAATACTGACAGTGCAAACAATATTTATAAATTTAATTTGAATTTATTTTTGAGCAGAAATTATCCTTTCACTTTCAATGATTTAGAAACAGATAATGTTAATTTATCATTAGATTAGTCAGATTATAATGTTAATTTATAATGTTAATGTTAATTTAACATTATCCCATAGTCAGATTATAATGCTCAAGAACGGGCTTGCATACCATTATCCAAGATTCTGCATTCCTTGGTTCACAGGCGAAGTTTCTGCAATAATACTAATGCTAGAAAAATAGAAAATTGAAACAAAACCAAAAACATTTTTTAAACATAATAAGGAAAGAACAGACTAAGGAGTGGGCAAGTCATGTTTTAATATTAACTAATTCTTAATAAAGGACACTTCTTTCCATTTTAAAAAATAGACGAGGGGTATAGCACAGTGTATATTTTATACATAGCCAAAAATTCTGACATGATTTTGAATTTATAATAAAATGTTATTTTTATAAACTGACTGAAGCTATAAAAGCAATATATATACATATCACATTTAAAATTTATGGAAATTTAAGTTATATAATGAACTAATTATAATTTTCAAATATTGCTTGTTTCATTTTTTTTTTAAATTTTAATAAAATAAGAAAAATTCTTTCATTTAGAATAGTATAGAATTTATCTTTAATATCCTACTAATTTTTTTAAATATGCATAATAATTCCAAAAAGTTAAGATATTTATAGTCTCAAGTTCAAAATAAAAATGTCTTCTTAAAGACGTTTGATATATATACTTCCGATTTAAAGTTTCTTTCAAAAGGATATATCAATTATTTTCGCATAATTGTCTTAATATAGAATCTTCTTGATTATCAAGCAATTTATGTTGCATCAAAGTTTATAAATGAAAATGTGGGGGTTTTAATACTTTTTTAAAGTTTGCTTTTTCATAATTTTATGTTAAAAAAACTTTATATCTTGAAAAATCCTTAAAATTAAGTACGGAAAGTGATTATTTTCCATATGCTTTAATCTAATAATTTTAAAAAAATCATTCTTAAAACACGTATCCATCTCAACATTTTGATAACATCCAAGAAATACGAGAATGTTTTTAATATATCAACCTGAAAATTTCCTATGTTTTTAAAAATTATTTAATACTATTGATTTCAAGTTTCAAAATCTCTTCATAATAATCAACTCTAGATATCTTGAAGGAAAATTTGAACTGTCTAAAGTAAGGACAGAAGAATTTTGAGGTTTACAAAGCCAAATGTAAAAATTGCTAATATTAATCCTTAGCATTCCAGTGTTGCTGCTAAGGTGCCAAGGCTTTGCACAGATATATTAGGTTTCAAACATATATAATTCAAATCTTTTATTTGTCATTTTAGTACGATTAGCAGCCAAAATTAGTAAATACTATCTCAGTAAAGGTCTATATACACATTGTTTGAACAAGAAAAATTAATTAAATGATTTAAGCTTGAAGTATGCATCCAACCTAATGACACATTAAGTGCCACTAGAATGCAAACATTTAAGTAATTTGACACTAAGCGATTTAGTGCTTGAATCTCAAATGATCTGCAACTTTTAATTCATAAATAAAAAATTTAAGTAATATGTTTTTAAATAACAAAATGGAATTAAATTAAAATTCTAAATACATATAAATAATCAAGATAATCAAAGAAAAATTAGATGGCATCAATAACTTTGCAATGAAAAGTTTCAAAATAATGTATACCATTTCAATTTCGTCTTACAGTATTTGCCGCTTGTAGTGATCATGGATGCATCGGCAATTGTTTGTAATGAACAACAATTTGCCTGTGGTGATCAATTTTGATGGTCGAAAAAGATCGGGGGTAAGACCAAAAGAATAAAAAAAGGAAAAGAATTTTTATTTTCTCATATTGTTACTTCTTCTAAACCAATTTCAGCAAATTTTTAAAAGAGATTCTAGAATTAAACCAATTTCTTCCTCCCTCCACTCAGTAAGTTAATTTTTAATAAAAGAACATTACCAGTTGGATGAAGAGCAAACTCTGCATGTTGAGCATGTAAGAAAAATGTGATCTGAAAAAGATCATTTTTCCCAAACAAAGTCAGCAAAAAGGTGTAGATATGTTGAAAATTTTTCGAACACTTTTTAATTACTGAAAATTAGGAGTAATACTGAATCTATTGCCTAAAAAAACAGCAATTTGATGAATAAACAAACATGATATGGGATGGATTAAGACGTAGAATAAGTACTGAAGAGGTGCTTTTTTCAATAAGGAAAATGAATGGACATATGAAAGGACCACTGCTTTATCAAAAAATTGAAAACTTTAAGATAATTCTAACAGCATGTTTAATCTCTTGATGAACATTATTCATATAAATAGTTTATCCTTTGAATGCTTATTAACTGAAATATATGTGTATATATATATTAGTTTTTGATAACTGTTTAAAAGAAAGCTTTAAAAAATTACGTACACATTTTTTTTTCAATCCTATACTTAAAGATTTTTCTCATTAAGATGAATGAATAATGTGTAGATTGGCACAACAAATAATAATTTTCAAATGGATGGGTCATTTAAAAAGTAGAATGTGAAAGAAATCATGATCACTGGAAATTTACGGTTTCAAGTCAAAATCTCATACCAAATTTTACCCGATCAACTAACACAATGCAATTAATTATAATTCAGTTTAGTACATTAAAATCCCTCTAATAAGCAATTCAAGAGATTGCTCCAAAATAGCATATTAATAAGAATGATGATCAAATGTGAAATATACTAATGAGACTTCACTGCAAGTGTTTTTACAGTAGCTTTTAACATATTTGATAAATCTCTGTGGTCCACCAAATTCATTCTGCTGCATTCTTATTTTCCACTGATAGGACCAATCTGCATGTTCTTCCTTTACAACACACAAAAGGTTATGCATATACTTACCAGCATCTCAAATACCAAAAAAATTTATAGTATTTAAGAAATAATAAAAAGTAATATCCTTTGAGCTGCAACATATATGGAACAGTACGCTTTTCGTACTGAGCCTTCCAGATAATTACCCCAGTATTTTAACAAACGGCAACTGTTGAAGAAAAAAGGAGCAGGGGAAAAAAAGATCCCTTAAGGGTTATCTTAATATGTATTGGAACACTGGGTCTATTCCACCTGGATTCCTTGTCCAAATTCTTCCAGTTTCTTGCTTTTCTTTCTTGATACGTCTGATAAACAAGCTTTTAATATTATGTTTTTAAATTATTGCATTCAACATGTAGGGAAACAAAATGCTGACTTTGCACTCTTCGAGAAAATTAAGCACTTTGCTTAAAAATGGGTTTCAAATTTAAGCACCTTGCAACCCGAGACAACAATGATTTAAAAAAAAAAAAATCCTTGTTAAAATTTATTTTTGCTTACACAAAATTATCAAAACAATTATTAAATAAGATGTTACAAATCAATTACTTACAATCAACGTTACAGTAACCATTATTATAAAATATAATTATTAAAATAAGTATTTTTAAACTCTCGGATGCCAAAATTATCATTTGCATTCATCAATAATATGATAAGATTTCAAATATTTTATGAAATTGATTTTGCCTGAATAATAAATTAAAATACACATTTTGTGAAAAATAAAATATGTAGTTTTTATATAGATTTTTACAGCTGCATTTTTCAATACTCAATGAATAAAACATTATACTCATCTAATTTTTGCAATACTAAGATTGAGCAAGCAAGCTTTTAATTAATTACCAATTTTGGAATAGGGGACCCACTCAGCATTGTTACAAAAAAAATTTTAAAATCTAAAAAGAACAGTAAGTAGTACCAACTATTTTCATGAAATAGTGCACGAATTTTTTCTTCGTTTACTTAGATTTAATTTGTTTTGTAATATATATATATATATTATTTATTAATTTTAAAAAGGCTACGACTATTATTAAATAAACTTAACATTTAATATTTTGAATTCAAGTCCTAAAACCTGATCTAGAACAGATTTTCAAATCAAAAACATAAAATATAATTTGCAGTCTTTCATAATCTCCTCACTCATTTTATTTTTTTCAATCAATCAAACTTTGGCACTGAAACTTACATTCATAAAAAAAAAAAACCTCCTTTAAATTATTTAATCAGTTGAGCAATTAAATTATCAGAATATAAATAGGCAAATCAGTTGACTCGGTATTTAAAAACAAGAACAATTATTGGTCCATTTATTTTTTTTATCCCACTTTAAATTATCGGAATGTGCAGATCAATTTTATGAGAAAAATTTTAATTTTTGCTCTTCATACATAAATTCTCAAATTAGAATTTCATTATTTTTCACATATCCAGGTATTTTAGTTAATAAAGAAAATCCCTTTAGCCACAAAAAGATTACTTCATCCCAAACTATTTATTTACCGTAAAAAAATTTCATACCTAGAAGAAAAAAAAAACTTTTGCATAAAAAATGTATATAAACATATATATATAAACTACATAATAAATATGTTTGATTAAGAAATTAGTATTTGAAAATATTCTCAAGTGATCAATGGGAGTCGTTCTCCAGAAAGCTTTCTCAAACACTCTCTAATAAAAGTGTTATTCCAGAGAAAGGCTTACATGGCATGGACATACAATAATTACAAAATATTAACCTATGACGTGTCCCCCCCCCCCGTGGAGAGCGACAAAAGCAGAGAAACACTGATATTTTTAAAGAATGCAACTTAAGAACTGTTTCTTAGTCAAGCAATAATCTTTTGATTATTTGCTTTATTTTTAAAGCTGCTGGTAACCATTAAAAGGTTGATATAATTCCTTATAAAAGATAAATCAAATTTAACGAACATTACTTTTAATCATATCACTTAAGATAACATGAAATTAAATGTCATATTTTTGTTATATTTAACATGTCATATTAGTAAATTTCAAACTTTATGCAACTTCTGAATGAATAAAAGCACCGTTCTAAATAAAATAGTTTGAAGTTTGCAATATTCAGTACTGGCCAAATATAATATTTATTAAGCTTTTAGGGAACTGAAAATAACTATGAGATATTCTATGGCTTTAACATGATTAATAGACAGACTGACTTTAAAACCTTTTTGTCACAGCCCAATTTAGAAAAATACAAACAGACTACGAATCTGCTTAATGATCAAGTTATATAAATAAAATGTAGTCAAGATATTAAATCTACAGTTTCTTTTTTCCTTTAAGAATATTTCACGAATTGCTATGAAACAGCGGAAGTTTCCACTTTTATTTATATCCTTTACATAAATTTTAGTAATAATGATATATTAATTTTAGTTCCGATATTTAAAATGCATATTATAATTTAAAATATAGGTTATTTCCATTACAAAATCTTAAATTTTACTTTTTGGCACACTGAAATTTTAAAATAACTTTATTACTTCAAGATCAGGTGCAAACAATAAGAAAAACATTAAAATGATTCCACACCAGTTTTTATATTACTAAATGTGACTCGCATGATAAAATGATTGGATGAGGTGAGGTCATGATTAAATCAAAAATGTCCATTGTAAAAACATATTTTTTAAAGAGAAAATTATTATATTTATTCAACCTCCAAAGTTGATTTCATAATTTAAAAAAAAAAAAAAAAAAAAAAAAAAAAACTTCTGGCACAAAATGTTGAAAGATAAAAAAAGAACTTAAAATATTTTCAATAATAAGGTTTTCCATAAAATTTTTTCCCTACTTTCTTAAGTCTTTTTCTTTTTAATCACAAAAGATTATACATATAGAAAACAATCAAAAAGACAAAAATTATAACTAAAACACAATGTAAAATTCACATTAAAATATTTTTCTCCTAAAACAAGGAAGTATTTGTAACTTTTTTTTTTTGTTGTTTTTTAGTTCAGAAATATTCCTGAAATTTATATTTAAATATCTGAAAACGACTTAAAGATATTTCACATATCCCAATTAATCAGCTAACATTTAGGCACTATACGTAGTACTAAGTATGTATACAACAGCATATACACTTACAAATTATACATATATAGATCGGTAATATGTACTTACAATAGCAGATATTCAAGTGGAAGATATAATTTCATGAAAAGTGAAAAAATTGTAAGGTGTGATTAATGTAAGCAATCAGGAATTTTCAAAAAATCATTTTAAAATGTAACATCAATTTTTTAAAGTTCAAAGTCTCTCTTTACAATAAATAATTTTTGAATCACTATAATAATTTCTACAACTAGAATGCAAGGAAACGACTGAAGAACCGACTGAGTATTTGTAATTTTCATAACACTTAAAAAAATAGCAGTTTTATCATTGTGATTTCTCCTACTTCATAAAATGTTTAATCAATACAATTCTATTTATAACGAGTGATTAAGTACATATAATAATGGCACTTTGCAGCTGAAATTTCGAAGTATATGAGAAATCGATGTTTGCTGAATTAAACTGGCAACAGAAACACTAAAAATGCTGCTGAGGAAAATTATTTTTTTAAAAATGCCTGCTTTGCTTAAGTTTAATAAAAACTAACAGATGCATAGTTCCAAAAAAGTTAAATGCAATTTCTTTTATTTATTCACATCTCGAAAGAAAATATTTCGTATAAAAAGATAGTATCGTCAAATTACTGTCTCCAAGGACAATAATGCACAATAAAAGATTAATAAAAGGCATGTAATTTGCAATATTTTTAATTTCATATTTATTTTTCTAAAAATGACAAAATCTAAAAATTTGATACTTGCCACTTAATTTACAAATCCTTCAAAAATTAAAACCAGTCATCTTGTGTTGAATAGAATAATTGTAAAAAAGCACACTATTACTATAAAAAAACTTTCACTTTCCATTGTATAAGCATAAATTATTAACCTAACAGATTTTTGATCATTGTAGTAAACAAAATTTTTATGTACAAAGAGTTGACTTTCATTATTTATTTCTTTATATTTCAAACAAGGAAAAAAAAAAAAAAAAAAAAAGAGAAAAACTTTTTAAAACATGATATTTATAAATCACCTTTTTTTTTTTTTTTTTTGCCAATCTAAGACTTTTTATGATACAAAAATAAACTTTAATTTCATACAAATCCTAAAATTTAAATTAACAAAATATAAAATTTGGCCAAATTATTAAGATATTGCCTATAATCAACAATTTTTTGCCTATAATCATCAACAGATTTTTCTATAGAAGAAATACGTGCAAGAATTGAAAGACTTCAATGTAAATTAATCTGTAGATCAAAGGATAGAGCAGTTAAACAAAGAATCTCACCCCCCTACCCGAAAAAAAAAAAAAAAAGGAATGTGGTTACAAATATTTTGAAGATGGCAATGACAAACTTAAAAACAAATGACAGGGTGCATAGTGAGAAACTGCTGCAAGAATTAAGCACTTTTTACATCATGTATATATAAACCTGCATATTTTCTAATTTATAATAATGCATTGTTTTTATTGCAATATTTTAAATGTGTATTTTTTCATTTTTAATATTTATTTCTGTAATATTGCAGAAGCAGAACATCTTCTGTTTAGAATAGATTTTTGGTTTTGATAAAAATGGGAAGGGAAGGGGGGAAAAAAACTATCATTAAAAAAAAAATCCACTTTTATAAGATTAACAATAAAAATCTGGGGTCGTTTTCAACATTTCTTAAAAACAAATTGCTAATGAATTTAGATACATCATTTCTGAAATGTTGATTTTAATATAGAAGAATGTGAATTACCAAAAATTTAAACAATAAGCCTATTACTAAACTTTATTTTTGATTTTTATACATGAAGAGCATTAAATATGTAACAAGGGTGGGATGGAAAGTATAAATTCCCTCCAATGACAATTCACAATAATTAGCAGGTAAGAAAATTTTATTTGCAGCCTTATAAAGCTAAAGCATTCCAGAATGGATACCATCATACGATTGGCAAAACTGCCAAAAACTGATGATTGAACAATGCCATGTTCTAATTGAGTTTTTTTAGATGAATTTTTTCCCCCCTTTAACAGAAAAGAATATGTTTAGAATTTTTTTTTTAAATTGCTCAGCTTATAAAAAAACATTTTTTAAAAAATTATTGCTTTGTACTTCTGAAATTCAGAAAAGGGCTTCTCTGGATGTTTCATATTTTGAAAATTTAATAAAAACCTGCTTTTTAAATCTATATGCAAAAATAAATAAAGATTTTGTACTTATTTTAGTTTTAAAAAATTAAAGAACAAATTATAGAATGTGATTATATATTTTACAAAGACATAAAAATGAATTCACAATTCCTATCAGATCTACTAGATTTTCTTTATACATAAAAATAAAATTTGCTGAGATCAGTTCAACAAATTAAAATTTAATGCATGCGGATATTTATAAGAAGTCAGAGAAATCACAATAATCAAACTCCTCTGGCACCCTCTAAACAAGTTATTGATGAGAACAATGATCAAATGCATAACAGACTAAAGAGGCTTTGGTATGAGTGTTCGATATATATCTTTGGAGCATTAAATTCATCCCGCTGTATTCATATTTTCCACTCATCCGACTAATCTGCATATTTTTCTTTAATACATAAAAAAGGTTAAACATACATTTATCAGGCATAGTTGATACAAATTCTTTGAATTCCACTTAAGTTCGAATATTTTTCTAAATCATAAGAAGTATGACATAGTATGTATTTTGTACTGCCCCTTCAGAATAACATACCCAATATTTCAACAAACAAATTTGAATAAACACTAGTGAAGAGGGAGAAACACTGAGGTAGAAAGTCATTAAGTATTATCTTAATACATATAGGCACCCTTCAACAAGTTTTCTTTACACTTCTTGCAAAAATTAAGCACTTTTTAAGGACCTCTTTACAAAATAAAGCACTTTTAAGATGCTTAAAAAATAAATGCTCATACAGCAGCTGCACACACAGTTGTTGAGATTAAAAAAAAAGTCCTACTAGGACAAATTTCTACCTTTCATAAACAAATACAGGACCTATAAAAAATCAGATCATACCAGACAATCAAAATAGTACAGGTTCATTTGTTAGGGTTACAGAACAGCAACAACTCTTGAAACTATTTTAAAAAATTTTCTTTTCTTTTTAAACCTACTTAGTTATTTTTCCATTCTTAAAGCCCAATATGGAAAAAAAAAAGAAAAAAAAAAAAAAAAAAAGAAAAGAAGAAGAGAGAGAGAGAGAAATAATCAAAACAAAGAATGAATCATTAAGTAGAGGTTATTTGGGAACTATACGCAGAAGGGATCAAAATTCTCTAAATAGGCAGTGGATAGTGAATGTCAAAGTTCAATATATGTCCCATTGCTGAGCTGCTCTGTATGAAAGACATGATTAGTGTACTAGTCAACGGGGACGTCCCCCCCCTCCCAATTTTTTTCTCCTCTTCCCTCCTATATAAGACTCACCTTCACACTCATGATTTCTTTATCTTTGCTTTTCCTTATTAGCTACCATTTATTTTTTTTCTTCACCTATTTTCTGCATTTGATGTTAATATGCCAGTGAAATAAGCCAATATGGCAAATAATAAGAATAAACAATATTCGTAAATGAAGGAAAAATAAATATAAAGGTAAAACGGATTGCTTAAGTGAATTTAAAGGCTTTTAAAATCGATTAGACAAGTATTAATACACATGTATATATCACTATTCCAAATAATCAAAAACAACTTTAATTAACAACTAGTATATATTTCATGGTACAAGTCGGAAGTTAGTACTAGACAAGTAATTAATCAACAGATCCATCTTATTAATAAATAAAATATTTATAACTATAAAAGTCACTCTTGGATTTAACTTTCAAGAAAAATTAATGATAATTATTTACTAAGAAAATAATGAATGAAATTTAAAATGATTAGAGTAAATCTGATGACGCTATATTAGTTATATCCAATGAAAAGCATATTTTATTTGTAATAATATCTTTCATGTCATCAGAGTAATAAGATGTAAACCCAAATGTAATAAAAAAAGAAATTTATGACAGTCAATTTTAATGGATATCAGATTTCGCAGCATTTATTGTTAAAGTTTCCCAATAAAAGAAAAATCGCAATCAAGTTCATTATTCAAAAGAGTTAATCATTAAATGATAGCTGATTAAATGGAATATGAAATAGCAAACTCTCAATTTACATTTTTTGCCAGAAGTTCAGAAGATCAAAATACATACTACTTAATTAAAAGGAACAAAGAATATTCCGATAAAATGAATTTATTGTCATATACCAATTACAGACTGAGTAACAGATTCAAAAATGATTCGGATCCAACATTGATGTGTATCGGGCACTAACACTAAAAAATAAATGTATTCCTTGTACCACAACACTGAAATAAATATGAGTTCTAGTCAGATTGTAAGAAAAAAAATGATTGAAGAAATGTCATGTTTGTTTGACTAGTATCGCCGTCGTTTAGCTTCCATACCATATTCTTCCATGTTTTCCATCATTTCACGGGGTGGCATTGGTGGATGCATTCCACGTTGTGCGCCAGGTCCAGCTGGAGGACCCCCCATTTCATTCATGGGGTCTCCACCTGGTGAATAAGTTGCACCCATAGGTGGCTGATCAAATCGAGACTGGCGCTAATCAAAGTTCAAAAAGTAAAAATCATCACAGAGCGAATACGGAGTCATTGTAGAGTATTGTCAACAGTCGATTCACATTTGTATTGCAAAGCAACACATTAATATTTAGTTTTAATGAAGATTGAAGACACCACAGAACGCGAACATCAGCAGCAAACAGGATCACCGAGGGAGAAAAAGAAGCAAGGAGTACAAGTTAGTACACTGTTAACCCGCTTTTTATGTCTTTAAGACACATAAATTTAATTTTAAACGCTCAAATATACAGATTTTAGAAAACATATACAAACACAAAAGGATATTTCCACTTTTAAGTGCAAAAAGTATAAAGAAGAGAAAAAATAAAAATAAATAAACACCGAGTATCATAACTTAGCAATCATCAGCAACTCACTTGAGATTAAAATAGGAAAAACATTAGATTAATAATAATAAAAAAAATGATGAATGGCGTAATGAAAAAAAAATACAATTTTTAGTTTATTACGCTAGTTTCTGAAATCATGAGATATATAAAATAATTTAAAAATAATGTAAATTACAAAACTAAAATTAATATTAGATATTTTATCTGGATAATTTTTTATTTGAAGCTTTGCATTTAAACATTAATAGATAAAAATATCTTTAAAGAGGAAAGCTTCAAATAAGCAATATCAATTTTTTTTAAAAAATTTGAGATTAATTAATCAAGAAGGTTGGAAGTCTTTTTAGTAATAAAAAGAAACAAGATAAAAAAAAAGTTCACACTTTTTATGTATCTACTAGCAAAATGCATATTGTAATGTAAAAGAATATAGCATTTACAGCTGAAAGAAATTTATGAAAGTGATTTGTCAACTATTGATTGAAATAATAACTTTTATCTTCCACTTTCTTAAATATCAAAAGTAAATCATCATTAACATAATACTATTCATTATACTTGGTTGTTTATTATGCATGAAAAATATGGATGCAAGACCTGGCACTTCCTTGAACTTCAAAAGCATTTTGGCACAACTAATAGTCATGACTGCCAAGATTCTAAACACAACCTACTCACCAAAATGGCGAGAGCTGAGTGACAAAATGAATTTGGTGTAAAATATCAAGAATCTACAAAAAATCAATGACAACAGTGCCAGTAATTCTTAATATCTCATGAACAAACCAACTTTAATTTCGGATCAATTAAATGAATTTAGGTGTATATGATGGGTACAAAAATAAAACTAATATTTGCAGAAATTAATAATATTAATTATAGCTTCTTTAATTATAGTTAAAAAAAATTGAAAATAGAAATCATTGCACAAACAAGATACAACCTAATCAAATGTTATTTCACTGTTTTTAAATGTGGCAACTTAACGAAACAATTGCAGATACCACAAGTATAAAAAAGCAAAAAAGTTATAAATCAGTTTAATACTGAAACATTTCAGATTTCGTCCTCCCCAACTTGGCTAATTACAACATTTACAGGAATGTCACAAAAGATATAACTGTACCTTGTCAAGACTGCAAAATATTGAATCTTATTTTGTTCCAAATTTAATAGTTGCAAAATAATGGCACAACTGAATTTTCCCCAAAAGCAATTTTTTGTCATAGAGTCGATGGATGCTCAAAAATGCAGTATAAGTGTAAAAATGGTTTCAAAAAGAATATAGCATTTATCCAAATAAAAGTTTCAACTTAAAATGAGTTAGCGATAAGTTTCAAGCAGAAAGAAAACCAAATGTTCAACGACAATATTCTGGATTATGAAATTAATTAAGGGGCAACAAAAGAAAAAGCGTAAGAAGTATATCACCTACAAGTTATTATTATTTAGGTTTCATTAGCTGATGACGTAAAAATTTTAAAGGATAGTGTTAGTATTTTGAAGAGATTTTAAGAGGAAAAATTAGATACTGACATTAATACATATTTCAGTGAAGATAATCCAGGTAGGAGAGTTTAGTTTTATAACTGGTATTTGGTGAAATGTGACAAACAAATAACTCAAAGATTATTATATTGAACTAATGACATCGTTGATTTTTCTATAAGATTTTCTTAAGTATATTTACAAATATATTTATGATATATTTAAGTATATTTAACAAGACTGAAACATTTAAATTGTAAATAAACATAGAAAGGCAATGTGCTGAAATTCTGGATGAAATTTGAGTATGTTAAATCTGCACAGATTGAATAATGCACAGATGCACCTTAATAATGCACAGATTGAAACTGTCATCAATTTGAAATAAAGAACAATTTTAACATAGCTCATCACAAACACTAAAAATAAACTATACAACATTTAATAAAAATTTCATAAGCAATCAAAATGTGTTATTTTTTTTTCTTTTGAAACTGAAAGTAAATTAGTCTCAAAATTAAGAAAATCTTAAAATTTAGGACACATAAAAAAGAATGAAGCTATCAGCAATACATTTTTATTCACCAAATAAATGTGGACCATCTCAGCTCCTAATTTAAATAAATATTGATTCATAAATAATATTGGATATTAAGTCGTAAAAAAAAAGAGGCAAAGGTCAAAATCAAATAAATATTAAATTATGAAAAAGTCAATTTCATCTTGATAAAACTGTCTCCAAAAATTATTAAATGAACATAATATTTAATAATTCATAAAAAAATCAATTTTTTTTAAAGAGGTTATTTTTAAATTATGTTATATAGCTTACCACAGCAGCTATCCCAATTTTACGACTCAACATATCAATCCTCATTTAATTTTTAGAAAAGTTTTGTAAAACATTTCTGTTAAAATGAAATTAATATTTTAACTTTTAAACACAAAGAAATTTATGTAAATGAGTTTAGAAGTTTATGGTCCAAAGAACTGAGTTTCCTCTATTATAATTCATTACATTTCAGTTAAATAACATAATACCAAAAGGTTGAAGCTTGAAATTGCTACTAGTATTAAAAAACTAGTAATACGATGCATTGTCATGCAGAATTACTCGATAAGCAGTGAATTTTAAAGAGCGGAAGAATGAATCATTCAATTTAAAAGCAAGAAAGATAACTTCAAAGTTTTCATGGTAAAACCATTTAAGCAACAAATATTAAAGGCTGATATTTAACATTTGGTAAGTTAAAAAATAATAAATAAATATGAAAAATGAGACTTAAAAATCTTATGGTTTGATTTGTTAAAAACATAATCTAAAATAATGAAATGATAAAACAGCGTCTTGCTACATTCCTGGTAATTTTTTTGTTTATACATAACTGTATTTTAGGAAGTGGCAAATATGCCAGTTTTTTTCCTTGGATAAAGACTTGGCAGTAAATATTTAAAAACTCAGCAGAATTTAACAAATGATATATCAATATGCTGATTCAAACTAAGCCAAGTAAACAAAAACTCAGACTTTTTAGAAACTTTTGTACATCATGTTAATGAGACATTGTCTGATTTTCTCAATAAAAATGGTACCAACAAATGCTGATGAAATAAATCAAGGACATTTCCGAACATTTAGCACCCGACGGAAAATTTACAAATACAGAGTGGAGAAGACTAAACCAGATGATTTTTCCTTCATCGAAAATTAAATAAACAGTAAAAATTCATCCTTAATATGACAATTTTTTAATAAAATCTATAAAAATATATAATTTTATTTTTTATTAATTGCCTTTAAATATTATATATCATCCTAAATTAAGAAATTTGAACAAAAATATTTTTTTCTTAACAAACAATTGGAAATTTGAAAATGTAATGCTTGCACCTTGTTATATCAAGCCGGATAGAATTTAACAAAAGTTTATATTCTGCTGATAACTATAAATAAAATCAATCAGTAATTTCCAGAAAGTTTATTTTGCGCAATAAAAATAATAATAATAATATGCAAGAAATCTTTCTTGTTCACTTTACAGGGTTGCCACTCAAATCTGGAAAGGAAAAGCTCGTTAGCTCCATCAGTTTCATGGAGCTAATGCTTAACAAATACAGTACGACATTTTTGTACGGCCTAGCCACATTTTTTAGCTGTTTCACTTTCAGTGAACATATATGAAAATATTTCCAACATAGGTGAATGCAATAAAAGATGAATGTGACGCAACAAGCTTTAATGCACACAAAAACTCAGCTTTAAATAATTGTTCTTGAACATAAAAGTTTGAAATAAGTTTATTTTAGAACATTAAATTTGATGCTTTAGGATTTCACATGTCATCTTTTCATGTACTCCTTTTAGATACTATCGTTTCATGTATTCTTTTTAGATACTATCCTTTCATGTATTCCTTTTAGATACTAAGTCCAACATTAATGGTGACACTTTTGAAATGGCATGCAATCTTTATGTTTTCCTCTTTTGGCATGACTAGTAAATGCCTGTTTTCCCATATCACTTAACATTATTATCTTCTTACAAAGCGAGCAGTACGTGTCAATCAAATTGGTATTTAATATGGATTTTCAAGTAGCTCATTACTTTAAAAAAATCTCTAATCTACTGTGAATAATAAATTAACAGTTTCTGAAATAATAAATAAACTATTCGACAAACTCAAGTATGGTAAATTAAATACCACAGCTCAGCTTACATACATTAAATATTCTTGCCAGAGAAAAACATTTTATTCTTTTACTCAGTCGCAGAAGTCATGTGTATGCTCATTAGCTGCAATTTGGGAATCTCATGGGGGAAAAAATAACTGTCTTGCAAATAGAAACAGGACTGATCTATACAATCACAAAAGGTATTTCATTTTTGAAAGCAATCACTATAATCCTTTATTCTTACATGCTTCCGAGGGGCATTTTTTAGATGGCAGGGAAAAAACAAGAAACTTAAAAAAATTCCTTATATTTTCCCGGTTCTTAAGAAAATTTTCAAGTTTCTCTGCATTTTTAGTCAATTCTTAAATTTCCTTTTTTCGGTTCTCCCAGTGGTATGGCAACCCTGCATTAATTCTGAACTTTTCCTTTTTAGTATTCTTTACAACCGAAATATTTCATAAACTAATGTTCTGGATAAAGCATTTAACATATTTCTATAAACAACGGCTAAAGCTATATAATTTTCAGAGATATGAAGACAAATGACAATTTTAAAACCAAAAGGAGAAAAATACACCTTAAAAATCAAGATTTCAAAAAGTGCTCATATGTTGAAACAATTATTTGAAAAGAGAAATGTAAAATTTCTTTAAAATCGTAGAAAGAGAATTGCCAATATAATTACTTATGTCCTGAAACAATTGGCCTGTATAAGTTTACAGAAATTTGAAGGGAAAAAACATAAGTTTATGTTTAGGGGTAATCTGAAGATAACAAATCAATCAAAAAATTTTAAAATCACATTAATTTTTTTATATATATCAAATGGAATTTTTAAAATTGGGAAGAGAGAATAAACACATAATATGCCTTCAAAAAAACGGATTCAGATAAGTTTCATCATTATAATACTTATTTTACAATTTTTGTAACTGAAACAGAAGTTTAATAAGAATAACCTCAAGCCAATAGTCTATAAATTACAGTCGACTTAATTAAAGATTAAATGGAAATAAAATTAACAAGAAAATCAATCATATTCATATAAAACTAAGTAATGATACATTAATAAAACTTTGCATAAAGAATTTTGATAATTTTTCCAGTCAAATAAAAATAGTGATATGTAAACATTTGATCATTGATAGCATTACCGTATATTTTGTTTTGTAAACTTATATGTTAATGAATTGTTTTACTCTCATACTGTTATCACTGAGTTACTCTCATACTGATGACAACAAAAATAACATTTAACTATAAAAATTAAAATCTCAAAATAGCTTCAAACTTTTTATATATATATAAAGAAATGCAATTCACAAATTAGCAAGATCTTATGTAATTATCGGTTTATACAAAAATAATATACTTAAGAATTACAAAAAAAATTTGGGAATGGAAACAAAGATAGATTTGCAAGCTATTTGAATTTTTTTTCTATCTTGTTTAGTTTTCTAATAATTCAAATTTTGATATGATGTCTTTAAATCAATTTTAAAATGCTTAATAACATGTTCTATTATTACTCAAATTCCATTAATTTGCTGAAATTATAAAAATTAGCTGTATTTAATACTTCATTTTTGAAGCAAAAATCATAACCTTGTCATACTAAACGTTGCGGTGAAGAAAAGAGAAGGGAGAAAAATAAAAACATCCACATGATTCCTAAATATCTCCCTATTGTCTTAACACTCAAAGTATATCAGACATTAGAAAATGACCTTACCGGTGGAGGTATGCCCATACCAGGTCCTTGCATCATACCATTAGGGCCATAGCCAGAGGCAGATGAAGTCATAGGATCACCAGATGGCGAGATTGGACCAGGATTTGGCATTCCATGTAAGTTTGAATCCTGGTAGAGAGAGGAATGGCTTTAAGATTCGATGGACACATAAGTGTCTAGAATTCTCAGAGAACATCCTCATAATGAGAATCAAAAGAACTACATTTTTTTTTTTTCCCCCTGAAATTGTTTCAAGTTGAACAGAGAAAGACTAGTAAAACAAACTGTAATATATATTTGCAAATACATTCATTCCTCTTTATAAAAATAAAAAAGCTTTTTCTTTTTGATTGAACCTTTATTTTAAGACATGGCATTCAAAATGAAGAAATTAATAATACATATGTTAAAGAATCATTAAATATCAATGACACATATATTTAATATGAGGATTTCATAAAGAAATACAAAGTTCCAATATGCGAGTTTTATTTTAATAATAAAAATTCATTTGGTAATACATTCGTAATAAGATTATGATTAATATCATAGGTTCATGGGAAATTTCAAATGGTAAAAGCAATGATCCTTGAAAACAAGATTGCATTCATTTTGATGTCCTAATTTTTTTCCCATCTTTATTACATTTTTATAAGCTTTTTGTTATTACTTATCTCTTATATAAAAGATAATAATATAAAGAACAAGAATTAGTTTTCATGATCTTAAAAAAAATTAGAAATGAAGTTATTAAGGTCTATGATGAAAAATTCAAGCATGCTAAAAACTTATGTTATAAGGAATTTACAATTTCAAAACAACTTTCCATGTTCTTTATTTAAAAAAAAAGCTGGGGGGGAAGCAATAGATTTTAAATTTAGAATAAGATATTTCACAGTGATATATTTGGTTTACAATTTTTTATAAAGTTTAACAAAATTTAATTTTAAAAAATAAATTCCTTCTAAAATAAATTACATTTTGCTTAATCATTTAATTCTCTTCAAATTTTACACAATTGAATTCATTAGGACCTTTACACACACAAGCCAATACTTTGTACACACCTAATCTATACAATCTCAATATGTAAATCTGTCATATGAATATATATATATATAGTTTAAATTCTTTTCAGCATAATGGATTCAAAAATTTCATACTAATGTTTAACAATAAAATGATAAACACTTCATCTTTATTTTTATAATGAGCATGGCAATTATATACAAAGATGACTATTTCTATGAATTAATTTCATATTTTTTAAAAAAAGCAATACTCTAAATTCCTCAGAACTCAAATCTGTCAAATTTTCACAAAAACTTTAGTTTTTAATATATATATATATATATATATATATATATATATATATATATATATATATATATATATATATATATATATATATATATTTAAGTTTCAAGGATTTCCCATCAATTTTACAGGTCAATTTTATTCAAATATTTTTTTGAAAGCAAATGGATTTAAATAAATGATAGCTGCAATGTGGCATTTAAATTAATCTAGGGTGAGAAAAATAAATAAATAATGTTCAAAATTGAAAAGTAATTAAATATAATAAAGAGAAAATTCAATGGTGCATCTTACAGTACTTCCTCTACACCTACTTTTGCAGGTGCTTTGTAAACATTCAAATACTGAATTCTAATCAGTAAATTCCATATTTTACTTCTCTTCTTACATTTAAACAAAAATTCAATAATAAATTGAACATTTATAGTATTCATAGTATTCTATCTGCTTGATCATAACATTTCATAGTATTCTATCCACCTAAATTTTTTTACACATAAACTAGTTACTTCAGGAAGATAAATTACTATATTTCCCACCCTCTTAATTAATCCCACTGCAGATTCACTGCAATGAAAACAACCAAATTATGAATCAAAAGAAATTATTAAAAAGCAATCAATCTAAATCAAGAATTTTTTTTAAAATCTGCAATAAAGTGTAACAGGAATATTTGGGATAGGAGAAACTAAAAGAAATTTAGAATAGGCTCATAAAAAAATAGTTTCCATTAAAAAAATGACACTTTTTAAAATAATTCAGTTAATGCAAAAGAACAAAATATATAATAAGCAAATTAAAGAAATTTTTAAGAATGCATGAAAACGGTTCCTCATCAATATTGCAATTAACAAATTTTTCTATGGAGTATTCACGAAGAAAATTAAGGATACAAGCACACCAACTTTGGTGCATGAATATACATTTTCAAGACTGCAACAAGCTAATGAAAGACCTAGATTGGCTATCTGTATTTACAAATAATCTGATTATTCCTTGTTTTACTCCTAATTAATTTTAAGAAAAGATAAGTATTAACTTTTAATTTTTTTTACAGTTGATAACTATTTTGTAATATTTTCTTTCTATTTGGATGAATTTTTTTTATTGTGATGAGAAATTAATCCTATATTTATCGAGACATTAACAATTCATTAATTTTATTTTTTTATGAAAATATGCATATTATGAAGTAAAATGCCAATGTTTTATCCAATTTTATAATTATTCCCTTATTCATAATCAAATACATCACTTTAATCACTACTAATTTATTAGAATGGAAAAATCATGTATCATTCAAGATGCAAAGTATTCAGATACTAATTTATCAAGAAATATAAATGATTATTTATGTATTTATAATGGAAATTAAATATGTTCATCACTCTATAATTCATTGTTAGAGTGGTGAATAAATCCTTTCCATAAGAGTTTTAAATCAACCAGCAAAACAGATTTTATAAGCATATTCATGCTACATTTAAAATAATATAGAAAAAAGGATGAGCTTTTCCTGTTCATTTATATTTCCAGTAGGAAATGATGCAATATTTTTCTAAATTAATATGATTTCCATTAACGTGCTATCTGAACCCTACTAAGTATTCCAAATAAAAAGTTATTTCTATGTAGGATACATAAGTGGTAAAATCAGAATGACAATTTTAGCTTGAAAAAGTTGAAATGCAATTAAAAAAAAAAAAAAACCAGCACACTGTTAGAACCAAAAACAAATTATATAAACCAGGAAGCTAAAACAAGAAATACGGTAAAGCATGACATATTTATTAATCAACGGTCAAAATATATTAAAAATTATCTAAAATTGTAAAAGATTATAATAAGGACTCACCCTATCCATCATTTCACCATATCCAGGACCCTATAAAAATAGGAACAATTATATACAAAGAAAATTCTAATATATCATTTCTAAATCTTTAACTATAATATTATAAAATGTGAATAGGAAAGCAGGTGTGGATAAAAATACATAATTTCAGTTTTTACTTTTATTGCAAATGATTTTAAGAAAAACACTGAGTGGTATTTTGCTATTAAAAACAAATTTTGAATAAGGCTCAAAATGCATTTCTATGCCTATTGCAATTTCTTATTTTGTTTATCAATGATGAAGTTATAAAACACACTATTATAACATGCAATATATATATATATATATATATATACACACACACAAACATATATATATATATATATACATACACACACACACTTTATAGCTTTTCTACGACAGTATCAGAAAATTATCTACCTTTTTATTAATTTAATAATTATAGATCTTAAATTAATCTAAATTTGTTGCTCAGCTGTCATCAATAAAATGAAAAAGAATATTTAATGTGTTAAGTTTTGAAGAGAGTGAGAAATATTCTTTATACCATCATCATGTTTTCTTCTTGCCTGCGTCTTAAGTCATTTCTGAGTATTTCTTCTTGTTGTTGACGCAATAACATTTCTCTAGCACGACGGGCTTCTTCACGTCTCATCTCTTCTTCACGTCTAAAAAATTCAAATGTAACAAACATAATTGTAGCAGAAATATAGAAAGAATTCATGCAATTGTTATTTTTAATGAAAAATTACTTAAAAAAAATTTATACCTTAATTCTCTCTCCCGTTGGATAAGACTGCTTTGTTCTTCCATATGGCGCAATCCTGAAAGAAAGTGAATGTTTAATTTCAACAAAATTTTAAAACTTTTGTTTAATTGACAATTTTATAGTACTTTTCTAATCATGTTGACCCTATAGTCACTCGTTTATGATCAAATTCAATAACCCTGCTCAGACAGTTGGGATATGATAGTCACAATCAAGTTTATATGCACAGACAACAATTTCCTGCATTTTGCTTTATTGTAAGCAGACCTTTAACTCTTGCACTACTATTCTGGCCATAAAAATACTTTACTAATGGGCCATTTTTGAACAGGCCTCCGACTGAAATGAGGGGTACAGGATGTAAAATAAGTTATCACTAAGGATGCTCTCACTTTGTACCCTGAATTCCTCATATGAAAAAGACAAGGGCCCTAAAATGGCCTGTTAGTATAAATATAGCATGACTGGGTTAGTAGTGAGAGGGCTAATTACAGCAAATGTGCAATCTCATAATTTTTAGGAATCCCTTCTCTTCTCAGTTTAAACTTTTAAAATCGTATCCATGGAGCTTTCACTATGTTTAAATTAGAAAGAGTTGTCTGGCGAATGAAATAGCAGTAAATATTTTGAATCACCAGAATGGATGAAGGGTGAGTGGAATGTATATATGTTACTTGAAATTAGGAAAGGATGTTTGTTTGTATGTATGTACTGTTTCTGTTATCCACATAGTTCCCCATCTTTATTGATGACTTGGCATCCTTGGTGCAGCAAAGGGCACACTAAATTTCACTTTCAACCCATTTTTACTTTTACACTGAATAATACTTTTATAATCATTTAAAATATTAGAAATGTAACATATATTTCATTATTTTATAAGTCCATTTTGGTAGATTAAGCTATCCTTTAAAAAAAAACACCTAAGGATAGATTTTATTGTTAATAATTTAATGAAAGACTTATTTAGTGTGAGAAATAAAGTTGTCATTTATAAAAGGGAGCTAATTCTTAAAATTTCCCAAATGCATAAAATTATGAAAAGAACAATAGGAATGTTTCTAGTTTGCTAAATGCAGCATTATTTGCGGGTGCAGCATTATTTGCGGGTATAACTATTTATTTGCCATTAATTTTCTGACACATTAAACCCAACATCTGCATTAATAGTTAGTGACAAACCCAACATTTTGTGCTATTCATAATTAGCAGAAAAGTAGACTCATATTTATTTAGATAAAACCTTAAAGATCCCAACCATAAGATAGTCTTAAAGTTTAATCATATGTAAAAAATAAATTAAAAATCTTAACATCAAGAACTGTTTGGAAAGTTAATTACCATTTGTTAAGATTTGAATAAATTAAATGCTTGAATAATTCTATTCAGAAATATACAAAAAAAAAAGGAAGAAAAAAAAAACTGAACATAACATTTGGATTATAAATTCTAACATAAAATTCTTTCTTGCATTATAATTCCATAAATCTAAAATAAATACCAAGTACTAGCAAATCATTATTTTAAACAAACTGTTTACAATTTCTCCTAAAAGACATTACATACAAAGGAACAGAAGGATTCATATTAAAATTAATAAATTGAAACATATCCATTAAATAAGAACAGCTCTTTAACTCATAAAAGAAGACCAAGGAAAAGGTATGAATAACTTACTTTCTCTCAAAAGATTTGCTTCATGCTCGTAAATTGCATATTCCATCTGTTCATCTAACTGTCGACGCCCCTCCTCAATTTCTTTCTCAAGATGGTCCCTTTTTTGTTGTTCTAATTCATACAATTTTTTCCAGCGATTGGAGAATTCGTGCTCAAAAGTACCAGGTTCAGTTAATCGAGGTCCAATTTCCCTCTCTTTTAAATACTGTTTGTTAGTTTTCTGAAAATTCTTCTCAGGCAAGCCATCCTCTTCATCCCTTTGTTCCAGTGGTTCAACAACTACTGGACGAGGCGAACTAGAAAGCATTTAAATTATTGAAGACATTAATTTTCCTATGTTATATATTAAAAACTTTATGAACATTCCATAATTTTTTGCATTAACTGAAACTCTATTAAAAGAATTAATACAGCTATTCAGACAATTTCATACATAAAAAAAGGAGGTATAAAGTCTGTAGGCTATCGGTATAAATGAAGTAAATTCAACCAATTATATATCAAACTAAATATTGCTGATGTATATATATATATATATACTGGGTTGGCAATTAAGTAATTGCGGATTTTTTTAGAAAATCAAAGACAATTTTTTCATGGAACTAAATAACTTTATTCTGTAATGTAATGCCCATTTTGATCAATGACCTTTTGCCATTTTCAGGCAGCATCATAATCCCACGTTCATAAAACTTCTGGTTTTTATTAGCAAAAAACTGAATCAGGTATGATTTGACATCATCATCATTATTGAAATTTTTACCATTCAAGGAGTTTTGTAAAGATCAAAACAAAAAAGTAATCAGATGGTGCAAGGTCAGGACTATATGGTGGATGTGGCAAAACATCCCAACCAAGCTCCAATAATTTTTGCCAAGTGACCAAAGATGTGTGTGGCCTTGCATTGTCATGATGGAATACAACACCTTTTCGATTTGTCAATTCAGGCCGCTTTTCTTCAACTGCATTGTTTAATTTCGCTAGTTATTCAATGTAGACATCAGAATTGATCGTTCGGTTGGGTGGTAAGAGTTCAAAGTAGACGATTCCTTTGTAATCCCACCAAACTGATAACAAAACCTTCTTTTGATGTTGTTTGAGTAGGTTCACCTGGCCTGCTCCACGATCTTTTCCGCTTGATATTGTTGTAAACAACCCATTTTTCATCGCCAGTTATCAGTCGTTTGAAAAATGGATCATTTTCATTACGTTTCTTTAGCAAATCGCAGCTGTTAATGCGTTGCGTTAAATGCGTTTCTTTCAGTTCGTGAGGAACCCATGTATTAAGTTTTTGAACATAGCCAAGTTGTTTTAAGTGATTTTCAATGCATGTATGTGATACATGAAGCTTCTCTGCAATCTCACGTGTTGTACTGTGACGATCCGAATCGATTATTGCTTTGATTAGGTCGTCATCAACTTCAACTGGACGACCAGAGCGTTTTTCATCTTTGAGTGAAAAATCACCAGAACGAAATTTGGCAAACCAATTTTGACACTGCCGTTCTTTTAAGGCTTCGTCACCATAAACAGCACATAACTTTTTATGAGCTTGCGATGCGTTTTTTCCTTTGCAGAAATAAAAAACCAAAATATGACAAAAATGTTGCTTTTGATTTTCCATTTTTCAACGAACACCAAACGAAAACTACGCAACCGATCAAAAAACTTTTTGTACTGATTGACAGCTGAATTGCCAACTATCAAATAACAAAATGTGTTTTACATTTGTACTACGTCTGCAAACCTAAAAATTCAACTGAAGCCATCTATAAGGGAAATCCGCAATGACTTAGTTGCCAACCCAATATATATATATATGTACACACACATAAAAATTTATAGTGAATTTTCAATCAAATCCTACAAAATACAATTTTGAGCAACATTTATGGTTCAAGATATATATAAATAAAACAATCAAACAAATTCCTTTCTTAAAAAATGCATAAATGTGCACATAAGTAGTAAATTTGCCAATTCCTTTTCTGATCCCTAATACTTCATAGATTTTTATAATCAAATCACAATTTTTCAAAATATTTTGGTTGTACCTCTTAAAAAAATGTTTGTTTGTTTTTTAAATTTAATCCCACCTTCTACATCTTTTTCAGAAGAATATTCCTTATAAGAAATCTAAAACAAAATCGAATTTACAGTAAAAACTTTTCAAAAGAATTTCTATTATAGTAAAAGCTGGAGGAACATTATATTTAAAAAAATTATCACCTAAAAAAATGAACAGATAAAGTTGCATATCCTGACAAAATATTTTTCATCCCAAATATTTTCCCTGCCTTTAATTTCTCACAAGATAGCACAAATATTTCCCACAGCCCTTCAAGAGATTTGAGTTTTACTGTCATTTACACTGGGAACATAAAACTTGTTTACTAGCATATTTTCTTAAATGCCTAGAAAGTGTGATAGAAAGGAATTCCCACAATAAATGCTCAAATCTGGCATTCTGCTATGGTATTTTGATGGATGCCATGATCTTTGAAAGCTTCAAAAAAGATTAGCAACTCACATTCCATCAATAAAATCTTACCATTCTCCAGGAGCTTTTTTGACATCAGTACAAGTGTTTGTAATTATCGAGTTCTGGCAAAGAAATCAAATTCAAAAGCCAATTGGTGGATACAAAGTTCAGCAAAAAGTATTATTTGACACAACACCTCCGTCAAAATCTACAAAGAAATGCAATATGGACTTTCCCTTGAATGCATTCAGCATTTAATTTGTATTTACATATGTATATGTATAATTTGTATTTACATATGTATATGTATAATTTGTATTTACATACTCTATTGTATTTACATATGTTAAATACAATAGAGTATGCAATGAGAAATATGGAGCAAGCTCGCAAAAACAACAGGAAATGGCAAAATGAAAAGAACAATCAGATATTTTTAGAAAATGAAGTAACTTTTGCTCAAAAAGAAAAGAATGAAAAACTAATATTTTCATATGGTGTTAAATTCAGATCTGTGACTTTTTAAAAAGACATTTGCACTTTTAAAGAATTAACTTCTGTGAAATATTTTTATTTCATTGTGTTAATATATATATAATTTCATCATTTCAAAATAGTAGTTAATGGCAATTTATTGAAAATCCATTAAAGGAAATATATGTAAAAACTAATCTAAATTAATAACAGCATTCTATGTAAACTAAAAGCACCCTATCTACATATTTATTTACTGCCTTTTATTGTCAGAAAGATTGTTGAAGAGCAGTTGAACTAATTTATCCCATCTTTTTTTTTTTTTTTTTTTTTTTTTTAGTTCAAAGTAAGGATATTGTAGTTCTGATTAATAAATTAGTTTGTAATTTTTAATTGAATATTAGATTTCTTTTGCATAAAAATTTATTTAAAAAGTCATTTTCATTCACTACAAACAAAAAAGAATTTCATGGTCTAAAAAAAATTAAGATTTAATGTTATTTTAAAATAATTTCCATTAAATTTTAAATACCATTGAAAATATTTAAAAATATAAAATATTGAAATATCAGTTTAAATAACTTAAGTAAGAAAATAACAAGTTAAAAAAAAAAGTTGATTATCTATACCTCAAAGAATTAATTCATGAATGAAATCTATAAGTGCTTTTAAATGCAATAAGTATAAACAATATCTTATGTGCCATTTTTAAAATTCAAAAATTTTAGTTGATGCAAGAAAATTATTATTCCAATAAAAATCCCAGCTTCCAGAAAAAAATTCAATATACAGGTAATAAATTTATGAATTTGAATAAAAATTAGGACTCAACTATAGTTAATCAGCAAGATCTTTAAGACTATCTTATATATATTTTTAAAGAAAACAAATAGAATACTGATTTTAACAATTCAATCATAAAACTATATGCTAGTAATGAAAGATTTCATTATAATTTTATCCACTAAAATATACAGTTTCTAGAGCAAGTTAAAAATAAAAACCTTTTATTCTTTTTTAAATTTTTTATTTCTTTAACGTAATAAATAAAATTTGCAGTAGAATATATAACAGCATCAAATTAATTACTATATATCATACTATTTAGCTTATATGTAAATAAATATTACAAAAATTATTCACCTCGTAAGTAAATAGCATCCTTCAGTACACCGCTTGATAGCTAATTGTGCAGACTGTTTTCGAGAATATTCTACAATTGCCTCTCCTACAGGTCTTCCACGATCATCAACAATTACCACAGCTCTTTCAACCTCACCAAAAACAGAGAAAGCTGCTTCTAACAATTCATTTGACACCCATGGAGAAAGATTTTTCACTTTTAGAGCAGCTCCATGAGTAGCAAATCTTACTCGAAGTTGCTTACCATCTTTCATGGTAAAATCCAATGCAGCTTTAGCATTTTCTGCATTCTGACGAGTATCCTATAGAAAAAGCAATACATGCATGCATTTATGTATATGTAAGCAATATGCAAAAGCAATGTATTAATAATAAAATCAGAAATTAAAATAATATAAACAAAAATTAAAACAATATAAATTACTGTTTGACATCAAACATTTATAAATAACAAAATTAATTAACAAGCAGGCTTTCAGATCAAACTTAATTGCTGATTTTATACAATTGTTATTTTACTAATTTTTTTTTCTAAAATTTAACCTAAAATATTTATGAAATAATTATTTGAAAATAAATAAAAATTTCTTGTAAATAAGATGATTTTAAATGAATTACAAAAAAAATTCATAATGATTTTTAGAGAACTGTCACATTTTTTTTTATTCCTGGAAAAATTAATTTTTGATAGTAATATCTTGAACGAGCTTTTATGTATTCAAGAAATTACATTTCAGTCTTTCTTGAGCTTTAAAAGAATATATAGAATACATATTCATATATAAAAGAATATAGAACATTGGGTGGACTCTAGCACAGCCCACCTCTCGGCGTCTTTTTGAATTCTCGCCAAACGAGTGGCGATAACGTCGCCAATGTGGCAACCTAGACGGATTTTTTTATTTATTATTTTATTACTTATTTATTATTATATTTTATTTTAGTATTTATTTATTTATTACATTTATTTTTTATTATATTTATTATTTCTGGCCTTCAAGTATTGTTTTTTAATTGAAAAATAATAATAATAACAAATATTCAATTAGTAGTCAACTTGGCGAGATTTCAACTAATTGCCAAGAGGTGGGCCCATCTAGGATTTTACCGAAACATTAAGTTCTGTTTTTCACTTTGTTTTCAATCTTTCTTATTATTTGGGTATCAAATGTCTTCCAATTGGAGCAAAAAAACCTATTTTCACTACACTAAAGGCCAAAGACTCAAAATGAAAGTGCAGAAAAAGCAAAATAAGTCTGCGGGCTACAAGAAAAGAAAAGCTCCAACTGTTTAAGAAATGTCTTCGTGTTTAAACTTTTGAATATAATATAAAGACCTTTCCTTCCCTTTCTTTTTTTCTGGCTTCTATAAACCATATAAAAAGTCAAGAGTAAAGAATAAAATGAATTTACAACCAAAATTTAGATATGAAAATGGTTACTTTTAAACGCTATAAAAATTCACACATTTCTCATATTGCCAGAACAAATTCTTTATCTCCCCTTCAAAAAATATCATCATCAGTGATGTGTTACCCTTAATTTGTTTGTAAGCAAGGAAAAAATATGGAGCAGGAATATCTCAACAGTCTGGAATGTCTAAAAATTCTTATTAAACTGTAATTTTGACTCAGTGAAAATTGCAGATTAGTAGAAGACTACAAAGAAAATTAATATTAAACTGTAATTTTGAATCAGTCAAAATTACAGTCTAATAGAAAATTGCTAGTCTTAGCTGGTCAAAACTGCTAATCTAGGTTTCTAGCATCTACCATTTCTTTTAAATAATGCAACAAATTTGTTAAAGAAGATCTGCAGCAGCAGACTTGCATCTTGCATTTCACCGAGAGAATAGATTATAGCTACTTTAATCTCTTCTCTGAATTGTAGAACTGACTAGAGTCCAAATTAATGAGTATCAAATGTGCACTATAAGCCATCACACATATCTGACTATAATTTTCTCTGAAGTTAGAATCAAAAATTGATCTAATCATATAGTAAATACTAGAATCTTCCCAACAATTATATTAAATACAGACCTGAATTCATTTTGTCTATTATGGTTTTATTCTTAATAACCCATTAAAAATTGAAAAAAAAATAGCTCTCATATTTTATGATGTATGCACAATACATATAATTAATCTGTGATGTATCATGAAGCTAGCTCTCAATTTTTTTAAAATAAAATCTTCAGCCAAGACAAATTTTAATTTTTTTTCCTAGTCATTCTTTGTAGCAAGGCCATCTGTTGCAATATGAATTAACTTTCAAAGATACAGATGATATTGTTATAGAAGTTTATGAATAAACTTAAACTTATTTTGTTCTTAAGTAGTGTCAGGACTAGTTCCAATAACTCCTCAAAACTTTTAAACTCTGTATTTCTAGTGTATAGAAAGAAAGCTAAGTGAGCCATGCTCTCAGTATTAAAACTGTGGTCTAAGAAATATAAAATGTGTTGAAATAAATGTTAATTAGATTAATTAAAAATTATTGGCCAAATCCATTCCAACTCTGATAATATGCAGTTTGCATCACTTTACATTCTCTATTAATATTAAATATTGTTTTCTACTCCCAATTTTAACTTGTTAAACCAATCTACTGGAAAGACAGGTGAAGCCTGCTGAAATACTTCTATCACAAAATCGTTAATAATTTATTATATATTAACAGGCAATTATCACAGAAGTAAAAATGATGTTTATGATCTGCCAAGATTGTATGCTAAAATACAGCCTTTGGCCAAAAATTAATTCATATAGAAGAAATCTTTTTCTGATTTCTATAAAGTATTGGATAACAGACACCAAATTCTTGCAAAGGTGCTAGCTAAATTTATTAAAATTCACCAAACTAATATAATGAAAGAATAATAATAATAAAAAAAAATGGGCAAATAGATTTGTCGACTTGTTGTCTTAAAAACATTATAACTTGGCATCATTCACTGCCACATGCCCGATTCTTCTGTATGGCCTATTTAGTATAATTAGGAAATAAAGTTATAAAATTTTTATTAAAAAACTTCATTATATGCTCTTATGTCTGTTGGGCTGGAAAAATATGTCATGCAGGCCCTGTGCATTCTCAAGTTACGTATCCTTGCTGAAGATGCTATCAAATGGGATAAATTTTTTTTTGACACTCAAGATACTATGTTCAATTCCAACAGCTAGAAAAGAATAGTAAAATCTATTTGAAATTTATGAGTATTTCAGATGTTACAGGCATCACTATTGCACTAATAAAATTATTACAAAATAGATGCAACTACTTTGCAAAAGTAATTTTAAAGAAAGCTCAGTTATCAGGATCTATAAAGATTCCATAACTGATCATAATTTATAAAGGTTCAAAACAAAAAAAATCCAGAAAGCTACTTTTAACGATTTAAATTAAATCTTTAATAAGGACTGTTCAACTTCACTATTAATATTAATCAGTAGCATTTTAAAATTAAAAACCTGGTTCTTTGACAATGAAGGAATTACAACTTTTATAGATGAACTTCAACATGTGTACAAGAATAACACAATAATGATGTTTATAGTCTTACAGAGATTTTTTTTCATTCATTAATAAGTGAACTTGCTAAATCTGGTATCTTCAGATGAAAGATAGCAAGTCTTATGTAATCAGAACAATTTATATCAAATGTTATTTTAGGGGTTATATAATTAACATTAAAATAGTAATTGCTACAGTACTTGTTTAATTCTTTATTAGGTAGTAATTTTCTATTAATCTAGTGAGGCCTACACTGTGATATAACTATATTAAAATTGGATATAACACCAATTTTGAAAAACAATTAATATCATAATAATTCAATAATGAAAAAGATGAATCATTGGCATAAAATCGATTCAATAAGGCATCACAATATTACTGATATGGCTCAATGAAATACAGAAGCAACTACACAAACTAACTGAATGAAACAAAATACAGAAACAATTTAAATGGCACCGTGACATTAAGATTATATGTCAGAATTTTAAAGTTAAGTTTTCTTTGAATATGAAAGATAAAGAAGCAGAAAGGCAACATTATATAGCATCATAATACCATGATTTTAAAATAGTTAATGGAGCTATGATAAAACATTCACTTACCAACTTAACGAAGCCAAACCCTTTCTGCTTATGAAGAAATACCTCTGCGATTTCACCAAACTGCTCAAACATCTTACGAAATTCTTCATCTGTTATTGAAGATGGCAAATTCCCAACAAATAATCGACAACGACCGGTGAATTTTTTAGCAGAAACACCATCTTTGCTTACTAAATTGGTTGTAGGCCCACTCAACATTTCCAATTTTTCTTTAACGGGATCTTTACGACCCCACTGGTTGTCATTCATTTGATTCCGACCCTGTTGTAGTCTTCGGTCCGGTCTATTATCTCTACGGCGATCCATCCTATTTTCTTGATTATTTTCTTCATTGTTATACGGTTCAACCTTTATATTATTATTTTCAGCCATATTTAACAGCTATTATATCAATTTCAGCAGAGAGACGCAAAATGGCGTAAACCGACCGTTTATTTTAACAACTGTATTCAGCAATTACTCAATAAATTAATGCGCATGCGCCTCTAACATTGCACATCTGCCATTCTTACTTTACTTTAATTTTCTGAGTATTTAATAATATTTTTAATGGCTCAATTTTATAATTAATTATGTATGATTGTTTTTATAAATACTTTCGGATCCTTTTTCTCTGTTTTTAGTTACAGATTTTTTAGATCATTGTTCAACTAGAGCTCTGGATCGCTGTTCTCGAGTTTTGCAAAAAATACTAGGATAAGCAACATACTCTTACCTCAACTCATCATGTTTGTAATATAAACAAACAAAGTTTGACAATTTAAATCCAGCTTAATTTTTTGACAGTAAAAATACTTTTTACTAATCGTCTAAACATTAGTAAAGTAAATTTTGCCAAAAAAAGTTTTCATTTTTCAAAAGATAAAACCAATTTAGAATATTCTATTGTAAAAAGCGTATTGTGTTTATAGTTTTTGACGCAAACCGCGGACAATTTTTATTTGAATAATTTTTCGAAAATGGATTTAGAAAATTGGTAAAAAAATATGCCTAAAATTATTTTTTAATATAGTTTATTCTGAATACTACTAAAATAGTGATCCATATAAAGGTTTTAATTCTTCTGTTGGTTTTGTAGTGTTTTGGAGCTTATCATCAAAAATCCAAATGGTGTAACTAATAAAATGTTGCAAACTGCAAATCCTACTACTGGAGTTGCTGAACTTGTGGAAGTAATCAATAAATTAACAGCTGCTGTAAGAATAACTTTTATAAATTCCGCTATTTAATATATTTGTCTTTCAATTATTTATTCAGTTTAAAAAATTTTTTTAAATTGTAGTGTTCACGTTTTCTTTTATCATAGCATTTCATAAGAATTTTGGTAAAAGTAGGAGTATTTTGTATCATATTTCTCGTGAGAATTTAAAGGGCTTTTAACTTAACGTTTCTATTTAATATTTCAGAATTGGGGAAAATGCTCTTAACCAATTAAATGGTCTACGTCTAAACTAAATGAGATATGTATTTAACCAAATTATATTTTAAAAAAATATTCTTCCTTTCTTTCCTTTTAGTAGAATTTGTTAATAATTTTTACATCCTTTCTGCCCTCCTAATAGTTTCATATGTATAATAAAAATAGGATGACTTTTTTCTCCTCTAAACATTATGAGTCATCCCTTTTGGTTCTAAAAAAAGTGGGTACATTTTCTTAGCCTTGTTTGTAAGTTGAATGTTAATAAAAAATAAATAAATGCAGCCCAGTAAAGTAATCTATTCAAAAGAAGAGTGGAGAAAACTATGCTAATTATTTCTTGATATTTTAAATTTGCATAATGAAGCATCACAAATTTCACTTTCCCACTCTAAATGCATAAGTTTATCACAGCAATAAATTAAAATTCCTAGTAATATGGATGGTAGATATTTTTACAACAAACACTTTTTGAAATTCTTCAATGTTTGTGAGCATTGGTGAAATGAAAAATTACATAGACTTCAAATTTTCGAAAATACTCCATTCAAATTTTCTAAGTAGAGCTCATTTTCTTAATCATTGGTCATTGATGTATTTTCGAAATCTGATTCAATAAAGTTTTTTGTGTAAACTAAATTTGTTCAAGTTTTTACTGTTATATAAATTTTTTAGCAAGTACAAAAGGTTAAGTCCATTTATATGGTTAAAAAAATGGAAAAATGGCTCTTAAAACAAAGACTTCATTATTTTTGTTTGTTTTATAAAGGTATAAATTTATATAAACCCTTGTTATAATGCTAGAAAATATATGTATTCATCTACTTGAATGAAAATGACCTGAAAAATTTTAGTATATTGATTCATTTAATTCAAATAAATGAATTCAAAGGCACTGTTTTCTGAAAAAAGTTCACATAATATCTTGCTATATTATTTTCATTACTTAAATGTATGTAAACAACTTCATGTGCTGTTACCTATAGTTTAAGAAGTCCAGTATTGACTTATTTATCTTTGTTATAGAAATAAACAGTTTCAATTTTAAAATAATTATTAATATGAGATGATCATGTAGTTAAGCTTTTTCAGTGTTACATTCATTCTTTATTTTTCTCAGGATAAAATACAAATATTTCATAAAGGGAAGCAACTAGTTTACATGCTGAAGGATCCAGAGTCTGTAAAGTTAGTATTGAAGTACTCTTATATTTATTTCCATAGAATTTGAAATTTGAATCATTTCTCTCTATAATCTATTAGCTCTTAGCATTCCAAAATAGTTATTTTAGTGACATTAGGTTACATGCAGTTGTTAGGTTTAAAAAGCATATAATTCAATTCTTTATTCTAACAATATACATCAATGTTAACAATGAGATCACAATTACTAATTTTACTATATGTTTTAAACCCAAAGTGTGCTTGAAATTCAATGTTACTTTAATGGTACTAAAGGAATACTAAGGCTTAAATATAAGTTTAGTTCATATAAATAAATTATTTTGAAGAAATTTATTTGTTTATAAGTTTTATAACATAACTTTTATTAATTTTATAGTGTTATTATTGAAGATACCTAATTAAATCATGCAATCAATTATCAAATGATAAATCCATTGATACAGTTTCATTGTTACTTATATCATATAACTTTTATATAAAGTTAAAATACATATTAGATTACAAAATAGTCTTTCATTTATATTAAAAAAACATGTTTATGCCAATATGTATTCTGATTTGTTTTGATTCCTTATTTTTTTTTTTTTTTTTTTTTTTTTTTTTGCATAAACTGCTGTAAAATATAGAAGCAAAATTTTGACATTTTTTTTCCAACAACTCTGAAAATATCATGGCTCAAAAATGATTCTTAAAATTCAAAAAAATTATCTTTGCAATGATAATAATTTTCTGCCATGTAATTTATTTTTCTATTTTTACACAGTTTTAAAAAATCTTGTATGCATATATTGATAGAAAATACTTCATTGTTGAAATGAAACTGTAATCATCTTCATTATTACTACAAATATTTGAACTTGGCTTTTTTCCCCATTGCTAATGATTAAGATATGAAGATACAGTTTATTTTTCTATGTTGAATAGATTCAATAAAAGATATACTTTTTAAAAAATGATAATTTTATTACACTTACAATTAAAATTTCTTAGAATCAAGCAATTGTGAAAAGTTGGAACTAATTGTCAAAACTGATTAGTTAATAATATAAGAAAATGGGTGTGTTGGCTCTACAGGTCAGACTGCTTGACATAATGCTATATATATATAAAAGAGTGCAATTGTGTACTTCAGAGCAAGTTTTTTTTTAATTATTATTTTAAGAGAGACTACAAAATCTAAAAGGCAGTGGTATTCAGAAGCATTCTTAAAAGTTTTCAGAATTGAATCCATGAACAATTAATGCCTATGTTTTCTTTTTAGTCAAGACTTCTGATTTTCATCTAGAGGGAAACATAAATGACAACCTAATGTGTAATGTTTGTTTTTAAGTAACAAATAATATTGTAAGTTTGCAATACCTTAAAAAAAATAGATGGAGTTCTTTTTTTTTACATTTAATTTGCATATACATTAATTTGCTACTATTCTTTGTCAAAGCAATGCTTATCTTTGTTAATAAAAAGTATTAACTAATTTTGTTTTTAAAAAAGTGGTTGCATTTTTAAAGTTGAGTATTTTACAAACTATTAAAAACAGACGAAAGGAAATTTGGAGTTCCAAAATTTAAGGCAAAGCAACCATGCTTTATGATATTTCAGATCTATGTGGGACCTGAAGATAGCTTTATTTTTATTGCTTATTTCTCCTCATTTTATTTCTTGCCAATTTAGAATGTTCCCAGGGTATAGTAACTTTAAAAAATATATACTACTAGCTTTTACCCGTGACTTGGTACACGCGGAAATTTTGATGTGTTATGTGTTCAATATCATTAAAGCTATTACATTCATGAAAAAGGAGATCATTTTGGAGATTAAAAGGATTCAACAGTCCTGGTGTTATAATTGTTTTGATGATTAGTCTGGCCAAAACAAAATCAAGTATGTATCCTTTGAAAATACAGTTGTTGTCAATCAGAACACACTGCGCTTGAATGAATTTTCAACGCTAATTGGGGCAACGCAAATGTTTGAATTTTTTATGCCAGTTGGGGTAACGCAATACAGATTAGAAATTTTTAATTTCCTTTATTCTGTTTTATTTTAATTCAAAAATACTTCAGAATGAATCTGAAAGATCGATTAATTAACAATATTTAATTTTAAATTCATCAAACACTAAGAAAATAAACAAAATTGTTTGAAATAATCAGTTGAAAACATGTTAAGCCTAATCTCATTAGTGTGGGTTGGAAAAAATCTAAAGCCTTACTCATTTGGCAGTGAAGAAATGAAAAGATTTTTGGCAGGAAAGTTAGTTTTTAATTAATAAAAAACTAAACACTCAATTAACCGGAATAAATAGTAGCTTATGTCCTATTCCATACTATAACTATCTCTGCGTCCAATTTCATCTAATTCTGTTTAACACTTCTGGCGTATTGACTAACAAACATCCATCAATCCATCCAAACTTTCATATTTATAATAGTAGTATAGGTTTTAGCCAGCTCTATAACTCTTCTCTCGTTTGGCAAAGCTTATATTAAACTCGGTGTTTAAGACCATAACATGTATATCCTAGTGGAAATCAAATTGGTTAAATGATAATTAAAGATATCCAAATAATACACTATGATTCCATGTGCATCTTTATTAAGAGATTCTAATTTAATATGCTTTTTACCAATTATGTCCAAGAGTTTTATTCTTTATCCTGAAAGTATTTCAAAAAGAAATAAACATACTACATAAGATTTTCTTTTTGATAATTGTGTTTAACTTCTTTTGAATAAAATTTGTACATACCATATCAGATCCCTTTTTTTTCATGAGTTGCATTTTTATTTAATTTATTGCATTCTTAATTAATAGAAGAGTAGTGGCACACCAAAATGTGTTTACTTTCCCCTCAGATAAACAGTCATCATTGTTTGAATGATTGATTCATAACAAAAAAGGAATTAATTATAAGGAATTAATTATTAAAACAAAATAATTAAAACACATAACCAACAAATAAGCTTTCAAAGTGAAGGGGAAAATTAAGGGAGGGATTGGAAGAATGCTGTGCTCAGATTTTTCTTTTGATAGGAATATGCTATAAACTTTGTAATTCAAACAGGAACAAAGATGCATTATATTTTGTACGTTATTTTACAACTCCTTGTAACCAATTTTGAGTTCTCTGTTCTTATTTTCAATTTAGATTATTTTGAAATGTGGCTACAAACAACTGAAAGTGCCCTTTGAACTTAAAAGGGAAATTTGGATAATAATAATTAACGTCAGATTATATTTATAGAATGTGAACTATAATTTTTTTTTATATGCTTGAACGTATAAAGGTTTTGCTAACAGAAAAGGAAAAATTCTATAATTTTTACAAAAAAAAAAAAAATAATAATAATAATAATAATTTTAAATAACAAGAATAATCAAAACTTGAATTAAATTTATTTAAATTAAAAAAAGATTCAAGCATTTTGTCTGAAGCATGATACTTTTTTATGCTTAGTTAATCTTTTTTTTTATTATTATTATTTTTAAAGTTTGCTCTTGATTATGTATCAAATTACGTACTCACAAAAATGTATTTAATATTGCCACAATGCACATAAGTATAAATCTAGTAATGAAAGCAAATATTATTCTTCTAATGTATTTGTAAAAATATCTTTAAAAATTAAAATTAGGAAATAAATTGTATGCAAATGAAATTAGTTTTAATAAGAAGCTTTTTTATGTTAAGAACATATTTTTGCATAAAAATTGTTTTTGTACAATAACATGTTTTGAATTTATTGAAGGAAAACATTAAAATTGTGATTGATTTTTATTTAAAAATCTAATTAAAATTTTGAAAAACACCTTTCATTTTCAGCATTTACTACTAAAGTAATAACTATCTGCCAATTTTTATCTTCGCATCCAAAGGCCTGTCCTGTTAAAACGTTTTGAATTGTTTTTTGAACTTTGTAGATAGTATGCCGATCTATAAACATTATTATCAAAAAGAAACTGGAATACTAACAAAGATGCTACAGTAGTGCAATCTAAATGAGTTTATTACCTTGTAAAAAAAATCAGCCATAGTGAGAAATGTGCTTATTAAAAAAGAAATTTCATTTAAGAAAATTAACTTACTTTAGATATTTTCTAAGTATTTCTGATGGAATTTTTTGCAACATGACTTTTCCCCAAAAAAATTTGCTAAATGATATCTTTCAAATTTTTTATGCCAATTTTATGGAATTTATTTTTATTAATAAGTTTTATATAATGATTTTTCATGCCTGGAAAAATATACTTTAGTTGATAATTATCTGTTAATAGTATAGAATTCAGTATTTAAATAATTATATGTTTCTATTTTCTGCATGATTTCCAATATCTGACTTTTCTTTTATCTATTTTGATTGCAGACACTGTAAAGGAGCAGATGCTGAAGAAAAACTTATTTATCAACTAATTGAGAAAGCTGGAAACAAAGGTGAAAAATTATAAAATTATAAAAAATTCTAATAATTCAGATAATTTTTTTTTTGTCGTGTGGCTATTATAAGCCAAGTTTTTTGCACAGTAGCTTCTGAGGGTAAAAACCCTTGAGCACCCTAGGGCAGAAGTTTGACTTCTAGCTCATATGAAGAAGAAACAGGCACACACTCGCTTGCACGACCCCTTTTCACAGGGGGCTCATTCTCGCACCTCATAGATAGAACACAGGGCCAGAATAGCCATGCCCGAACCAGGACTCAAACCCGGGACGTCTAGATCACGGGGAAGATGCGATACCCCTAGGCCAGGACGCTGGCAATTCAGATGATGTATATTATATAAATTCTGCTTCTATGTTCAGAAAGCTTCAAAAACTTATTGTATTACAGAAAAATAAATACAGATAGAATCTGTTTATTTGGTATGTCCTTCAAAGCATCTATGCATTTTTGTCATCATTCATACAAAATTACAAATACAAATTGCAAGACTCCTTTGGCCATCTTGAAGTGCCATTGTCAATTCTCACTGCACTTTTTTGTAACTTGAATATCATTGCTTTTTAGAAATTCTTTATTTAAGGAAAAATTCACGTGAAGGTGAGATCAGATAAATAAGCTATTTGTGGAAATAATTGAATATGAAGTTATGACTAGTAATTTAACACAATAAAGAAGCTGTGAGCTATTGTATTCATTTGATGAAGCTTCCATGATTTTTTTCTTCCAAAGATTTGATCACTTGTATCTGTCCAAAATGATGCAGTTTAAAGATTTCAATCTTATATTTCTTTAGAAACTTTATGAGCAATTCCGTATATACAACTATATTTCAGTGGGAAAAGACTTCGACATTTTCTCCCATGATCAAGAGTTGAGATGTACGTTTGCTGTATTTATTTGAATTCAATGAAATTGGTTCTGATAGACAATCCCATGACATTTTTTGCTTGTTGTGTAGGAAATACATATTATTTTTATGTTTTATAAATATTTATAGAGTTCTGGAGGTTTCCAAATGTTATAGGGATATAAATGAAAACTCAAATTGACCTTAAAGTATCTGTGTGGTGTATAATTTAAAAATATTGGAATAAATATGAGGGTAATCTAATTAAATACAAATGTATATTTGAATAAAATTTAATTGAAATACTTACAAAACCAATATTAAGATAGAAACATGTATTGTATCATTAGCTTACAATGAGGAATACTGCAGTTTTCTATAAATCACCTGCTTGAGTTGTAATTGATTAGAGCTGTCCAATATAACAATTCTTGGTTATAAAATGCTCATACAATGTATGAATGCTTCTTCTTGAAACTTAGTCAGCTTTCTTGCATTTTAATTAGAATCAGATTATAAATTTATATTCTAAGCATCTTCATTACATTTTTTTTAATCTGGTAAATATACTCTTTTAATGCTGCTATTGAAGAAACTAGTTCATTACTTGTAATTATTAATTTTTTTTTCCAAAATGGTATTAACTTAGCATTAATGGTGCCCATTAATAAAAGGTCATTATTTATTTCTTTTAATCTAAGAATAATTTTGGAAAAAATGAAAATGAAAATTTTAAGATTGTAAAAGTAGATTAATAAAAATATCAGAATTTTGAAATTTATATTAAAAACAAATAATTATATAGCATTAAAATAAAGTGGAAAATGCATAATGTCTATCTGTCATAAAAACGCCTCCTGAATGGTAAACAGTAGCAGCATGAAGTTTTTATTCTAGATATTCTAGCTCTCGTTTATAGGTTAATTATATTATCTTTAATTTCCAAAATTTATTATTTATTTAAAATATTTAATTGAATAACAAAAAGTAAATCAAACTTTGGCAACTCTGCTCAGTTCTTCACTAATAACTTCCTAAATATTATTGCACAAAAATGGCTTGCATGCAGTGTTAAAGAGCAAATAATTTTCCTTTTAATGATACTAATTTAATTATCCTACAATTATTTTTTGCATTTATTATAAATTTTTCAAAACTCACATTAAATACAATTTCTAATGTTATGTTTTTATTGTTTCATCAAATCCATTATTCATATATATTCTCTGTTAAAATTATGATGAAGAATGTTGCTTCCTCTGGACACTAACTTCAAAGTAGAATTTTTATTTCTATTTTTTCTGTATGCCATGCACGCCTTTTAATATGGTGTATCAATCCAATGATATTGATTTAAATATACTACAAAACATTTCAATGAATTTGCAGAACTATTTATCCTAAACAGATGATTCTGAGGTATTGAGTCACACACCTATAGAAGCAAGAGGAGCTAGGTAGAAAAAGGAGTACTTTTCTACCTACCTTTCTTTTTCAATTGTTGTGCAATTTTTTTAATTTATTTTATTTTTGTGAATTACCTAAGGTAAGATAAGTAAACATTAATATTACTGAACTGAAAGAGGTTTAAATTGATAGCAAAGGTAGAAACAGTCTATCTCTAAAATGTGTGTATATTTATGTGCATGTATGCTGTACATGTATGTATGCTTTTATAAATTTCAGTCATAGATATTGATGTATTTTAAATTTATTCATCTAGTTTTTCAAATGTTAGAACTAAAAATGAATGTCCAATTTTCAGGGATATGGATAAGGGATCTTCGTTATGCCAGTAATATTCCTCAAACTCAAGTTAATAAAATTCTAAAGAGCTTAGAAAGTAAAAAGTTGATAAAATCAGTTACATCTGTTGCAGTAAGTTTGTATTGTTCCTCCTGACTATAATCTTATTCACAATAATTTGTTCTTTTTTATTATTATCTTTATTATAATTTGATCATAATTCAAATGTAAAATATATTAAATAATTAATTGAATCAGTTGGCTTTGGGAAGTTTATTAAATGCAAAGTGAATAATTTGGATTTCATTAATTCATGCAGTTTATGTTTAATATTTATGGCCTTGCATGTTGTATAAGATAGTATGTGACTTCCCAAAAGGTATTATTATATTTACATTAAGATTTAAATTCAAATTTATATTGCATTGTTTTTAAACTAAATAATTAATCTGCACTTCTGATAACTTTTTTTTTTCTTTTTTATTCAGACAGATACAGTAATGATGAAATTGTAAATTCCTGATTAATTCTGTAATTTGATGAATGTTAGTATTTTTATCATTCCCTTTTTCTTTTATGTCATTGCCTTAAAAATTATATGATTTCTCATTAATGTCTAGAATAATAAAACACAATTGAATACCTGTTACAGGATCACAAAATGCTCCAAATGATAATGATGATTGTCATGATAAAGTTTCTACTTCGTTTTTGAGATATTTAATATATATATAATTTGAGAAAATTTTCCACCATCTTGAAGGAGTGATTGGATTTGAAAAATGCCAAATTATGGCTAGGTTATTTTTACTTATCCTTTTTTCTTGTAGTTTTGCAAATTGATGAAATTTAATTTCTTATATTGATCAGAATAATTATAAAAAGGAAATCAATTTTTTACATTGCCATTCACATTTTACCCATACCAAAGCAAAGCTTTCATATTAATTATATTTTCATTATTGTTTATATTAATATAAAAGAGAATGAAAAGAATTTTATTATTATCATGAAGTTACGTTTGTGTGTCAAATGAAAGATGCCTTCCTCGAGAGTGAAATTATTGATAGGAAAAAATGGTAATTGTTAAGGAACATAATAATCTTATCTAATATAATACATTGAAAATACAATAAAATATTTTGTTAATCTTGTTTTAGCTGTTTTTCAAATAATAAAAAGCAATGACTATTCTGTGTCTATTAAAAAGAAGAAGAAAGAAATTGCTTTGTTAATATTGAAATTATATAGTTACTGAAAAATAATTCTTTTTCTCCTTCTCAGATTAAAAATTAATTTATTTTTTATTATATTATTTTTAGTTGAAACATATATATTAAATTTCTGGCATTTTTCATATTTTTACCCTGAGGTTTTAATTCAGTTTAATTTGGTGTATCAATTTTCACTTTTAAAGCAATAAAACAGATAAATTTGGATAGATAATTTTAGATGAATTTGCAATTTCAAATTGTGATCAAATGATAATAACACCTGAGCTAGCATGCTACCTCCAGTATTCCACACTATACTAATAATAGAATATTTCATTTTCAATACCAGATATGCTTGCCTTGAACCCAAATATATGAAAGATCTTCAATGAAATATGGTTTCAAAATTGTAGCATTTTAATTCTCAAGCCTGATTACTACTATGGATTTCTTAAAATTGAAGAATTATTGATCAGTAATTTAGAAACTGATCCAATCCACTCTGAGATTAAACTATAAAACTGAATCAATAATATTATTTTCCATGCTCAAACTTATTTGTTTAAGAGGTTTGTTTTCCCATTATCAAAATTTGTTTAAATTAATCTGTGACATCATAAAATTATTTTGTTAATTTGTGTTTATTTATTTAAAAAGTAATAGAAGTAAACTTAATTTTCTTATCCTTTATATTGATTATGAGAAAAATATAATCAAATCCAGTTATTATGTAGGCATCAAAGAAGAGAGTGTATATGCTGTATAATATTGAACCTGATCGCTCAGTAACAGGTGGCACTTGGTATAGTGATCAAGAGTTTGAATCTGAATTTGTAGATGTTCTCAATCAGCAGTGCTATCGTTACTTGCAACAGGAAGTAAGTAAGATTGTAACATCTTTTTTTTTAAAGATCTTTCACATAATTTGTTACGTATAAATTTCCAATGACAAAACTTTATTTTCCAGTTATATATAGAGAGAATATTAACAGAAAGAAAGATATTCCAATAATACTCTAAACCAGTGGGAGTGATCTCTCCAAAATTTTCTTCTATAATCTGTAATAATTGTATTTATGTATTATTAATCGTATGTCATTAGTGAGCAATAATTATGATAAAGCCTATTAGATCTTTGGTGATTAATTATTGGCATGTAGTTATTACACAAGCACTAGAACACTCAATCCATAGTTTGGACTTCTTTTTCCTGACTGATTAAAACTAAACTTTAATACGGAATTACAATTATAGTCAGAAAATCACATATTAAATTTGCATTTTTGAGGTATTACATTCACGTGCTTTTAAAAGTTGAGACCAACAGACAATCAATCCTACAATGGATTTGGTTCCAAAATTGTTGCGAATCTATATTATACAAAATATTTGCCCAAATTTATCCATTAGCTCTTTTTTTTCTGTAGTTATCATGTTAACTTGCAATTGGACAGCCAGATAGACAAGCTTCCTCTGAATTGATTCCATTCAAAATTTGATAGAAATCTACAAATTTGGTATAAAGGCTATATACCAAATTTCATTTCTTGAGTTCAATACATTTTTCAGTTTTCCTGTTTGTAGACTGGCACACATAATTCCAAAAATGTATTTTTCAGACTCAAAGAAGTCACAAATGGAAAGATTTGTTAAAAATTCGAGTTTGATTTATTTTTTATTTATTTTAATGATGATTACAATACTTTTTCTGTATATTCTTCATATATTAGAAAGTAAAAGGTTGTGTTTTTTGTGCACAATAGACAACAAAATAACATTAAATAACAAACAGCACTATTTTTAGAATATCATTACAATATTTCCCCTTTTTAACAAACAATGTTCTTTGATATTCTTTGGGGGAAAAAAAATACCCTTTTTATTCCACTGTTTCAATTTATTAATTTGATGTAATTGTAATTTTCTTGTTTGTACAGTTAAGTATGAAGCAGAAATAAGATTTTCTATTTTTGAAACTTTTTATTTCTGTATTTTCTGCTTTTTATTTACATTGCGTTTTTCTGTTTTTTACATTTTATGTTATATATATATGGATACATTATGGATTACTCTTGTTCTTGCTATTCACAAAGAAACAGAATTGTAATTGTCAAGAAGTTCTAACTCGAAATTTTAACAAATCTCCACTTTTAGACCTGAGTCCCAAAAGCATACTTTTAGATGTTTGTCTGTCTGACAAGGTTAACTTTAAAACATTTTCAGCCATACAGATGTAATTTGGTATACTGTCTTTATTCCAAATTTGTATATTTCTATCATATTTTGTACAAAATCTGTTCAAAGGAAGTCTTTCTGGCTGTTTGAATATAAGTTAAAACGATAATTACAAATCGAAGATAGATAAAATTAAATACATAGATTTAACATTGATAGCATAGACATCTATTAAAATGCCATGCAAAGAATTTTCTTGTATAAAACCTGTATTAGAGAGTATGTGAGAAAACCACTTTTACTGGTTCAAATAATTTTAAGCTAATATTTGAGATTCCTCTTGGCCTCTCAGTAGGGTCACTGTTCTGTTTTTTCTCTAAGTAGCAATAATATTTCAGTAATATAGGATCACTAAATAAGACAGGAGTGTAAAACTATACATGATAATTAGAAGAACATTAGTTTCATACTTGAAATTAAAGTCATATTTGTTTTGTAGTGCAATAATTGCATCAACCTATATATAAAGGATAAAATTTTACTGTTAAAACATCTGTACTTCTTGTAAGACAAAAGTTAATTTACATTCGATCAGCTCTCAGATGAATCGGGTTTGAAAAAACTATCTATATTTTACGCTTGATCAAACGTTTTCTTACTATGCACATTAAAATAATCTTTGTGTATGTTTATGCTTAAATTTTTTAACTACTTATTTTAAAATGTATGCATTAAAGGCTTTAATTAAAAACTTTTTAAATTATTTTATTAACTAAATCTGAATTTTATTTTATAATGTTTGAATACATAAATGACTAATTCAAAACTTTATTTTAAGTGTGTATTCATGAATCTAGGTTATTATTTAAACTAGAATTGAAAATTATTATATATAAATGGAATATTCAGTTGTAGGTAGAAATTATGTATCTTCTTAAAAATGTACTTTTCTCAGAAAGCAGTTGCAGATAAACTCTCTGATCCTGTATCTCGCAGAAGAGCATCATTCAAATCATCCAAAGATATTTGTGATTACATTAATGGTCTCAAAGTTAGCAAAGTAAGAAAATATTTACACTATAGTAGAACTGATATTATTTAAGAGCTTCTTTTAATGCTTTTAAAATGTTAATTTGTTACGGATTTAAAATTTTTTAATTAAAAATTGTACTTTTTTTTTGTTTCAAATGAATAGTTGAATTAGGTAATATAAAATTCCTACTCTGCAAAATAACATTTTTTAAAAGGTAGCAAACCAATCTTAAAATTGACTGAAATAAAGAGATAAAAAAAAGTTTTAGTGAAAATTAATTAAATTGATAGTTTTTTTTGTGTGTGTGTTATTCTGATGTATCTGTATTCATGTGATTTAAATTGTTATTCATTTAATTTTTGATATTTTGCAAGTCTTTTATATTTTCAAACAGATTTTTTTTTACTATGTTTTGTTTATTCTGAAAGCACACTGATGTTTTGTGAAAATAGTAATAGTATTTGTTGTCAAATATTGATAAATGGGTATGCTTAAACATAAAAGTATTAAAGAATGATTGGTTTAGTTAATTCTAAATAAATCCATAATATCTGTTTGTTTTTTAATTCACTATAACATCAGACTAAAGAACATAGTCTTTTGGAAATAAAAAAATAATAATTTAACTCAGTTAGTTTGCATTTCATTTTAAAACTGTTTCTAAGACAAAGTGTGTGTGTGTGTGTGTGTGTGTGTGTGTGTGTGTGCGTGCGTGCGTGCGTGCGTGCGTGCGTGCGTGCGTGCGTGCGTGTGTGTGCGTGCGTGCGTGTGTGTGTGTGCGCACGAGCATGTGCAATGTCCCAATTTAGTTGCACCACTTGCATGAGCATCCATGTCTTGTGTAAAAACAACTTTTATATCTTGATTAAACTATCTTAAACTGTGTGTGTAACTGTAAAATACTATTCGCCCAAGGCAGTTTAAATTCTTTTATTCCATATATTAAATTATTTTCATAAAGATTTCATTATTCATTGACAAATTACTTCGAAAAGCTGCAAAATAACATTAAATGGAGAGAAGTAAATAATTTATTTTCATTAAATATGTGAAAAAAATGTGTTGATAAAGTCTAATGATTTTTTTAATGATGCTAAATTTATGAAACATGAACTTTTTATGCATTTACCATTTTGGATTTCCAAAATATTGGAATAACTATTGACTACAAATTGGACAAACATAAAGTAAAATTGATTGAATGATTGATCTGTAAAACAAAAGCTTGTGCTTAGTTGCTAATTGCTTTTTCAAGCCATGAGTTGATTGAAATGAATACACCATGCTTGACTTTTATTGATAGATGCTTGGATGTGGGAATCAAAAATAAACTTAGTCTAGCAACAACTCCAGCTACTTACATTCATTGGCACAAATTAATCTGGCCAAATATTTTCATATAATCTAATAGTAACATATACTGAAAAAGAGGCAGCACATTTATTTAGATTAACTTTGAGTTATCCAGTCAATGTAACTGTAATGCATAGTTTGCATCATTTTAATGACTGATTGTGGATTAAAGTATTTAGTCATAAATACAGTGTCACCAGGAAAGATTGCTTAATAACTGTATGATATCTGAGGGATGTTGTTAATTTACAGGTTGAAAAATGTCAATAAGAGTAACTTCTTTCTGAAGGCTTGACAGACCTCTTAAAAGAGAAAAAGATAATATCTTTTGCTAATATTCTATGTTCTGAAAACTGAGATAAAAATGGATACTTTTGATTTGTTAAGCTAAAAAAATAATCATCTAGGCTTTGAGATCAAATCAAAGTCCTCTAATCAAAAAGTTTTTTCAAAGGCTTTGTAACAAGTGTAGTATAGTAACAAGTGTTATAAAGTGGTATTCATATACAAAGGTTTCCAAACGGAGCTTTAGGAGTCATGATGGCATCAAGTGCTATACATTCTGTTTGGGACTTCATAGACCAGAGCACATGAAATTCATCAGGGTACATTCTGCATGTATGTATTGTGAATACATAAAGAGAAAAATATCATCTCAGACATTGGCCTTGTTATCCAATAATGGCTCAAATTTATGACATATCACCCAAAATAATCCTTGTGCACCATCGAAATTGGTTCATTAAAACAATAATATTAAATCTAATGAAACTCTCATGAATTCCCTAAAATTTATAAAGGTAAGTTATTTGGAACTGAGTAGTAATTTCACAGAATGCTCAGTTTTTCTCATTAATGAAATTATAAATTTTTTCTGAGTTTACTTTAAGCTGCTTCTATTTGGATTATATTTCCGTAATATTAATAGTTTGTTTTTTAACAAATAGTTTTTTCCTTCAGTTTTTTAAAAGTATATTAATGGTAGAATTTTGTTCATAGTTATGAATGTTCTCATGGGAGGACAATTTGCTTTTTCACTGGAGTTTGTCTCATATTGCTTTAAAATTTAAATTTTTTTTATCAAAATCAATATTAATATAGAGAAAAATCATTAAATTATTCTTCCTTTATTTCTATCAATTTCTCTTATGTTCTATATTTTTCAAATAATACCTTACACTCTTTTTATTTTGTGTGTATTTGTACATTGAAATTTTAGGTGCAGTTGAGCATGCAGGACATTGAGACAATACTGGATACATTGGTTTTTGATGGAAAAGTAGAAAAATCTGTTATCTACAATAACTCGACTTCAGATGAAGAGAACTCACAAAAAGTATATGGAGTTATTAAACCTCTTCTTTCTAATTGTGGATTGATGAGAGTTCCTTGTGGTGTTTGTCCAGTAAGCATTTTAAATTTATCTATTGTTAAATTATAATTTGTCATATTTTTGAAAATTCAAGAATTTTCCTCACATTTTACAAACTTTCTTATAAAATTTTTGAAAGTTTAAAAAATAAATTATGGGATATGATATTTTGAGAGAATATTCTCTTGAAAAAGGTTCCTCTTCTATCTTACAGCTTAATTATACACTTATGAGTTCAGATAATAATGTGATATTTCTCTCTCTATCTGTACACTATTTATGTATTATCTTTTTTTTTTATCTATCTTAAATCCTAATTAATTTCCTTTTTTAATCTTAAATTAACCCACATTACTTTATTCTAATATTTTTCCTTATTTCCTGATCCAAATCCCACTTTTTTTAATGTAATTATTTCCAATATGCAAGTTCAAAAATGGAGGACTAATACATATTTCAAGATTCTAGAGCAGGGATAAAAAGAAATCCCCAACATCCATTTCATTCCTTCCAAAGATACCTGAGGATTCTGTTTTCTAAATCAACATATATCAAAGAAATCTCTATAAAAGTCTCTCAATAAAAAGCACTGAGAAAAAATTTTAATAATTTTTTCTTATGTCCCAATGTAAACGGACATGTTTCTACAGTCATCCCCCATGAACAAATTATGCCTTTTCATAAAAAAATAAATTCAAGTTATTTCTAAGTGTGTCTTGATGATCATACACAGATGTATTGCACAGTTTTAGAGAATATATGTAATATCTTTAAACCCTTTACAACTTTTCGAGACCATCTGGGGCTTGCTAGCTCTATACCAGTGGTTCTTAACCTTTTTAAGCCGCTAACCAAATTTGAGAAATATGTTCATGTCGCGACCCAAAAAAAAGTCAAAATTTTTTCATTGCTTTATTTTAGATCGTATTTTAAAAAAATCTTCAATCCTACAATGATGATTTTTTTTTAACTTACAAATTTTTTATTTATTTTTTTAATAATAAAGATAAACAAAAGTACTTTTCGATCCAAGGAAAATTTAATTAATAATCAATGTTTTTAATAATTTTTATTGACCAAATTAAAATATATTTATAACTTTTTGAAAATAACTGACATTTTAACTTATTCCTAAAAAAAAAAGAAATATCAATAAATATGTTAAGTCTTTTCAATTTTAAATGCAAGTCATACAGTTTTAATAAGAACCTTGTGCTTGAATACATTTTGAAAGATCTTCAAACCTCGGTTGAAGGCTTGTCAAGGAGCACCTTATATCTATTTCAGGATTTAACTTGTTCCGGTAATTGTTTTTGATTACACATAGAGCCGAAAAACCAGCCTCACACATATATGTTGTTGCAAAGGGCAATAATACTTATAGGGCTGTTTCACCCCAACTTGGCAGGATTGTAAAAGGCAGAAAATGTGACGCTCCGCACTGGGAAACAGTTCCCCATCCATTTTGACTTTAAAACAACTAAAATGCGCTGACATTTATCAAATTATATCATAAATTACAGATATCGTTTTTTTTATCAGCATGTATTTAAAATTATTCTCAAGTTAGAAGTGCTTACCTGTTAAATATTTTGTAAATAAAGTGAACGAATAAAACCAAAAGATTGACATAATGAAATATTTGGCGCGCTTCTCTTGTACGCCCTCGGCAGCTTTGCTCCATTTAGTTCTCACCGTTATTATCATCACACGTACTTTTTTTGCTCTCACTTTTTAATCAGCTGATATTTTTAGATCTTGTTAATAACATTCATTTTCGATTGTTGATATTTATTCAAGTCGTCATTTCTAAAATGTCTGAAATTTGGTGTATTATTAACTTTTTTGGTTCGACTCAGAGCGACCCAAGAAATATGCTTCGCGACCCAAAATTGGGTCGCGACCCATAGGTTAAGAACCGCTGCTTTATACTAATGAATTTTTTTAGGTCAATTTCTCTTTCAAACGATGATTGCAGAATGTAAAGCGAGGGAATCTTTGATGACAATTTGCTTCACATGCTGCACCCCTTGTTTGAAACTGTAATTAGTCCTTTATTATTGAGCTTTTGAGGCTGGATTAGGCCACTTAATAGTGAAGATGTTGAGGTAAAAAATGCTTTTGGATGAAATTTTCTAATACACAGAATCCTCTCATCATCTTCATCTGTTTTTTGTAAAAATACAGATAAATCTTGTCATTTGTAAATAAATTACTGAGTGTACCAAGCAAATTTAAAAATTGCTGAAATTTTATTTTCTTAAGTAAATAATAATTTTTAAAGTATAAAATTTTATTAAATACCACGTGTGGCATCTTGGTGGCAAATAAATTAATTCGTGTAAAATATCTAAAAACTAATCAAAATTATTTGCACAATGTAGCACTAATTGATGGTTATTCTAAAGAGAACTTTAAAAATATATTTCTTTAGAAAATTTTAATAAGTTATCTTAAAACCAGATGACTTTCTTAACTGTTCTGGTTTTAAAATGTTGAATGTGTCAGAAGGAGAAAAAAATTCTCAGAAATCTTTATAGTTATAATAATTTTTGCATAGTCCAACTTGGAATCACATTCCACTGTTCAAGAAGTTCTTGTCCATTTTGATATTTGGGTCTTCTAAATATGATATATATTTTATTTATTTATTTTAGGTCCATAATGAATGTCGTGATGGTGGCATTATTTCACCAACAACTTGCCCCTACATGAAAGAATGGCTGGAATACTGAAAGATCATTTAATAATACATTCATATTCATATATTTTTTAAATCATCATCATTGTTTTTGGGGGCATTAATTGTAGAAAACATGTGAACCTTCAAGTTCTAAGGAAATTATGTTCTAAATTCTGAATGTTAATAATTTTTAAAGCAATGATTTGCAATCTTTATACTTTCCTATTATTCCATGTGTTCAGTCTTTTTATTTTGAACTCCCTAAGATTCTATCATTGAAAGACCCTCTATGATAATCAATTAACCAAATTGTAGATCTTTTCAGTACATTGATTGAATTTAATTTTATGAATATTAGATTGAAATAATGATAAATGTAATCTTATTTTAGCAATGCATCAATTTTAGGAATTTTGGAGCTGCATCAAATCAAATAAAATTTGTTCATAATTATATGCATAAAGTGTAAATGCTGCTTCCACCAGTTCTATGGTTATAAAAGGTAGTAAATATTTCATTCCTCCATTACTCAGCCTTAGTACTCTTCTTTTGCTGCTATCCAGTACATTTTTAGATTAGAATGCTTTTATGTAAACATGAGGAAATAAAATTTTATAATTTTTTTCTCTTTTAATATTGTTTTTTTATGTTCTCTGCTGTCACCAGCATTATATTCATTGATCCCTAATTAGTCCACTGCATATTTTAAAACATAGGCATGCCACAGTTTGAAAATCATTGCTTTAAATCGTGAATGTGTTTTATTTCGGTTAAAAGATAATTCAAGTATATTTTGTTCTTTTTATTTTAAACATTATATAAAAATGTTATGATTTTTATTATTACGTCAGTGAAGTATTTACGTCAATGTATATTTTGCTAGTAGTAAGATTTGTATTACTATGTCCAAAAAATTCCAGAACTTATCTTATTAAGAGGAATGAGTACAAAACGTACCATTTAATTTTCTTTTGACTAACTACACTGCACAGCTATGAATTTTTGTCTTTGTTATTGTAATGATTTTGATCAGAATGGTAAGTGTTTCCCCCCCCCATATTCACCAGTGTTTTTGTACTTCTTCAGAAGTTGAGAATTGTTACCTCTTCAACAAATTCTTCCTACGAAGAAAAAATTGCATAAATCTAACTACTGAACTAGTTGTGAAAGTCAGTGTCATAGCAGAGGTTAATGGTACCCGAGCATAATGTTTTCCCCCTAGTCATGTCTTTATAATGTCACTGTCACTTGTTTTGCAAGTGTAAATTGCATCAGGAGCATTGTAACATTTTTTCAGACAGTCACCATATTTTTCCTTAAAAAGTGGAAAATAAGCCTCTAATGTTTTGTCTCCCTGAACCCCTTCTCCTTTACCCAGTCACTACACCTCTATATCAATATTAGAACATGAAGTTTTAACATTAAATTTGACACCAAGTGGGTGCTGTGAACCCCTTTCCCCCCCCCCCATTGTTGTAATGGAACACTCCTGAAATAGCCTTCCAAAGACTTGTTTGCATCTCATTGATATATACAGACAATTAGGGATTATGATATATTTTTAATTGAATTTTTCATGTACTATCCTCTAGCAATCAAAGAAAATGTAATATATTTTCTTTGTGATTGCAAGTTTTGAAGCATGCTTTGCACATGTTTGCATTAGATAAAACAGTTCTGGCTGACCTACTACTACTTGTTAATTCAGAAATGGCATAATTCATTTACATTTGGGGGAGGGGGGATTTAAATTCCAGAATTTTTTGAACATATTAATAGAATAACCAACCTCTAAAAAGTCTGGTGATCAAATTTTTATGAAAAAGTTTTAGAATAGGATATATTAAAAAGAACTTAAGCGAAAGTATCATATTGAGATACGAGATTGAATATGTAAATGAGATTCATATTACACTTCCCATTCTTATTTAATAATTTATATTTAAAACTTTTAAAAGTTGAAAATGTTCTTATCATACTTTAAAAAATAATTTATACATACAAATTACCATAATAATTTATTACGAATGCATTAGCTAGTTTTTATAATGTTGTAATAAGTTCTTTTAATATCTTACGAACAAACTGTGAAATATATTAAGGATTTTTATTGATTTTAGTGTAAAACATTTTTTTCATAAATACCATTTAATAAAATGTAAATATACTTCATTATCATGCAAAATATTTTTTAATATTGATGTATAAACTTGTAAAATATGTAAAATAAAAATTTCCTTTTATACAAAAAAACAACAGTCTCTCTCAGTCTATTGTACACCCTTATTCATACTTTATTTACTTTAATTGGTATTCTGTACTTCTTTTTCTGTCTTAAAAAATAACACATAAAACAATTAAAGTTTATTAAAACAAGAGGTGATTTTACAACAATCTTAATTTAGACTATAAATATAGCGGAAATTATAATATTTAAATTAAAATTCATTTTCTTGTGTCTTAAGGTAATGTGTTGTTCTGTAAGGTATTTACTACTGAATAACTGATAATTTCTAATTTAAAAGAGTTAGGAGGAAGGAAAACTTTCAACACAAAATTGTACCTGGAAAATATTGCAGAGAAACAAACAGCTTAATTCTCATATGACGAACAATAGAAAAAGTGTATTCTTTTATTCCATAAGATTTTGACTGTTTTATTAACTTGAAAAGTAGTTTTTGCAAACTGTTCATTTCTGAGCTGGTACAACCACTACTTTATATATATTAACATATGACTGAAAGGTAAAACATATTAATATACTTTTAACCTTTCACAAGATGTACAATGAAACTTAAAATTAAATTATTGCATTTTGTTTGATATATATCACGCCAGTATGAATTGACTCCGCTGGTATCGCTTACAATAATCATTTTGTAATACGTTAATGTAATAAATATAGTGCTATAGAAAATCCATCCAATAGGTGTAAAATGAACAATCCAACTGAAACAGCTCAGAACATCTAATGACACTTTACCCTACAGTTAATAAAACGTAGACGAAACACACAAAATAGCATTTGCAGAAATCAATAACACATAAGCAGCAAATCGTCATGAAACAACAACACTAAGAGAACTCTCTGGAGATCAACACTCTAAAAAGAGAAATCTCTCACTTACTTTGTACTTTCTACCTTACTGTGCGCCTCCGCTTTTCATATTCCTATGATAAGGCATTGTACAAAGTAGAACAAAAACCGGAACTCTAATTATTATGGAAATATATCAAGATTCTTGAATAATCAAGATCCTTCACTTTTGTTGCTAAATGGTCATCACTACCAGGGGTCATTGATTCGGCAACCATTCAGCAACTATGACAATAACAGTTAAACTCTTCTTTTTTATCAGAAGACTTATTGCACATTGAAGCAATATTACAAATTCGTAACAATAGGTATGACTGTTTTAAAATGTCTTTGAATTATTATACAGATTTTTCTTTTGTTTCGTCTTCATTTATTGGCTCAAAACTATGCTATTATTGACTGCATTATGGTTAAAAGAATACATCACATTCATTCCTTTGTCAGACTTTACATTTTTACTTTTTTTCACATATGAAATATATAACAAAAATATATTATTGTTGTCAAACATTTGAACTCGAAATTTTGATGAATACCCACTTTTTAGACTCTCCAGAGTCAAAAAAAAAAAAAAAAAGTGTTTGGAATTAGATCTCAAAGTTAGTATACTCCATGTACTAAACCTTCCAGAATTTAAAAATAATAATTTGAAATTCCGTCTTATGTAAATATAATAACTAAATATCATTACAAATTTGATATATGATCTTTGCATTAAAATAATAGATTTATATCAAATTTTGAACAAAATCCTTTTATGGGAAGCCTCTTTGTTAGACCGTGTACTATGTAAACCATACCTAGATATGATAAATGAATTATGATTTTAAACCACATTTGTAGATATCTATAAAATTTTGAATCAAATCCACCAACGATTATTTGTCACTAAATCTGCTTGTATGTATATAAACAACAAAATCCAATAATCTACATGCATAAATTTTCTTTCGAATAGATATAACATCATTTAATTAGATTCTTTTGAGAAAGTTCCATAATCAGTAAGACAAATTTTATTTAAAATGTCATTTTAAAGTTACTTTATATTTTATTGTAAATTTTTCATGGAACAGCATCTTTATTTCATGAATTGATTAAACAAGAAAAGGTCAGATGGTGTAATATCTATATGTAAAACGTTTATGTGGACTCAAAATCAGGCCGAATTTGTTAACCGTCTTTTGGCAACAGTTCGGCAACACGGATTGTTTGCTTCGGCAGAAAATCGCTGTTTTTGGAGTTGGATAATACGAAAAAACAAATTTAAGTCAAGAAATTTTGATTAAATCGAAAATGAAAAAGAGCAAAAGACAAAATTGAAGAATCGTTCATAGAAGAATACAATCCGAATTAACGAAATAGTGTTGAGTGTTTTCGACTAAAGTACTGAGCGAAGTTTCAGAGCTACAGGAACATTGGCAATTAATTTCTCAGAATGCTCTATCATTATAATGTATAATGTCATCTTAAGTATAATTTAAAATAATATGATAAAAATTATGGTATATTTTTTAAGATAACATGTAGTTTGTCAAAAGTGATTGATATAATTAAATTAATCTTATTTAGTTGTTATCTTCTGCAATTATTTAATTGTTATTAACATTTTGTTAATAACAATTTTCATGAAATACATTTTTTTTTCTAAAAAGAGGAAAAGAAATAAATTCAATTTTAATTTTAAAGCATCTTAAAATTATATATTTTTGCTTTATAACATTTGCATAGATTTATCTCTGCTAAATTAATTGATTCAGATTACGATCTGTATTTTGAAAATCGTGGTTTTAGAAATTGATGATTTAGTTTTTAGTAATTGATGTAAAATTAATTCTAGCAGTTCTTGCAATTTAGATGCGACTACGCTAAAACGTTAATTTTTCACGAAATTAGGAATTTATTAAAAATTAATATTCTTAATGTTTGAACAGGTTTCTTTATGAAAGTTTTTGGGGAGTTACCCTGCTTTTTACATTTGCATTTGCTTAGGTTTTAATGCTATTTTGCATCTTTAGATGCCATTTCCTCAAATTCTAATCATTGATAGAATTTTCTTACGAAAATCTACATAAATTAAAATATAATGCATTATTTTTGTTCATATTTGGTTAAAGAATTCTTCAAAATGTTCTATAGTTCGTCAATTAGAGAATAAGCAATCTATTCATTTAGAAATATTTTATAGTTGTTTTCGTGCTTCACAATGTGAAAATAATAAGAAATTCCGTGTTATTTATCGGTTTAATCCTAATATTTAAAGAATGGATAAAAATACAGCTTAGTTTTTGTTTGTTTGTTCAGGAAATAGATTATATATGTTTTAAGCGCTATCTGCAAAATTTTAAGCAAATCATTTGATAAGCCACTAAACTGGAAGGTTTTTGCTTTATACCTCTTTTTATCCCCTCCCCCCCCCAAAAAAAACGCCTTTTGCCCCATTTTTTTTAATTGCCTCTTAATTGGTATATTTTACTTTCATAAATGTTTTTTCAATCTTCTTTTCTGCAAATATTTAATAATATGAATATTTTCAACCGTTTTAAAAAAAATTCATCCTGAATGTAGTCAAATACCTTACATACCTGAACTTTTAGTAATGAATGTTTTTATTAATTCCGCACTACGAGCAAAATGATTGTTTGCTCTGTGTAAAGTAAAGTAGCCTGAAAAACTCTACATTCATCTTATATTCTAAAATGATGTATTTCAATTTCAATGAAATCATGGGGGGGGGGGGATGATAAATGCAAAACCAACTTTACTGTTAATTTTATTACTATCTATAAAAAATCCTATTAACGGAAAGAAAGTTTTTGATTAGAATTTTGTTTTTATTTGTCATCTTCGTAATGATCGTAATTTTCCATAATTAAATTAATTCAATATATTCAATTCAATAAAAATAAGTAATAGAATCTATTATGTGCAGTTTTCCTTATAACTTTGCATCGAATATGTCTTTGCGAAATCCTACTCTTGATAATTGATTCAATATAATTTTTGAATAAAATAAGAAACCAGTAATCAGCTTAATTTTTTTATATTATCAAAAATTTATTGTATTGTTATGACACTATGCTTCAAAATATTTAATTCTTTAATTCTTTTTCTTAGAGTTTCACTTTTTTAATTAAAGTCAAGCAACATAAGTTGCTATCTAGAAATACTATTACAGAAGATAAGTTGATAGTGTGGCACTGTTATATGTGAAAAAAGAATGGACAAAATAGTATTAAACTTAACAATTAGTTTATAAACAATTATAAATGGTTTTTATAATGTGTAGTGCATGATTTTAGTACAATTTTAAAATATTATTTTTAAATTCGTATAAAAATTGTATTATTTCAAAATACATAAAAAATACGCGTAAGCAAAAGTACATAAAAAGTTCCGAACCGATATATAACCGTAATTTTTAAGAATTCATTGATTTCAGTTAATCTATACTTATATAAATCTCAATGTGTGTGTGTGTGTGTGTGTGTTGGCGCTCTAGAGACCAGACCATTTGACCTACAGCTACCAAATTTGGTACATGTATACCTTGGAGGTCGGGAATGTGCAACTGGGGTTTCTTTTTTTGAATTTTTAATTAGAATTTTAATTATTAATAAAAAAACTAACTTTCCCACCAAAAAATCTTTTCATTTTCGCCACCGCCAAATGAGTAAGGCTTCAGTTTTTTTTTTTTTTTCCAACAGTAATGAGGCTAGGCTTAACATTTTTCGGCGATTATTTCAAACGATTCTGTTTATTTTCTTAATGTTTGATGCATTTAAAATTAAACATTGTTAATGAATCGATCTTTCAGATTCATTCTGAAGTACTTTTGAATTAAAATAAAACAGAATAAAGGAAATTAAAAATTTCTAATCTGCATAGCGTTACCCCAAATGGCGTAGAAAAATTCACGCATTTGCATTACCATAACTGGCGTTGAAAATTCAAGCATGCGCATTGTGTTCTGATTGTTGACAACGGATACGAACGTTTTGAAGGCTTAACCTGTTTTCGACCGATTATTTTAAACGATTCTGTTTATTATCTTAGAGTCTCATGCATTTGAAACCAAACATTGTTAGTTAATTGATCTGTTCATGATGAATTTTGTAAGAAACTTCTTGAGATATTGCATAAATTAAGAAAGATATTCTTTAGTGCCCATAAGATTTAGTTTAAATACTTAGCGACTCTGTTTTCAGTACTCATATTAATAAAAAAAAAATGCTTCGTTTTAGTAAAAAATTTCCTTATATTAATTGCAATTTAACCATTTCCACTTTAATTTAAAGCATAAATCCTACGGGAGCTAAAAGAAATTAGAGAGATACATATTACGTTATGGTTGAAGGCCTTTATAATATTATGAATGATTTATATGACTATCAAAATCTGTAGCTTTAAAATATTTTGATAAAGAAGCTATTAAAATAGGAGTTACATAAAATATTTAATTATTAAATTTTTAACGAGCATTAAGATTGGTGAACCGGCTGGTCGCCAAAGGCGGCTAGTTACTAATAAAAGGATCAAAGTTGTTGAATTTATGTTTTTGCATTTCCTACTTAAGGAGAGTTTTTTTTTTCCCTTATTAAAATGAAATTCATGTTCCATTGAAACTGTACCCCTAGATTTCTTTATTTTAGCTATGTTTTATGTGTATAAGACATTTTAAATTTGTGATATATTTAAAGCATACATAAAAATCTATTTATTTGCTTGTTGATTTGATTGAATTTAATATACTAGCATACTCTGTTAAAGATTCGAACGTAATTTGGCGCGCATATTTCTTAGTACTTTGAAGAATTAAATATCCTATAAAAAAATTGCTATGTACTTCTAAAGGGGGTGAAACAAAATCAAAAGAGTAATATTTTTTTAATGTTTTTCAGCTCTAACTTCAAATTATATCTCACATAAAAACTATTTTCATATCATCCTAAAATATAAGAATTTCAAAGATACTAGTTCCGTTTCTAGACAAATATTTACCTAATTTTTAATTCATGTTTCAAATTTAATTTAAACACGATTTGTAGTAATTCCTTTTTGGATTGAAAAATTTACATTACATTGCTAAATCGATTGTATCATTCCCATTTCTTTGGTTAAAATTGGCTTCCTTAGGATCTTCATTTTTTCTTTTATTACTTTCATGAATATTCAGTATAAAGAAAATATATTGTTGAAAAATTCGAACTCGAAATTTTGTCGAATCTCCACGTTTCAGACCTTTCTGACTACAAAAGACACATTTTTGGATAATGTCCGTCTGTCTGTCGGTGCAAAGGTAACTCTAAAATGCTTCCATCTAGACGGATGAAATTTGGTATACAGGCTTAAAACCAAAATTGCAGATTATTATCGAATTTTGAGCAAAATCCGTTCAGAGGAAATCTGTCTGTTCAGCTGTTCGAATATAAGTTAACACGATAATTAAAAAACTAGCAGAGTTAGATAGACAAAATTGGGTAAACAGATTTGACATCTATAGTGTAGGCATTTTTCGAACTTTGAGATAAATCCAAAAAATTGGTGACCGTCTGTCGATATGTACTTTCAGAAACATGTAAATGCGCTAACTGAAAACCGCAGTCACTTAAATATATCAAATTTAGTACGTATTTTTTTTACTACAATTGTTGTTCTGTGTTAAATTTTGGTTTTAATTGGTTGGTGAAGAACGCGTCTAAAATATACATTCGATTTCCGAATACTATTAACTGCATGTCAAGAATTCATCGCCAAAAAAAAAAAAAAAAAAAAAAAAAAACTCGCCAAGGATCACACAATTTATTTACCCCAAAGGTTAATATTTCATAACTGTTGTATGCCAATGCAATGCGAGACATTCTCTGATATCCTCTCTGATACGACAGCTTTATTATAGGCTATGCAAAAAAGCTAGTTTTGCTGCATTAATGCCTTTTAATAAGCACTCGCAGTAATTTACTTTTTTAAATTATTGCAGTTGAATTTCTGTTATTGGTACGAATTTGTAATACCGCTTCTCTGGCGCGTTAGTTTCATCGCTGAAAAGAGCGATTTACAGGGATTCTTAATGGATGACAGTTCATTGAACTTCAACTTTAATGAATTTTCGTTATTAGTGGCATAGTGTAAGCAACAAACACCTGAGACATAAATAAAATGTTTTCTCTCTAGTCATTATTAATGATTTAGTAAATAGAGATGGTGCTCGGGCCATGGCAATATTTTTTCACCCCTTCATGTTACTTCATTTCAACGAATGATCTAAATGCGCTGATGTCGTTATATAAGGCTAGTGATATAAATAAAAGCTTATTTTTGCTCTTCCAACGATTTCGCATTTGCTAATGACACATGCGTTTTTATGCTTCTTATTTTGAAATTCGTCGCAAAAGAGAACCATTTAAAATTCTTTAAAAGTTATTCATTTTCTAATCATCGGCAATAAGGAACATTCAAGACTAGAATAAAATTTATTTGAAATTTTGGAACGATTGCAATTTTCTTCAAATGCCTGTCCACCGCTGGCATTTTCGTACTACAGATACAATTCCAACGCCTATTTATTGTTTGTTTGTTTTTAGAACGTATTTCAATAAAAAAAAAATTGTGCGATTTGAAAATTTTGAAATTTGGTCACTGTAACTTTAACTGTTGTTTTTTATAAGATTCTTGAGTGCATATTTCAAAATATCTTGAAACCAAAATTTCATTATGTTCCTGTGAATGTCGCGACAGTTACGGTCTCATGCAACGGAATGGGGCCGCGGTATCCATGAAGTTAAACGTCTTTCCACTGGTGTGGTGTTGAAATTTGGAGAGGGAATGCCACCTCAGGTGTCTTTTTCGTCACCTAACTGTGGTTCAAAATTGCGAGGGCTGTCCCAAAATAGCCCTATTGTTGCTTTAAAACGGGAAGTTAATACAACTAAACTAAACATCGAAATAGTTTTTTATAATCATCCGGTATTTGCCGAAAGTGACGAAATGGACTTCAAGCACGAATGAATTCAACTACCGGCTTTCTTAATTGCCAGAGGTAACGAAAATATATTGATTAATGAGGGCCCACTTGGATTATTACAATTTATAGTGAAATCCACGCTAGAAGATATTCTGCCTAAAAATATAATAATGCTCAGAATAATCTTCACAATCGTCATTTAAGACTAACCAATCTGGCTATCTTGTCTATTGAGCAAAAGGTATGATGCTATAAACAATGATAATGCAATAAAAAATGTTGCTGTTTGGAAACGTTGACGAATGAAGTTTCAGTTAACAACAGAAGTTTTATTTTTAATTAAATAAATTTTCTGTTAGTTTTTATTCTGGAATTGATTTTTTTTTTTATTTTATTCGATTGATTCGTTATGTATTCTTAGCTTTGTGTACAAATTACTTAGTTTTGATTGCATAGATTATAAATATTGTATATATATGTGCAAATCGATAGATGATTTCTTTATTTGTGGCTTGTACAATACACAATAATAAATTTATTCTTGACGAAAATCTCCGTAGAATTTCTATAAGTTTTGGGACCTTTTGGATTTAAATAACTAAATAAGCGAGCAGCAAATTTGGCCTATGTCTCGAGCGTGGTTTAGGTTTAGCTATATTAACGTCCCGTTGTAAAGCAACACTTCGGCTATTTTGGGACGGACCTCGTAATTTTGAATCGTGGTCAGATGATGAGGACGACACCTGAGCTGACGCCCCCTTCTACCCACCACACCAGCGGGATTATTGAACTTATAAGAATGCTTAGAAAAATACAATTCGATGAGTTTAGTTATTACATCAAAAATTTTAAAATCTTCAAGAATCACAAATGGTTTTAATAGAAATAACTCTATGAGCACAAGATATTGCACGAAATCTCCACGATGTTCTATATTCTGAACGTCGGTCAGTATCGAGAAGATATCGTAACAATGTTGTTGAACTTTTTGTGCCAATAGGGGAAGTTACATATTACTATTCCGTTCTGTTGAACTTATATTATGTCGATGAACGCATAATACCATACCATTTCCCACCCTTTGGATTCATAAGGAAATCACAAGGAAACAGAAATGGATGAACTAGCAGATCCCAAAAATAATTGATAATGGGTAATATCTGCATTTTTTTAATTTCTTAGTTTAAAATAATATCATATCCTGAAGTCATTTCACAAAATTAATTAATTGATCTTGCAATTAATTGATTCAACCAGATGGACTGGTTGAATCAATGAAAAACTTTCAAGCGTATTTTGTAATAAAGATATTATCCCAAAGAACGTCTTTCATGGCATTGGCGTGCAGTAGTTAAATATTAACATTTGGCTTGAATTAAGTATTTTTACGGAGTCTATCGTGTTATGCTTGGCGAGTTTTCTGACGATTAATTCCTGGCATGTGGTTAATAGAATAGGAGAATCGAATTTTGTTTTAGAAGCAATTTCCCAAACGATTAGAATTTCGATTGTTTTAGAACCGAATTTTTTCCAACCGATTGAAATAAAAATTTGACATATAACTACAAATGCAGTCACAAAATCCCACACCAAATTTGATATATTAAATACAATGCGTTTTGAGTTATCGCGCGACAGTCAACCCATTGTTGTATTTGGTTCAAAGTTTGATAAATATCTTTATTATAGATGTTAAATCTGTGTACCGAATTTTATCTATCTAGCTCTCTTCATTTTGTAGTTAACATATTAACTTATATTCAAACAGCTAAACAGAAAGACTTTCCCTGAATGGATTTTATTCAAAATTTGCTAGAAATCCGTTAATTTGATGTAAAGGATGTATACCAAATTTCAACTGTCTAGTTCCAAGCGTTTTTATCTTGGTCACAGAATGCTGGACAGTTTCCAAAAACATGTCAGCAGTTAAAAGTGTGAAAAGAGAAGAAAGGTGTGAAAAGCTCAGATTCTTCAAAATCTAGAGTTCCAATTTTTTGACGATTACTATACTTTCTGTATACTACATATATGAAAACGAGGCATCGCTAATATAAACTAATCTAAAATTAATTTTAAAAGCACCCCTCCCGCTTTTTCCAAGTGTGAAAATCAGCAGTATATTTTACTTGAAGAACGTAGATGCTTCTGTCAAAAGAAATTCATTATGTTTTATTCAAAATATATTGTTGTTTCTAATGGCACTTGTCAGTGACAAGCCCACTGACTATAGAAGTCAGTGGTTTTAAGTCAAGGGTTCGTCTCTTGCTTTTTCAGGAGCGTCATCTAGAACCAAGAGTACGGCTTAGCTACACATACGTCACAACCCTTTTCACGGGGCGGGCTTCATTCACTCATCCACAGATTGTAATTTAGACCTGAATCAGAGAACGATACCCCTGATCCTGTACCCCCAGTGGTATTACTCGCGGCTCTGTCTTGGTGAACTTTGTGACCACGACAGATTTATACATGCACCAGCCACCACACACACGTTGAGTCTTCGGTCGGCGAGGTTCGAACTCGCAACCAAAGGGACGCGAATGCAACGCCCTACCAACTAGGCTATCCCATCCTCATTCAAAATATTATTGGACATTATTTATTTGCTATTATTTATTATCTATGATTTATCGCCTCATTATTTACAGAACTCGGCTGTGCAGGGCAGCAATTTTTATGAGGATCAGAATAAATTATTCCTTAATGATTGTTGGCTTGAATTTAAGTGACCTTGCTCAAACGTATGTAACACCAAAGTCATTCTACTACTTACCCGACTTATATGTTTCAAGAACTGAGTACACGATTTGGTGTTAGTTTTTCAAATTGAGACTGGATTGAGAATATTTTTAATATAAAATTCCTATTCCGGTGCCCAGCCTGTGGTAGTAATGGTCATTCAACATGATAACGCAGCCTTGCTATTATGCAACCCGTAAGTCCCAGATTTTGAAATTCGGAGTGGATTGACATTGAATAGAGACATGTATTCGTTTGAACCTGTTGGATTTGAGGGAACTGGGGCATTCTAGGCAGTGAAAATTATCGAAATTGCAGTTGTGAATAAGGCAGATTTTTTTTCGCAAGTAATCAGATAAAAATTTAGGATATATTGAACGCATGAATTATTTTAATTATAAAATGGTAAAAAAAAAAAATATTTGTTTCTTAAATTATTTTTAGGGTAAATCGAAAATGCGATGGTTTTCAAATTTATAACAACAAAGCAGTACGCTCAGAAAAAATAATTATCAGTAAAATCAGTCCAAAATTATCTTAATATATGAGTCTAGATTTAATAACTGAATTGAACTTATTTTCATTTAAATATGTTAATAATTAAAATTTGAAAAAAAAAATGAATGTCGTGTAACTTGAAAAATCTGAAAAAACATATGATATTTCGCATAATAAACAGCTACGAAAGAGTAATATTATTGCGCAGAAAAAATAAAAATGTGTTTAACAGACACATAATGTTTGTAAATATTATTGTTTTTATAGGATACTGGATAGAACGCATTTTTATACGGATTGAAATTTGAAGAAATCCTGTTCTGAGAAAAAGGCAAAACAAACTCTATTTTTCTATAATAAATCCTATTATATTCATTATTAAAGAATAATTTATAAATTTTCGACTTTTCAAATCTATGCAAATAATACATTTTTTTAATCAGAGATATGTCCCTTATTTTATTGGATTAAAATTAAAAAATAATTTTTTGACAACGCAAAAGTTCCCAGTTCCCTTAAGTTGTCAAGGCGTGGATTTGTCTTGAAGTGTTGACTACTCAATGTTTCGCCTGTTAGTTTCTGCACTTAAAAGGACTCATTTGATAAGCACTCTTAATGATAAAAGTTATTTTGATTTATTTCCATCTGATTATTTATTTTTGATAGCTCGTTCATATGAATTTTTATTTATTTATTTTTATTTTATAATGGCAATCCACCAAAAGTCTCTCAAATGATTCAAACAGTGCTGCAAGAAAAAGCAACACTTGAAATTTTTTGACATTTATTGATTGGAGATATTGTTGAACGCAGGGATGACAGCCTTTGTAGCTAAAAATCCCTAAATCCCCCTCATTCAAACAAACAAACAAACAAAAGAAAAAGCAAAAAGATAATTTTACATTAGATGAGGAGTTAACTATAATTTTAAAAGTTACTGAAATCACTTAAATAATTAATGTACACATAATATATGTATAACATAATAGATTTAATCTTGATATAAAAATCTGTCTTTTGCTCGAAATTATTCACACGGTGAACTAATATCTGTAAATTATAAAAACACTGCTACTTTTTCCACAGCTGAAATACAAAGAAAAATTCCTGATTAAAAATATATCTGAGATATAAGGATTTTTTTCAGGCAGTGGGAGAATATGTGATTTGAAGACACAATGAAGTGAATAGGACTTTCAGTTCAAAATGAAAAGTTGCATAAGTATTGAAATATATGTTAAAATTTGTTATAATTTTGGAAACATTTTACAATTAAATTTATCTCACATAAATCATAATTTTTAATAGGTAAAAAGGTATAAAAATTATTTTTGTGTAAGAGTATTGTTCGGAATCTGTAAAATTAATTCCTTGCTCATTTAATTTAAAGATAAGGAAGAAAATTTCACAAATATTTTAATGCCTCTTCAATCAATCCAGGTCAATGAACCTCAGCCTTAACAACAAATTTAGCGACTTTGACGACTGGAATTTTGGCGACGTTCTACTTTGATCGAAGGTACGATATCCTTCTAGAAGCCTCTTTGCTCTATCATGAAGATTCACGATTCCCTCAGAAAAGTAATTTTATGTCTTAATAGCCTTAGCTCTATTCATCCTTATGGAATTATGGCATATAACATCATAGGGCTAATAAAACTTAACTGTCCAATATATCTTTTAACTTTAATTTGTATTTCACAGTAGTGTGCGATACCTCGACCTAGCTAGTGACCATACGGGAAACTTGATGGGGCCGCCGAAGAGCAACTCCACCTAGTATGAAGGAACAACTACACTTGATGGCATTGGACCCTTGCAAACACTAAAGAACTTTTTAGAGAAAACGCACATTGTTACACATTGGAATAGATAAAAAAACAAAAAAACATTACATATTAAGTTGTGAAACATTAAAAATGCATAAAATACATTAAATGAGTATTAACTTTTTACATTAGGAAAGAGCTACATACAAAAGATATGACAAGATAAAAACCAAAGAGAAAGAGCTGAAGTAATAGAGTCGAGAGAACGAAAATCAAGTGAATTTTGTCTTTAGGTTGCTGAACTACACTGAATTCTCTCTGAGCGCCAAGTGCTTTTACGGTTGTTTATTAGCCATTTGCTATTTGCCTGTAGTTGATTTCAGCAAGTGATGTTTGAATACGCTTCATTGGTACTTTGTTACATGTGTTTCATGTTTTTGTGTAGAATAAAGCAACGTTAACGTCATTCAGTCAGCTGGACATTTCTTCGTACATTTTTCCGCAATAGCATTTCAGGATATCATCACCATTGTATTTTTATGGAACTGAACTTTTATTATAGCAACTCGTTCATTTAAAATTTAATAAATTTCTAAGCTGCCAGACGCATGCTTTCGTTTTCAGTGTTAATTGAAATTTATAGAAACTTATTCGGCAGTTATTTCAATTTTCTGACATAGTTAAATAATATGAGGTTCCGTCAATTGCTAAAAGTGCCAGCATTTTTCAGACCATGGGAAAAGAACAGTAGCGATATCTATTGTTACAAATCTGTAATTTTGCTACCCGGCCCGAATAGTGTCATCGTAAGAAAGACAATTGTACGATCTGTCCTGTGCATGTTGAGTGGATGCCGCGTCAATAACCTCGGAGCTTGGCGACAAATTTGGGGAGCATTTGGCGGTTTGGCGATGGATTTGGCGAGTTTGGCGACTAAATGGATACTACTGGAAAGTTCGAGAACTTTCACGATCCATCCACTAAGACCCAAGATACAGCCAGGTACGCCCTGATTGGTCCGAAGATTCCAGCCCCGCCTCCCGGAACTATAAAAGACGGGAACTCTGAAGCGAAGAAGAAGTCGTTTAATGCACACCACACCAACTGGTCCTGTAAGAGAATCTCTAGCACTGGAAAAACTCTTCAAAAATTTGCATATGACAAAAATCTAGAAATTATCGCCCCATCCACACCTACTAGATTCGGCCCGAATTCGGCCACCACCATAGACCTCGCTATCACTAAAAACTTTCATACAACCATGAAATAGCTTCAATTTCAGATCTCCCCTCAGATCACAACCCAGTGATAATCAAATTCAACTTCAATATCACACCCCTAATCATAAATAAAAATAATGCCACAACAGACTGGATAAACTACAAAAAATTTCTCAGCACTAACGTCCCATTCAATATCCCAAAAATTGAAAATACTGAAACCCTGGAAAATGAAATAGTCAAATTAACAAAAAATATTACCCTGGCATACAACAATAGCTCAAGACCCCTCAAATACCATGAAAAATTATACCTCCCTCCAAACATAAGAGACCTAAAAACAGAAAGAAATAGAACAAAAAAGATCTGGCAAAGAAATAGAGACCCAGCCTCAAAATCTCAGTACAACAAAGCCCAGGAAAAATTTCGCTTTGCGGTCCTAGAATACAATAGAAGCATATACATCCATCAAAACGAAATGCTCAACCCCCAAGATAACTCGTTATGGAGAGCAACCAAAAAACTCAAACGGAAAAGAACGAACATCCCCCAACTAACTGACCCAGTCACCAAACTTCTAGCACACACAGATGCTGAAAAAGCTGAGCTAATTGCAAACCAGCTGGAAGAGCAATTCAACCCAAATAATCTTAGTGATCCAAGCACAGAAAGCATTGTTGAGAGATCAATAGCAGCATACGAGCTCAAAAACCTTGACACAAACTACCTCAAAGTAATGCCATCGGAAATAGTTCAATTCATCAAGAAAATAAAAATTAACAAAGCCCCAGGTCCCGATGCAATAACCAACAAGATGCTCAAAAAACTACCTGACAATATCATTATCAAACTAACCCTCTTAGTAAACGAAATCCTAAAGCTCAGATACTTCCCCAAATGCTGGAAAATTGCGAGAGTTATCCCTATACTTAAACCTGGAAAAGACCCCTCCCTGCCAGTCAACTACAGACCAATTTCCCTACTCCCAACCCCCAGCAAACTAACTGAAAAAATAATCCTCACAAGATACTTAACACACAGTAAAGAACTTGGCATCTCAATCCCACAGCAATTTGGCTTCACGGAGAAACTCTCCACCACTCATCAATTACTCCGCATTATAGAATTCCTTCATGAAGGCAGGAAAAACAAAAAACCAACAGCAGCCATATTCTTGGACATAGCAAAAGCATTCGATAAAGTTTGGATCCCAGGCCTAATACATAAATTAATTGCTTACAATTTCCCCAAAACAATAGTTGACATAATTAAATCTTACCTCACGGACCGATATTTCACAGTGCAAGTTAACCAGACGGACTCAACAAAAAGAAAACTCAGAGCCGGGGTACCCCAAGGCGGAATTCTGGCACCTGTCATATTCCTACTCTATCTGAATGACATACCCCAACAAAAAGACATCATGATAAGTCTCTATGCAGACGATACTGCAATTCTCTCCCAAGGCAAAAACCCTCAGCAAACAATCATCCCCCTACAAAATTACATTAATAATCTCGAAAATTGGCTAACCCGCTGGAAAATAAAACTCAACGTGGACAAAACAGAGGCAATCTTATTCTTCAAGAAAAATAATAACTGGCCCAAAATCCAAATATACAAAACTGAAATCAGCTGGCAAAACGAGGTCAAATACCTGGAAATAACACTAGATAAAAACTTAAATTACAAAACGCACATAAATAAAACAAGAGAAAAATTTAATTTGGCTTTCAGAATCCAATACCCGCTAATTTGCAGAAATTCAGGTCTGTCAATAAACAATAAAGTCCTCATTTACCTAGCATATCTAAGACCAATACTTACTTATGCATGTCCGATCTGGGCTGCTACGGCGAAAACTAACCTACAAAAAATAGTCGCACTGGAAAACAAAACATTAAGGATGATAGTCAGGGCCAGATGGTTCATCAGAAATGCGGAAATCATTAAAGCTCTGAACATCCCCCCAATCAAGCAATTCATCCTCAAACAAGCCCAAAACTTCTATGGAAACATCATAAATATAGACAACCCCACCCTAAGTAATCTACCAACATATGATATAAACGACACCTGCAACAAACGCAGACCTCGCTGTGCCCTTGCAATTTAAATTGCAGACAAATAATACATAACCCTTTTTTTTCCACACACAAGAAAACAATACTTCCAAACTAAAATAAACCATGTATGATGCACTGTAATTACTAAGGTCAGTTTCATATCACTCCAAAGTTAACCATTTTTAGATTTACGGATGGTGTGGCCTGCGGCCCCAATGAGCCGTAATCCCTCTCAACAAAGAAAGAAGAAGTCGTGTGTATCGTGAGAAATCGTGTGGATCGTCAAAAGTTGTGTGTGTGAGAGTGGTCAGAGTCGCCGATGAATAAGAGGTCTTGGAGGATTAGACAGCAAGAAAGCTGCTGAACTATAGCAATTAAATGTGCTGCGTCATTACGATTTATTGGCGGTATTTGTTGTAAAAGAAAAATTTTGTAACATTTGGTGTCAGAAGTGGGATTAATTAGATTTTCTTGTGTATGCCTTGAACCAGAAAAATGGATGAAAAATTCGCATTGTTACTTGCCATGATGGCAGAGATAAAAAAAAGGACAAGAGGAATTGAAAGCCGGATATGAGAAAATGAAGAATGAATTCAAGATAGAAATTTTAGAAGATAAAAGTAACAAAACCGAAGACGTCCACGAGATCACAGAAGAAATTGAAGGAAGCAGCGAGAGCCAAGCGGAAGAAAAGGCTGAAGATCGAGTGCAGACCGGTGTCACCGAAAAGGAGCTTAGCCATCCGGAGGATGAACCGCAGTTCAGTAAGGAGATTCACGAACAGGGAGACTGTCAAATAATTGCAGAGCTGAAGCAGGTTTCTCCGAATGAGTCCTCTGAAGTGGAATCGAAGGAGCAAACACTTGGGGATGGAGAAGATGAACGCTCTTTGGACGGGTCTGTTGGTGGCGACCCGTGCTCAATGCCTATGAATGCAGGTGTTAAAGAGACCCTGTTTGGACTGGATTCATCTCGAAGGTCGATGGGACAACCTCTTAGCAAGCCTCTTAGTGTTTCCTTGCATTATGATACGAAAGAAGACTACGTGGTTGGAATCGCTGATTCCTGTAGTCTCGGCCTCGACTTCCCTCGAGAATCCGGCCTTGCTGTGGATTTTTCGAGGAGTGTCATGCAAATAGGAGCCGATGAATCTCCTGTGTATCCGGACAAATTACGTCGCCGCAGAAGAACCCTTCCAGCAAAGGCAGATGCGCTCTTCAAAGGATCCTGTACTGAGAGTTGTGGACAGTTCTCGAGTGCCGAGAATGAACTGGAAATGAGCGGGAATATTCCCGTGGAAGATCTGGCAATGAAGGCGAACCCCTGGCTTTCAAGTGGACACCTGAAGGCACTATTGGACCACCCTGATTTTTGGTTGGTTCGATGGAGAAAGTTCAAAATGAACAACCTACCATCCTGGCTTGAGTTCGTTTCGGAGAGTCATGTTGCGATATTATGTTTGGCTCCATGGGACATCCTGCATTTTAAGGAGCGGAATCAAGTCTGGATGTACCATCCGAAACGGCGAAGAGGTTCGTTTCAAAAGCATTGAGAAGGTTCGGATGGATCGTTAGTCGCCGCCAAATTAGCGAATGATGCCATCTTCGAAAGTGCGGAAGTCGCCAAATGAATCAACATCATCACATCGTTCGGAAGCCTACGCCAGCTGCTGGATTGAAGTGAGACTGCCGGGACGTCAGTCTTTGAAGAGGGGAGCAATGTTACAAACTTGTAATTTGCTTCCCATCACGGCTAGTATCACCGTAAGAAAGACCCTTTGTAAGATCTGTCCTGTGCGTCAATGACCTGTGAGCTTGGCGACCATTTGGCGACTTGGCGACGAATTTGGCGAGTTTGGTGACTAAATGGATACTACTGGAAAGTTCGAGAACTTTCACGATCCATCCACTAAGACCCGAGATACAGCCAGGTACGCCCTGATTGGTCTGAAGACTCTAGCCCCGCCTCCCGGAACTATAAAAGACGGGCACTCAGAAGCTACGAGGTCGTCGTGTCGTATGTATCAGAAGAAGTCGTGTGGATCGTGAGCAAGCTGCTGAACTATTAGAGATTAAATGCGCTGCGTCATTAAGATTTATTGACGGTATTTGTAGTAGAAAAATTTTTCGTAACAATATGTACTAAATGTATGCAAGAGCTGAGTTCGAAGCGAAATGTTCCTTGACCCTTTGCCGTCCTATAATTACACCTCTATTTGAACTCACAACGGTCAGTGGCGATTTGTCAACTGGGCTTTTAGCTAAGATCACTGGTCTGAAGGTAGACCATTAAGAAATGTTATCAGATTAGCTGTCAAATAAATGAATAAAATACAGACTATGGTTTATGAAATAAAGATCGAGTATCGATATTGAATTATTAAAATCATTATTAAATAAATTAAATATTTCTTAATAAGATATTGGGATATTAATGATTCATTTACTGGTTATATCATAGTTCCATTCAGAGATTTCGTAAAATAATAATTTATAATTTTTATAACAAATAAAAATAATTTTTCATGCTGTATTAGTTTGAAGTTAATTGTTTCTTTATATCCTATTATTATACCAGAGAATAGTTTTATTTATAAGTAAGAATATCATTTATTAAAAATTACGATTAATTTTTCTCATTATGTACATATTTAAAAAAAATCGATAAACATATAAATTATTTACAAAGTTACTAAAATAAAGAATTGATCAGTTATAAAAATTTTGAAAAGAAAAATATCATCCCTTCCCAAGGCCGCAAAATACCAAAATCCGTTCATTGACCACCAGTGAAATCAGTAGAGTGGTCTCCCGAAAACTCTCTTGCATACTCTCTGATAAACGTATTATACCAGAGAAAGCCTTGCATAATACTGGCGTACAAAAATTAAGGTGGGTTTACACTCAGCTAGTTATAAGATTCCATGCGCCACCCAGTTATAAGTCATGCAGGCGCAGAAAGAAGATTGCGCATGCGCTGCGAGAGAGGACAATAGCAAGTTCTTGTTTCAAGTGGACAGGTACTTGCTACTGTACAGTTTCTGTGCATACGTGGATGGATTGTAGCTGGCTGAGTGAAAACCCAACTTTACGAAATATTTACCTTGGGCGTGAATTTAACATTTTTATTGAATCTATCGTGTCAACTTGGCGAGTTATTTGGCGATTAATGCTGGCTTGCGGTTAATAACATCCGAAAATCGAATTTGTAATTTAGATGCGTTTTTCCAAACCGATTAAAACAGAAATTTGACAAAAAAAAAAAAAACTACGCTTGTAGTTAAATATATTAAATTTTTCAAATTTAATGTATTTAACTCATTGCGTTGAATTCTCGCCTTTATATATTTCTGGAAAGTGCAGACCGATAGGCGGTCAACCCCTCATTGGATTTAGTTCACAATTTCATAGGTGTCTACCCCATAAACGTTAAATCTGTAAATCGAATCGTATATAGTTAGTTCTCTTCGTTTTGTAGTTATTTTGTTAAATTATATTCGAATAGCCGGACAGACAGGTTTCCTCTGAACGGATTTTACTCAAAATTCGACAGAAGTCTACAAATTTGGCGTAAAGATCATATACCAAATTAATCTGATTAAGATCCAAAATTCTTCATAGACTATAATCGACTGGAAAAAGTCTGTAGGTCAAAGCCTTCCCTCTATATTTCTTCTTTATAATTTTGTGTTCAACCTAATTTAGAACACTAATTTATCGGATTAATAGGGACCAGATCCCATCCGGATAATCGAATATGCTATTAATTGTATAATTGCTGAAAAAATTATTTCTTTGATGAAAAGAGAATGAGAGAGAGAGAAAACGAAATTTATCTAATGACTATGAATATATTCATCTAATAGCAACAAAAACAGCGTTATGTGCATTTTGTATGTTTACATATTATATTTAAATACCAGTGCTGATGATTTTTTGATTTTTTTTTCTTTCTAATTCGGATAAATGGAGTTAAAAGCACTGTATGAAATTGTATTTCCAAAAGAAATAATTTTATTTATGTAGAGCTTCAAAAAGAAATTTTGAAATAACTACAACACTGTCTCTGGAATTCTCCATTAAATCCCAATTAATAGGTAAATATTAGTTACAGTAGAAAAACACAGTTAAAATTATTTTACAAATTTTTGAATGTTCTCTTACAGCATATTTAATGTGAACATCTAAGATGCATTTGAGGGGACAAATTAATGAAATAAATTTATTTTGAAAGATTCAAGATTATAGGTTTGTACACACGATTATATCTTTGTACAAGCATTTTCACCTCGGTTCTCGTATATTCCTTTTGCTTATCTAATCTTAAAAGCATTGTTTGGATTCCTTTTGAGCTGTATATCTCCAATAACTTGCACTTTTGTCATCAAGAATTTTATTTATAGGAATTGAATTTTATAAAGCAAAATTATGGAAGATTCATGTATCATGAGAATGTCCGCAAGCATTATGCCTAGTTTTATAAACTATAATCATCTGGTCACTCAATTATGTTTCATTATTATAGCTAATCTATTAATATACCTATTTCGCAAAATTCGTAATGATTTTTATATATTTAGTAGATCGAGCTACAAAAAGTAAATCTATATTTTTTGTAAAAGAATAAGGAATAGTTATAAATAAATAAAAAGTATCTAATGTAAAAAAAATCTTGAAATTCTATATAATTCTAGTTTCTTTGCTTTTGATCCGCTGTTTTTTGTATTTAAAAAACTATGTGACACGATTTAAAATCATCTATCTGGCACCTGTGTGTAGTTTTTTTTAAATACCAGTTTTCATTTTGAAAGTAAAAGCATGGCATATATAGCATCGAAGGCTGTTATCTTCAATTCTTATTTTGATTTACATTCAAATCATAAAATTTCACGTAAAACCCGAACTACGGTGACATCATCAAATCAAATTTCAAATGGTGTTACAATATCTGGCATATGAGCGCCTGCAAATAAAATATTCAAGTCAAAAAAATGCCGTTAAAATATAAATGACCTTTAGGTGAAGCATTTTCCCATCATTCTAAAATTATTTTCAGTGGAATATATTGATTTTTTCATCAACAAAAAATTTTCTCGTTTTTTTTCTTAATAAATATTTTTAAAAATAGCCACTTTCTATTTTTAAAGATTTTCTGAATTCGATCATTGACGTATATTTGGCGATTTCTTGGCGATAACAAGCCTAAATAGTAACCCTAGATCAGACAGTTTCCGCCATCTTGTAAATCGCCACTGTTTTAACTACATGAAGTACCTGATGACGAGCGAGACCGGTTGAACTTGAGGTTGCCGCTGGTGTGTCTTGTTTGTGAAGCGGGGTTTTGTGAGCCCCTTTAGATCATCTCTTGTATATAAAAATTTATTCGGAATGTCTGGACAAACTTTAAACGACAGATTAACTGCTGCAAGGCATGCTCTTGCGGGCCAAGGGCTAGCCAGGATTGTGTGCAAAGCAACAACAGAAGAAGTAATAGGACCAAAGAAGAAGCATTTAGATTGTAAGTACAAAATGTATTCATTCTGTTGGTACTATAATTAAACATATTGTGTTTATATACAAAAAAAAAAATAAGTTGGCATAGGAAAAATGCGTAACTATTTGGTATGTAGTTCAATGACAGATACATGTCAAAATCCTTGTTATTAAATGCCGTTGACTTGACCTTGTGGTCAGTAGTAAGATTATGCATTTTTATCAGTAAATTTTGTGTTAATTGATAAGTCATAACGTATCGTGTTTCAATTCCAAACAACGTAAATACATTTGATGCAGAAAATGTGTTCGCTTGCACCGCCCCCTTTTTCAATGACCACAGCTGAAGACATGCCCTCTACGTCGCTTTCCTTTTCATACTGATTTAATTAAAAATATATCTGGAATAATTTTTTTTTTTTCTATTTTATAATAATGCTCAAATTTGTTTGGTTCTGGCATTTTATATATTTTTTTCTATAAATATTGTATGAAATATTCAGTGCATCGCAATATTTTGAAAGTAATTTTTTTAAAAAAAAACTAAATTTATGGCTGATAATTGAATTTTTTGTTATGAGTTTGAAAGAAGAATCAAAACGAAATATATAATATGCATGAAATTTTAAAAATATAATTCTTATGAAAGTAATTTATTTATCAGTGATGAAATATTATACGCGAATTGATAATTTAAATGAAATATTTACGTAAAATATTCTCACACTGTGCCATCTCTATATGTAAAATAATAACGGCTCATTCATACTTTAAGATTTCAAATGAAACTTAATTTGTAGGTTTTATATTCCAGCTTGCTCTTGTTTACACTCTTAAGTTTTTAATCTACATCCCTGTTTTTAACGTTAAGAAAAATAATACTGAGGAATTGCTAGAGAACAACACCATTTAATTTTGGAATAAATGTTCCTTATTCAAAATAATAATTGAATTTGTGAAAATATTTTCCAGTTTATTCATGTTTTATATAATACACACACACACATATATATGTACATATAATATGAATGCATTTAAAGTATTGAACATGAATGTTTTTAAATGTACATTATCACATTATGAATTTGAATAGTAAGATTTTATGTATTTTTTTACATCTTCATGAAATATTTTCAAAATATATATGCATTTTTTTCAGTGTATTGTTTTATGTACTGACTGTTTTATAAACAAAATTGAATTGTTTGAAACTTAAATATTTTGTGATGTAAATTGAAGGTTGTGGATTTTAAGTCGTATAATAAGTTTATTTTCTTAAATTTTAAAGTAATTTTTACCTATATTTCTGAAGATAGTTGGTTTTAAACTCAAATTTACAATCTAATATCATGACAGGATGTTGTCTTATGTCAAATTAAGTTGGCATTGATGAATATATTTTTTTGAGTTCTAAATAAATATTGGTTAGAAATGGAATTCTGAGCATGCTGTCAGTAAAATTTCATTTTAACCTATTCAAGTTTAGAACTAAAATGAAGATTTTGTAATAAAGGTTTTAATAAAGAAACTGCTAAGTACTTTCATTAGTCAAGTAACTGAATGATGCGTTTGCATTTTTAGTCGTGTTCTCTATCAGTTATTTGTGATATTTGCATTATCTTGTCTTCTTAAGGAGAACATTTTAAAGATGTTACATTTAATTGATTTGCATCCAATATTTCTAAGTAGGACAGATATTAGTTCAACTGGGAGAAAATAATAAGATATATTACCTGCATTGCTTGTAAGGGAAAAAGCTAATCTATTTTATCCTGTCTTGGTAAAAAAGATTTGACCTTTGAATGTAAAATTTTAACTATCTTTCTCTCATAAAATTATTTAATCTTATGATTATTATGTATGATTAATTTTTTAAAGCTCTTTGAAGGCATTTCCCCCATAAGATTTACTATATTGCTTGCTTGAAAGTGTCGTATTAATGTTTGTCAAAATGTAAGTTTGATTTCATTTAGCTGAATGTCTCAAGATTTCCCATTGTTAAGATACTCAGCTTTGACAGTTGAAAGAATTTTCATTGGCTTTTAATTTCACTACTTGATAGAATAGTCAAACAATCAGTGTTCTCTTAACAAGCATAACTGAAAATGTTTTTGAGTTGTTTATCAAAAATTACTTGACATGACTAAATTAATATTGAAAATTATTTTTAATATTTTTGGAAATGAAATTATTTCTTAATTATTCTTTTTTTGGAAATGTATACTATATAATATATAAATTAATATCTGGTTGACTTTAAATTTCATAATACAAATTTGAATGCTTTTTTAATATGAATTTTATTTAGTTTCTTATTGAATTGAGGCACGATGCATTTTTAGTATCGTCTTCCCATTTTTGAGAATTTTCTGTATTTTTAATTTCAAGTATTTTATATAAAGATTTAATTTTATTATGCAACTACTCATACTTATTTTGCTTCTTAGTGTTTAACGGAATTCAATATTTTTATGAAGTTTATTTTTTGTTCAAACCCATCTCTTGTCTGAATTTGACATCTTTATTAATGGCATTACCTTTTCCTATATTTTCATTATTTATTTTATTTTGTTTAGGATTTGTAAAGCTATATTTTTATATTTAAAAAAAAATTGAAATATTTATTACATGGATGTCTATCTAATTTACATAACTGAAATAAGAATTTATTTAGGTATGATAATTTGAGAATAAAGACAGTAGTATTGGATCTGGATAAAAATTTACCATCTACTTAAGTTTTTTTCAACATCTATTTTTTGGAGTCTAGTTACAATTGATTTACTTTAATATTACTGCTCATAGATCAGAATATTTAAAACTTCCATTAAACTGAAATTGTTTTGAAATTTTTTTAGTTGCTTTATCACGACTTTCTTCTTAGATAAACAGATAATTCACTGTTTGTTATTGTTGACCATTCAAGTTGCCTTTGTTTTAAGAAATTGAAATTTATAAAGATGGCAGTTAATGAAGTTATATAATATCGATTCTTGTATTTCTTATTGGATATATTAGTTTATTCAAATTTAAATTATCTTTAAACCAATTTCATTTCCAGTTTATTAGAAATATTAAATTAGTTTAAAAAATTGCAATGTAATTTTAAAAGCTTAAGTCATTTGTATATATAGAATTTATCTTGTAAAAATGTATACCATGCAATAGTAAACACTTAATTCTGTCAGGTATCAAGTTGATTTGCTAAATTTATTTACTAAAATATAATTTTAAAAAATTATTAATAATAATTAAATATGTTGTAATCAAGATATTTTGCACATTAATACTTGGTATTTTTCTTAGATCTGTAACATTTAAAGTAAATCTTTTAGTTATCAATATTTTTCAACAGTAACTAAATATTTATTTAAAAAACTTACTGATTTTGAAAAGATATTGGGAGCTTAGCAAGCAATTGGATTCTTGTGCTATTAAAGTGGTCAGGACTGATTCAAGTAAATATTAGATTAAATCTTTAAGTATCATTCTTTTAATTAAATAGAATTAGTTAAAATGCTATTATTAATGTTATAGGATAATTTTAGTTTTAATTTATCAGTTTTTTTGTTTTTTTTTTTCATATTAGTATATAAAGAAAGTATTGAAATCTTAAAATTCGACCTCAAAGATTTTTTAATCTACTTGTCATATTTCCCTGAACTTCCCTGAAACATAATGGAAGAATTCTCTTTTCCTAGGGAAGTAATTCAAAAATAATTTGAGCTAGACAGATAAAATTTATCTGTTTTTGTTCTAAATTTTAAATGCAAGTTCATAATTTATTAAAGTATGCGAGAAGTTTCAGAAAGCTAAACTTGCTAGCTTCTTAAGATTTTCAACTGAAAACAATCTTTTGACCTTTTTTTTTTCTTTCTTGAAATTGTTGAAATTAGTTAATAATGAACGATTTTATAGTTTCAGGAGTTTATAGAACCCTGATGATTACCACTATACACGTGTTATTATTAATATTATTTGCATATTACTTCCTTCTATTTTTATGAAAGTCTTGCATCCATCTGATATATAAAAGGCTATTTATCATAATTTATCTATGAATCCTTATTTTGTGTTGACTCCGACTACTAAAATGTCCCGCATAGTAAACTGTTAACAGAGCATCGAGCAGCTAGAATGCTTATTTCCTCCGCCTTTTTCTAGAGGATTAGTAATGGTGGAGACCAATCTTATCTTTTTAATAATAGTTGTTTTCTATGCCTCTATCACTATTTGAGAAAATATAGAGTAAGATTTGAGAAATAATATATTTGGTATTGAGGTATTATGAAAAGGGGAAGAATTCTAAGTGCGAAATTCAACAACTGGGGATTCCTCTACTTTATTAGAAATTATGTCTATTCTACTTTGTTAGAAACTATGCAACATAACATATTAGAAAGCATATAAGAATACATTTTTTTATTTATAAGAATATAAAGTATTTTAAGTAAATTGATAAAAATATTTTTGATCATTTGAAGATACTTCAGCATACTGCTTACTGTAAAAGTTCTTGTTGATTATTATATTCGTTTAAAATTTGAATTTTTTTTTTTTTTTTTGAAATATTATATTTTTGACAGTTATGAACTTTCAAAAGGTCTTTGAAAAGGAAGAGAGATTTTTATTTATATTTATCAGTATATCTATAATTATAAATAATGGATGTAAAGTAAGAATACTTTCTATCCTCTGTTGTCCTTTATACTGTTCTGTCATTTCAAATTCTGAAATTGTTTGGTAAATTTTAATATTTTATTTGCATAGTACTTTTTAGTATAGTATTCCAAAAAATTTTTTCATCTCAAGCTTCCAACTTTGGAATTTTATTCTTTTCAAGATACTAATAACTAAATCTAAATAACTGTTTTGAGAATTTAGTTAAATAAATTAACTCTCTTAACTTTTAAGATGTAAAATATATTGAGTATTTAGTATCATCTAGATGAATAAGCTCTGAACATTAAAAAAAAAATGCTTTAAGTGATTAAATTTTTGAAGGAACTGTTTTAAAATAGTACCTCTATACTCATTAAAATTTAGTTATATTATTGTATGAAATTTATCTTTTGTATGTTATTATAATTTATAAAAAAAAAATCCAGAAAATATGATAATGAAAATTATAAAGTATTTCCATAACTTTTATTTGGCCCGTCTATAGTCAAAAAGGATTTGAATGTTAGAAACATGGTGATACAATACCTCCCCGCCACGTTTTTTTTTCTCCTCACACACGCAAGATAAAGAAAAAAACATTTTGTTTACTGATAATTATCTTTTTTTCTTTCCTATTGGTTTTTTTTATTAAAAAGAATACATATAGTTTAAAGAGCAGAGAGTTTGACAGTTTAATTATCTTTTATATCAGTTTTTGCCTTCTATTTTAGAGAAATAAAAATTTAAAAATTAAGATTTTCTAAAATTAGAAAGTAGTATTTGATTTTTATAGTATAATTTTATTTGATTTTTATATTTATTGATGCCAAATTTGATGCTTTTATAAATTGATAGTTTAAAATTTGATTATTATTTTAGGCAGCAGCTGTTTTCCCAGACATGACAATTATTGACAGTTTTGCCTTTTATGTTCTGTTTCGACATCTGAGCTTTTGCAATATATATAAATTTTTTTAAAGAAAAATCTGTTCTCCATCTTTTAATTTATTATGAATACCGATTTAAAAAATAACATCCAGCCTTTAAAAATATTTTTTTATTTAGAATGGTTTACAAATATATAATTAAAAAAAATATTGTAGTTAAAATTTGTTGGGATTCAAGGAAGTGATAGCCTTGATAATGATAAAACTAATAAAGAGCTCTGTTATAAGATTTATTCACTGATGAATTGTAAATTAAAATATCCCAGAATCAAATATGCAGTAATCATTGTGAGAAAGATTATTTACATATTCTAAATTCAACCAAAAGTTTATTTCAGATTTCAAAAGCTTACAATTAACCAGAGAGCATGAACACAATTATAATAAGGCTCCAAACATACAATTATTTAATACAAAATAGCTTTTATAATCTGATCTAGCAGCTTTTTAACTATAGAAGTAATTATGTTTTAACTATAAAGTATATCTTGTACACTTATCAAATTCTTATTATTCAATAAACTTATTGGGAACAATAACCACATACTTAACTGTTTCCATGAAAATTCTAGAACATTTTTAAAGGATATGATTTAATATTGTTCTTAAATACGTATTTCAGATTCAGAGTATTTTGCTCATCATGGTTATTCTGGCCTTTTTACCAATCTAATTTCTTTAAAAAACAAATTATTTTTCAACACATTTTTGTGCTTTAAGAGTTTGTTAGCTAAAGGAAGTTTATAAACTGTTTATTTTAAAAAATTTATGTCAAGCTTTATTACAGAAAATATAAAATATGTCCCATACTAAATGGATTCTTTCAGGAATGATTGAAGCTTAATTTACTGTTCATTAATAATTACTCTGTGAAAAGAAGGAATAAAAGCCAAAACTGAGTTTCAACTTTTTATGAAAGCAAATTTCTTCTTTTACTATGGTAAATTTTTAAAACTAGGTTAAATAATAGATAACAGTTAAGAGTGTACTGTATTTAATTGTTAATTTATATTTTTCTTTAAAATTTTTCTAGTATATTGATAAAGTGTGCAGATTTAACCACATCACTAGTACTGTAATTTATTCACTAGATTATGGAATATATTACAGAAAAGTTTAATATTTACAATGGATCATGGATGCTTAGAAACTACCAGTGACACTTATACACTATGTTAAAAAAGTTCCAAAACTATTACAGAAGAATGTGTACAGAATTTGCTTGTCTTTTCCTCGGAAGTCTAGCTAGCACGTTATGCAGTTATCCCACCTTTCATACAAAGACTTGTAAACCTCAAACCTTTTTTTGCTATTTCCTCTATCTTCATAGCTGCACTTCAGAATTTTCTCCTTTAAGCAGGTTCTTCGTAATAGAAAAAAGGTCATGGGTCACATTGAATGACATCTTGAGAATAAGCTGTATAAATATTGTGTAAATATGAAGTTTTTACATATAATTTGATACAGGATGGCAAATATTCGATATTTGTTCATGGCAAAACACTCATTTGGTTTCCCCTTTGATGAAAAACTTTGAGTACTTGCTATCTGAAGCTAAGGACTTGTACTATATGTAATTAAACTAAATGAAACCTGTTTTAATTAATTGTTCATATAATATTCTCCCCTGTTCTGTTAAAAATGATATAATTCATGCAAGTTTGAAAAGATTTAACATAGTAATATGATGCATGTCTTAGCATAACATACATTAAATTGAGGCCATATTCTAATAGCACATCTTTTTCATCTGATTTCTTTTTGTAGAATTACCCACTTTTTTAAAGTTATATGCATACATTTTAAATAAGTATTTTAATTCAATCATTGTTTTGAAATTTAAACTGATCTTTAAAAACACTGAATCTGAAACTTTATCAGTTAGTTTTTGTACAAATAGTTTTTCTTGCTTGTAATCATCTCATTTTATCAAAGCTTGGATTTTTTTAATATGCTGTAATGTTGTACGAGTGAAACATTTTGGGTTAATTTCTCCCTTATTTTGAAAACTTTAGCTCTAAACTTTTTATGAAATTTCAGTGTTTAAAGAAAGTCTTGTGAATGATTTGTTTTGCTTCAATTATTGAACTGTTTATACAGTTTAAAAATGGAATTTTTCAAAGTTAAAAAAATTGTGTGCAATTTCTTCTGCATTTTGTAACACGATTTGTAGATATGTTTCTATTCACTCTCCAAGGCATTCCAAATTACAAAGCAAACTAAACCATTATCAGCTTGTTCTAGTTACAAGCTAATAAAATATTGTAACGTGTAAGAATATCTGATATATAGTTTGGCCTCGGAGTCTTCACTATTTATTCAGTAAATTTCAAATGTTTTGTCTTGTATCAAAGCTCTGTCATTTAATTGTGACAAATAATTCTTGATATGTTCTATAATATCAATGTCCCCTTCCCAAGCTTTATGCATAACTTGTAAATCCATGTATCACCTTTTTAAAAGCTGCTAATCCTCGATTACTTGTGATGGAGAACTACAAATATTCTCAGTGACATTCTTTAACATTGTAGATTTCTCAAATATTTTAGTTTTCTTCACTTGCATGGATTTGTATTTTTATTGAAAGTAAGAATGTGAACAGAGTGATATTAGATTTTATAAGTTGTTTTGCATTTGAGGTCAGTTACTGTGAAGTTTAGAGATTGCTATTCGTAAATTTAAGTTTCTTAGAACAAATGTTTATAAAAAAATCTACTTCGTAGAGAATCGAATTGTATTCCCCCCCGCCCCCCTCTCAACAAGAATAGAATGTTAACATGAATTTTTTTTTTTTTAAAAAATTCTATATTGTTTGTTTGTATCAATCAGCTCCGGTTCGGTATTTTTTATTAAGCTTTTATATTTGCTATATTAAGCTTTTATATTTTGCGCTACTTTTTAAAAAAGCTTGGTGTATTTTTTTTTAAACCGATTAAAATGTTATAGAAAGTTATTAATTTCTTGTAGTTTATATGCCGCGGAACAGCAATTAATATTCTGTTCATATTAAGTGGCTTCTTTATTTTATTCCTGTAATAACTTTGAAAATTTTAAATTTAATGAGATTCAGTCGTATATTTACATTTCTTTGAATTAGGTTTTTAAAGTGATTTAAATTCATTGACTTTGAAACTTCTTTGTCCTTTTAAAATTGTAACATTGGTGGCAGAATCTTATGTAAAATATCAAACTTGTGGAAAGATCTCATTTTAATACTTTTTACCAGTTTTATTTGAACTTAGAAATGCTCTGCATTTAAGCAGTCCTTTTTAAATTTCGCGGAATGTGATCCATTGATAACGTAAGTTCATCTTAAAAGGTCGACACGCTTTTTTTTATTAGTGTGTGCATACCTTCATACTTTTTCTCCTTTCCATATTTCTTTTTCAAGGTCTCCAGGTGAAAGGAAGGTTATAGCGAATCATCGACTCTAGTGAAGGTAGAAAAAGTATTAATCGAGAAAAGAGAAACTGGTTTGGACTTCCACATTAACGGTCGGTTTTTATGCTCATTGTTGCTTGTTCTAGTGAAATGAACTGAGCGGTCAATGGCGCCAAGATATAAATGGTTGAATTGCCTGAGTCTTGGCTCAAACTGAAAGATGGCAAATTTATGTTTGTGGCACACTTCTAAATCCATTTCATGTATAACATTTATGATAAATATTACTGATCTCTAATTTTAAAATGCATTTCTGTATTTTGGCTGTTGAAGAAAATAATATTCTTATATACAAAAGCCGATGCGAGATTTTATTTTTTAAAAATCTTAATCTAGTCTTATGTTTCCAAAACTTGCTCAGAGATTAATTTGATGGTCACTAATTTAAGATTAACTATGACTAGATCGGTTTGATTATAATGCCGTGTTTTTGCCATGTAAAATTAAAGTATCAAAAGCTAGATTTAAAAAAAAGCTATCAAAGAAAACATGAATAGGTTTATTGAATATACTTTCTGCCGTTTCTGTACTTGTCGAGCAGAGTTTAAGTTTTGATCTAAGTTTCTTGGAAATGAGACAAATATATTTTCACTCTTCAATGTGAATATATATATATATATATATATATATATATATATAATTTTCTAAAATGGTTTTAAAACTGTTTTTGAAAATCAACGGCGATTGACTGGTTCGAATTTTTAAACAGATCTATTCATTCAAGTATTTGCTTTTTATACTTTGAGTTACTGTTTTGTCATTTAGAGATCTTAGGAGGTAGGGAAAATGTATAAACGTGCTTTTAATTGGATACGACGTAGTTATATGCGCACAGCATAATCAGTATTTCATTATTAATTCTATATATTGAGGTATTCAGTCTGGGGTATTTAAACCTTATTCCAACTACCGTTTTTTTTTTTTTTTTTTTTTGTGTGTGTGTGTGTTTTAAATCTTTTATAAGGATGCTAATAAAGAACTAGACTGAAGATGATGAAATCGATGTTAACTGCGACTCGGACAATGACGTAATGTTATTTAAGTATTGATCGGAGATCCTGTTCTTCGAATTCGAGATCTATGCATTATAACATCACTCAGGAATGAAGCTTCAATAATTCTGAAAATATTGATGGTGGTACCTGTTATTGATGGGTATATGCTCATTAGAGCGCAACTAATGTCGTCTTTGGACTTTCTTGCAAGATGTTATGGGAAATAATTCACACATTTAACTACTCCGAAACTTGCAATCATTGATGTTGAAATGATTTTGGGGGATGAATTACTTTCTACGTCCCTTCGTCTCTTTTACTTTGCTTTTGTTGCATTTTGAGATGAACATTTTTATAAAAGTTCACAACGAAATATATATATACCCCCAGAAATATTCTACAGAATTTTGAAATTCATCAATTCTAACTTTCTTGTAATCCGCTTTTTCATCGATTAAATTCTTGATTTGAAAAATCACCAACTAATTTTTAATTCGCATACCTTTTCCTTTGAAATTTCGATTGCGTTCGTTTAGATCATTCATCGGAATTAGAGCATCTGCGTGATCCCCCCCCCCTTCCGCTTTTCTAATTATTGTGCTTTATTTGTTTAGAAATATATATACGTGTCGATATTTCTTCAAGGTATTATCACCATTTTTTTAATAACAGAACTAATTTAGTTTTAAAAAGTTCAGAATTTAAAATTTTTGAGGATAAAGAATATATCGTTTTCTAATTATATTATCGTGCTTCGTATATATATGTCTACAAATGAAAAAAAAAAAAAAATTCGACGAATTAATGAACTCAAATTATTAGTAATTTTTTTTATGAATTCAAGTAGATTTGAATTTATTAATAATCTTATTAATACTTTTATTAATGGAAATGCCAATAGGGTTCAAGAATAAGAGTCCAAAGTTTTTTATTTTTTAATTGGTTTTTTTATGTTGAGTGTTTTTGCCAATTAAGATTTTTCACGACTTTTTTTTCTCAATGAAATGAAATTGTGAACAAAGGCATTTAGCACCTTGCAAAATTGTTTTGAAAGAGCAGTTTCTAAATCGGAAAAACATCATTATAAAACCATTTAAAATATTAATTTTACATTTCTTTTTAGCAAGCGAGTCCAAATTATTTATCATACTTTGTCTCGTAACTTTTTTATAAATCCAAGTTAACCCTTTATTTACCGAATTATATTACCATCAATTTTTAAATTTATTTTTGAACTATTAAGTTTTGGTACAGAATAAACCGGAGGAAGAAAAACTTTTAAAATTAAAATTTAATTAATAATTAAATTATGTTTTTTAATGTTTAGTTGATATCTACTGCTTACTATTGGAAATACTTCTTTTAAATACTATCAGAAAAAATAATTGTATTACGAAGATATCAGCCTGATTTAAATGGTACTTTAAAGTACCGTCGGGAAATAAAGGGTTAAAACGACACCAATTTGTTTTGCTGAAGTAAACCTTGGCCTAGCAATTTTTTATTTGTAACTTGATAAAAAAAAAGAGTCGAATTGTGTAACAGTTTTTACTACATGCGTAGTAGCTGTTGCTGCATATGATCGGGACTTAGCGAACGGATTTATTTTTGGAAACTGTCGCTCAAACAATTTTTGATCATCACAACATACCAGGTATACAACATTTGATCAACATAGAGGCATAACACTGTTCAGCCCAATCCTGTCATGGCAACTTTTTTCCTCCTGTATTAAAATTTGTCTTATTACAAAATTGCATGTTATTTTCTTGCTACATTATAACATTCTTTTCCTTCAGAACGATTCTTATCTAATTTTTTTTTTTCAAAATTTCTTAATCTGATTCCTGGATGAATTCGTGTTTGCTTTAAAAAATTTTCGCTTAATAAGCGTCGATTGTCACTAATTCAACATTAGGCGAAGTGAGGACAGAACATGAGTACACTATCATCAGTTTTATCCCGATCTGTGCGTGTGATTTCAAAACATCAGGCTTAATTAGCTTCTGTGAAATATCCGACAGATATTCAAAAGCATTTTAAATGTGAAAGATTTAAATGAGAACATAATTTGATAGGTGTAAAATTGAAGAAAGATCGAAGAAAGGCTTCCATGGACTAACATGCCTTTCATCGTTTTAGTTATTGAATTTGTTTTCACTATAATAACTAAATTGCACTATAATAACTGTGTGTGTTTTTAAATTCTACAAATCAAACCTTAAAAATTGTTACGATACTTTTGGACTGTAGGTTTAAATCTTTTTTAAGGTACATTTTTTAAGAGCAATTTTGCATTACAACGGTTCTCATTGCCAATGTTATCTTTGTAACACAACTAGAGTAATTTTGATTGGATTAGAACATGTGGATTATATTGTAAGTAGAGTAATATCTTGGATTAATTTGTAAATGTGCCATTTAATTCAAAGGGAGTGGTGGGTTAAAATCTTCACTTCTATAACTTTTAATTTTAACTGCCTTAAAATTGAAGGTTGAAAAATGAACCAAGCGAATTATGTCAGATTAAAGCGAAAAATATTTTCTATTAAATTTCTCGAGAGGTGCAATTAGAAGTTAAGGACTAAAAAGTGATTTTTAATCTTAACTTTGATAATTTTAAATAACTTGTTGCCTGTATTAAAATAAAACTTCTCTTGCCCTTTTTTTATACTTTGAAATTGTTTAAACGCTCGTGGACTGAAGTTTAATAGCTTGAAGAAAACTAATTAAATAAAAATAAAGGAGCAGAAAGAATTATTTGCAACATTGTGTAAAAATAATTAAATTAAAAAAATTTCAGAAGCTGCGCGTCTTTATTATTTTGGTAGCAAGAGTGTCAGTACCTCCCCCCCCTTACCAGATTTCTGCTTTTTGATTGATCATTGTCTTCTTTTTGAAGTATAGTTTTATTTTTATCGATTAAAATACAAAAACTAGAATGTAAAAGTGCTCTGTAACCACAGACTCATCAAAACGTTCTTATCTCTTCAATTATAATTGAAGTTGAATCTATCTGGACTTCAGCTTCCCGAGAAATCTTTTGTACCTTTATTTTTATGTATATCGGATATGAATTTTTTATAATGAAAATTAAAGCTGCCTTTGAGCTAGGATTTCACTTACATGCTTTTAATCAAACATTAAAATCGAAAATTTTAAGTGTATCATTTTTGACCTTTTCAATACCAGTTTTTCTTTTCCAAAATGGGGATAATCTAGGGCTCAAATGGGTCAAATAAAGTATAAACAGCTATATTCTGCTAAAATAAAAAAAAAAAATTAACTGAAGTGTAATTTTTGCAATGTCCCAGTGGTATTTTTAAATGGGACACATGTTCCATTGGGGTTGAGGTGACCATATAAAATACAGTGAAAAGTTGAGTCTATAGTTTTTATAATATTTTAAAACAATTTGATTGCTAGAAAACTCTTGCCATTTACTTATCCAACATTATTCATGACATTTCTATGTATGATACATAGCAAAACAGTTTTTGCAGAGTACAACTTTACTCATGGTACTTAGTTTTCGTTCGGGTTTCTTTATTACAATTTTATTACTAAGATGGAGTTAAAAATTACACTAACATATGAATGTAATCACAGAAAACCATTGGGACATTCATTTTAATAAATTCCCCAATTATCCCTTTGGATGATTTAAAAATATCAGCGGGACCTATATATCCCGGTGGGACCCAAAGTGTTAACAGAAAGGCACAGAAAAGTAAATCGATTTTAGTGTCTGAACATTTCGCAATTATCAGTTTGAAAATAGTGTGTTACAATTACTATAATACTATAACTATACAATTACTGATTTAGATAATAATTATTCGATTCTTAATTTTTAAAGTGTAATTTCAATTTTCTTAATTGAATTCTTAATGTCGAGAATTTGTGGAAATTGTTGTGATTTTTTTTTTGATAGTTTCTCTATCATTAACTCTCCGATCTCTTTTCTGGAAATCTATGTTCCTTACACTTAATTTTTCTCGTTCCTAAATGATTATAGAACATATTTTGCAGAATTTTACATTGTCAATCAATTGTTGCAACTAATGTTTTTTTTTTTGTCTGCATTTGTAATTGGTTTTGTTTTGTGTTTTTAAATTATATATATAAAATATTTAATGTAATATTTCACGCGTTAAGTCGTGATTTATGATATAAAATTTTAAAAGAAAACTACTAAAGATTTTATCAGAATATAAAATTAATCTACTTGGGCTAGAACTTAACTTTCTGTACGAGGCATGGATAATGTCAAGATTCTGATATATAAATTTTTGTTATAGTTCGGGGGGGGATTGCATTTATTTTAATTTGTAATTTTTCTACATCTCTATGCGTTCATATATAACCGGTTTTCTTAGATCTACTTAAAACGCGTGAAATGTTGAATTTTCTGCATAATCGTCCATTCTTCTGTCTCAGCTTCGTAACCACTTGTTTGATTTGCGTCAGATGGCTTGTGTGTATCAGATTCCCTTCTGTCTCCCCCTCTTTTTTTTTTTTTATTTGTGGCGCGATTCAAAACACGTCATCTCTCTGCCGTCTGTTTCGTTTTCTGCGAGCGATAAGTCTTTTCTTATCAGTTCCGTATTTTTGCATCTCGCTTAGACATCCTATTGTTCTCGCATTTCAAAAAATTCTAAAGTGTTAATATTTTTTACTAGATTTTTATGAAACAAGGCTGGATTCTTTCTAATTTGGCTCGATTCCAGAAATGTATTGGGAACGATAACGAGATTAAAATGAAAACGAAATTAAATGTCATGTTTACAATCTTAATCTTTTTTTATTCCCGAGATATATTTTGGGCTTTTCATTCCTAAGTTTTGCTATCGTAAATTTGTTATATTGTTGAAAATGGGAAAAGTATTTTCATATCAGTTAATTTCGTGGTAAACGTGTGGAATTTTCTTTTTAATTGGTTATTAAAATTGATCTTTAGCCTTTATATATATATATATATATATATATATATATATATATATATATATATATATATATATATATATATATATATATATATATATAATATAAATTTTTTTGCTTTTTTGCTGTTTCTATTTAACTGTTGAGACTAACATTGGAAACTTTGCATCAGAATGTTGCTACCCAATTTTCTGCAAAATAAGTTTTCTTTATTCTTTTTAAGGTTATGTAGTTTCAAAATTCAAACAAAACTCAATTTCAGGTTTATAGTTTTACTTAATAAATACTAACAGAATAGATTTTTAAAATATTTATTTTGCAAATTTTTTTATTGAATAAACTCGCGTCTATAAAATCATTTATATTGCCAAAATAATTGGTATAGTTCTTGCGTTACATCAATCTTGAAGCGATGCAAGTTTTAATTTAATGTAAAAGTCTATCTGTTAGCTGAGTAATTCAGTTTGTTTGCTAGATTTTTTTAAGCTATTGCTGCTTTCCAATTAGCCATTGTAAACTAAAAACATTAACTTGCTGCTTTGTGAAAAGTTTCGCTAATTGTATTGCGAAACTGAACTGTCTTTCTAGGTTAATTGCTTTCCTGCAATGTAGAAGCTCTTGCTGGGAAGCAACTTGTACAGAACTAATCTGTCTTGCAATGTTAATAAATGAAAATGAAACTTGGCGTGATTTTTAGCCAGTTACTGGGCTACTGTGTGGGTAATATGTTTAAATTACGCCAATCATTTTTTTTTTCTTCCAAAATGTTATTCATATTTATTACTGGTAATCGTGACGTTTTTAAAACTTCTTTCATCTAGGCCTTTCTTATTTTGTGGTTTTCTTCATAATCTTTTCTTCAAAAATTGTTCATCTTAAATTGGATAGATAATATAACAATTTAAACTAAAATATTTTAAAATGTTTTTTTATCACTAAAGTTTTCAGTCGTTTTGTTCATATCTTGTTTAGTAATCGAATTGTTAATTACTGAAATTTTCTAATTAAAATGAGTGTGATAGATTATATAATTTATGGATTTTGCCCAAAAATCTTTGTAAAATTATGCAAATTTCGATACATTTTTTTATGGAGCAAGGTTAGATTAATCTGATTAAAACACTGTAGATATAAACTAAAGTCAGTTTTATGACTATAATTAAAAGCAAATTTCAAGTTTGTTTAGAAAATTCATTTCATCTTGGAAATTGAAAATTTTAGAAATGTGTATTATCTTAAACTTGTCGAGGGGAGAATTCCCATTTTCTTATAGACAGTTTTTACCGTTTTCTATTCTCTCGAGAACTTGAAAGAGCACAAGACAGCACAGACTAAATACGGCCAAATAGCAAGTCCCTTCTCTGTTGTGGTAAAGTTATCAAGTTAGGTATAGCCGTCGCCATCTTGAGCGTCGCTTAGAATTCCTTCGTTTGTCCCAAAATTTGACCTTGTATAACTACAAAACGGAAAGTTAATCTAATGGAATTAAAACATCCACTAAAAAAAAAAGTAAGTATATATCGGATTAGTATCGATTTTCTGCTTTTGTTTGAAAAATTTTTTCCGCATTATTATTACTTTACTATTAGGTAATTTTCTTAAATTATCTAGGCCGATTTTTTAATTGACAGAAGTTTTCATTTTTATGATAAATTGACATATCATCTTTGTTTGGAATAAAAAATATTTTCCTGTCAAAGGACTCAACACTAAGCTTAATAAATTTCATTCTCGCTGCAGTGTTTCTCGTTGAATTCGTTCGGCTTCCTTATGTCGTCTGACCTTCAGAAACTAAACCTCTTTCATTTTTCTGTGTATACTTTGAATCACCTGGCACATTTCTTAAATTCCAATTTTTCCTCCTCATTTTTGCTTAGGTACGAATAGCGGAAATACAAATTCTACTTTGGTGTAAATTGTTCTGAGAAAACATTTACTTTTAGCATTATTTTTACAAAAGTTAAAATACTCGAATGATGGCTTTAAATAAAACATTTAGGATTGGTTTGAATATAATTACAATTGTATTGTTAAAAATTATTTAAATGAAAAAATATTTAGCAAAATTAAATTGGTATCATTAGAAAGAAATTTATTAGCACTTAACTGGCAGACCTTGCAATAATTATTTCAAAAATTACAGGAAAAAAATAACACGATGAAATTTACCTTAATTTTTACATTTTTTTTGAAATGTTATATTTGATCTGGAACTGAAAATTCTAATTAAAATTTAAAAAAAATCTCTCTGGTATGCAAATCTCCACCTTCCAAAGTTATGTATGCCAAATTTGATAATTCTAGGCCAGACGGTCGGGCTTCTACCGCGCCAGCGCGCGCACACATCTTTATTATTATTATTATTATTATTATTAGAGATTAAAATTTATAAAACTCACTGTGTTCCAGAAGCATCTTTAGTGGAGTCATTTCATTAGAACTATCTTTCATCAAATGTTTTAGCTAAGGCCAGCCAGGCTTATCCAAGTCTGTTTAAGGCTATCGAAGTCTGGAAATTGATGAAAATGGATGATTTTCATCAACCATGGAAATTTAGTATTTTTTTTTTTTCCATGAAGTCGTTACCTGTTTCAGCGTTTGATTTTCTGCAATGTGTTGGAGTTTTTTAGCCGCTTAGGATTTTTAGGGTACGAATCATGTCTGGTTAAATTTGACATCCTGCAAATGATCATGTCACTTGATAAATATTTCTTTCTAAGCTTAATGAACTAAACTATGTAATCACCAATTTTGTTTTCGGATCTTGCAAATTTTCATGAAATTTCTAGATACTCGAACCGAACAAATTCTTGAATTTTTAAAGGCAAATGGTTTTAAGTAGCACAGAATACGTGATTGAAATTATATATATCTCCTAAGCATTTGACCTGTTGTTTCTTCTATAGATCATTCATCGCTATTTAAGCTAGATCTCTTCAAATTTTTTAATAACTGCGTCATAAAATATCTTTTTTTTTTCAGTGTATGGAGTAATCTTGCCTCGGATCAAATTTATTCATTTTTAAATGTTTGCTGAGAGTAGAGGGAAAAATATACGATGAAGAAAGTTTGAATATAACGTTTACTTACCAATCTGCAATCTTAAGTGCTCACCAATGTCGTGACTTAAACGATTTTGGCGAATCAATGCCCTTGGAAATAAAAATCAAAATAATATGAACATATGTTTCTGTTAAAAATATAAAGAATGCAGAAAAAACTAAGAAAAGCTTCAATTTATAAAATTAATATTTTTAAGAATTAAAAAAACAAACATAAACCTTATTGAAATTTGGTACGTTTGAATAAATTGCAAAAGCAGATTCAAAGTTGTCGTCAGTATCTTCCTTCGAAACGGCTTCATCAAGTAGCCTCCAACTCCGTCAGTTTCTTTCCTTTATCAATGTCTTCTAATGTTCCTTTATCTGAAATAATCAATAGCATAATTTTTTCAAACTTAACGCCACAGTGTATTTATTTCTTCTACTGAAATCTTTGACATATGTATTCTGTTTTTTGTCGTTTGATTTGGATAGCCATCAAATACCACAATTTGATTGTCCAGTAAAATATTTTATTTCCTCGCATACTTTTAAGAATTAAAGAATTTTTGCCAACTTTTCAACAACTATTATTCGGTACCAAAATCGCACATCCAACATAAAGAGCATTGTTCTTGTTTGGAGGAATGTTGATTGGATTAAAGATGTGAAAGATTTTTTAATCATTCCTTGTTCGTCAGATTTAAAATAGTGGATAAAAGTGCCAGTTCAGAATTAACCCTTTGCACTTGGAAAAGCAATTCGATGCATAATTCACTTAATACAAAGTAGAATTAATACAAAGTTAAGTTCACTTAATTAAGTTGAATTTCCCGTTTAATTAATTGGGTGTGGGTGTGTGCGCCTGCTATTCATATGTAACACTGAAAATAGATTTAAAAAAGAATGACATCTTGTTGGAACATGCATAATAGAACAAAAGTGCATTCGTATTGATGGGAACGTATCCTTCGTATTGTACAGGAATCAATTGTATATGAAAAATGTTTAATTATTGAAATTAAACTTTTGTTTTACTATACAATCCGTATATATTTGAATTTTATTCATTCAGACAACGCTGTAACACCTATGTTAGTTTTTGAATTTTGTCTGATCTTCTATATTTTCGAATAGAAGGGGGGGGGGAATCTTAAGTGCCATGTTTTGAGATTTCTTGCATAGTAGCCGTGGATTTAAGATTCGGTTCCACGAATGAAAAGTAAATTCATGTGAATTAGATTCGCACGTAAATAACCAGTTTGTCCTCCCAAGAACCAGCTAATATCTCTTCATCTGTCCTTCTTATCTTGTATGAAACTCAATTCCCCACGGGTTGATGACCCCGAAACAGATATTCTTAACTTGTTATGATAGTTAACTTATTATCATATTACGTTCAACGAATGAAAAGTTTAATATTTGGTCCTCTGTTCGCCAATTCATATTTCCACAACAGCTGTTATAAAATTTTATACACTTCATAAGAAGGTGAATATCGCCCCTCTCCCCCCAAAGGCATAATATTTTTGCTTTGTGCTTTCACAAATAATTATGACAAGTTATTAAATTCGCAAAATTTTCGAGTTTCGCTAACGATTTCCTATCGTGACGAAAGGATGGTGGTTGAATTGATCTTTTAATCCAAAATACCGTGGGCATAATGCTTACATCTGAAATGTGGCATACTCGGGTCGTCTGTCACTATATTACTTCTAAGAATTGCAAAAAAAAAAAAAAAAAAAAAAAAAAAAAATGCATTTAATATGCATTGTAATAGCATAAACACTAACTACAACAATAAAAAGTTTTGCAAAATAAACTATTTTAAAAATTAAATATTTTTGAAAAATGTTCATTATATGGATATAAATTCTGTATCACTGGAAAGCTGTTTTTTAAAAATGCCTCTTAGGCACTAATATGCTACTAAATTATTGAAAAAAAATTATGATTTTGATTTATTTTTAAATTTTTAAAAACCTTGACTTGAGTACCTTCTACTCAATACAAAGAGGATATGGGAAGCGAGAATAAATAGGTACCAATATGTTGGTACAGAGAATCGAGCATTTGTGGATTAATTCTTTATTTGGTATTGTTCAGAAGCAACGTGTTTTGGAATATTTACGAGTTCAAATGGGTGTTGTAAGCATGCTTCCATATAAAGATGTTTGTGTGATAATTAAAATAAATTAACACAAATTTCTGTATTTCAGTTGATTTTTAATGCTCAAGTGTGAAAACGGTATTATAAATTACTGTGGTGTTGAGTTGTCTGTAAAAAAAATATTCAAACTAGTTTATGTAGAAAAATATCCTATCTAGTTCCAGTAAAAGTGTTCCAATGCTATTATGCGATAATTGCATTGTGCGGTATCTTAATCTAAATCCTGATTTCCTATTTTTATCTTAAATTAGCCTATGTTACTTTATTCTAATTTTTTTTTCCTTATCTAAATTCCACTTCTTTATCTAATTATTTTTAACACATCCTCTAAAACGTTGACTAATTCTAAAGACCAGGGGTAAAAAATCCCTAATGCCACGACATTCCTTCTGAAGATGCCTAAGATCGCCTTCCTTAAATAGACATGTGTGAATGAAATCCTTATATGAACCACTAGGTAAAAGCGCTGAGGGGAGGGAAAAAATGTCTCTTGTGTCCTTGTACGAGCACACACATTCCACCATTATCCCCGTGTATAATTCATGCCCTTCCGTGGAATAATGAATTTAATTCCAGACTTCTCTGGTCGATCACTCATCTACAAAATTTTTTAGATATATAATAGTTATGTTGGTAGAGCGTCGGATTCGCGTCCCTTAGGTTGCGAGTTCGAACCTCGCCGGCCGAAGATTACCCGCGTGGTTGGTGGCTGACACGCGTTAAATCTGTCGTGGTCACAAAGTCCTCCATGTCGAGAGTAATACCACTGGGGGTACTGGATCAGGGGTGATCGTCCTCTGATTCAGGTCTAAATTACGATCTGTGTTTGAGTGAATAAAATGCGTGAATGAAGTCCGCACCGTAAAAAGGGTTGTGACGTGTGTGTAGCTAAGTCGTTCTCTTGGCCCTAGATGGCGCTACTATAGAAACAAGAGGCGCCCCCCCCGTGGCTTAAATCCGCTGTCTTCGAACAGCGGGCTTGCCTATGGCAAGTGCCATAAGAAACAACAACAGAAACAGTCGTATCGATTACAAATGGCTGCAGGTTTTTTGTAAACAACGATTGAATGCAAAAAGAAACTTTGCTTCGATATAAAACTTGCCGAATGGTTTCTATTCACATGAACATTCGTGTACTGGTCCATTTCATTGCAGTGCAAGGGGAAGATCTTTTCTCAACATCCTCAGTTTCTTCTTTACTTGTACGTAAGGAAAGATTTAGATGTCCTAAGGAACATGAATAAAGGATTCCTACTAATCTAATGAACTACTCTCCTATACTATCCTAATGAAATAAATATCTGAGTAGTTTCGAAAGATTTAGATACCCATGTGCAGAATATGGATCGTCAATGGGAAAATACCATCATTCGATGCGACCAGGTTTCATTAACTGGAGGATTACTGTAGAAGTAAGGGAAGTGAAATGGGACAATTATTCCCCCCTCCCCCAAAAAAAATCTTTTTGTATTTTCAGGAAGTCCTGTCGGTATTTATAAGAAAATCATAGCTATTTGTAAACGTCAATTGCTTTAAATGGCTTTGTAGTAGTTTCTTTTTAGATTCGCTTGCATCATATAAAAGGACGGAAGGTTGGCCTTTTTTGCTAGAAATGCTTGCATTTTGATTATAATTAGCCAACAATTAATACGAAATTGACTGTCATCAGCTGCATGATTAGTAAAGCACTCGTTTACAGACCAGTAAATCAAGATTTTAAATCGCATTAGGATTAAAAAATTTTCGAACTTTTCTAAAATGAGAAATTTACACATTTTTATTGCTACTCATTTGTTTAATGTTAATGAATGTTTGTTCTTATGATACTTGGAATTGTAATTTAAAAAATATAAAATGATGTAATTTCATTGTTATTTATCACCATTAAAGTATATAATCTCTATAATAAAGTATATTGATATATAAGCTATGCTAAAAATTTGATTGCTTACATTTAGCTGGTTATAATAGATTACACTCTTTAAGGTATTCACTCATTAAAATAGTAAAGATATTCTACCGATACCATCTGTTCCCGAAATGAATTTCCCTACCTTTTTCTTTTCCTTGTTAAAGTACCATAGTAGCTTAATTTCTTGTACTAATGACGACAGTTTCGTGCATCGATTTACATAATTCAATATTTAAATTTATTTGCTAGTTAAAGTATCAATTTATTTGCATTTGGATATTATGAAATGTTAGGGATTAGGATTCTGAAATAAAACACGATGTCGAAGAGCTAAAATAAATTTGCACTTCGAGAAATTATTAGCTTTTTTTTTTCCCCTCTGCGTCACTATCAATTTTGCTTAAAATATTAGGTTTTTAAATTTTATTAAAAATTGGATTGAAAATATTTTCATACATTATTTATATCCATGTGAAATCAAAAATTAGTAAGTCTGGTGTACATTAAATCCATCGGGTCAAATGTCCACCCCCTTGGTGTAATGTAGAAATTTGGCACCCCCGTCCAGCTCAGGTGTCGTCCTCGTTATTTGATCGTTGTTCAAAACAACGAGGTCTGTCCCCAAAACGTCCTAGTGTTGGTTTAAAAAAGGATGTTAATGTAACTAAACTACCTAAAATGAAGTAAAGGTGTTGTCCCCTTTTCCCTCTTTACTATGAAGTTATGAACCATGGGCAAAGTTATAAACATCACGAGTGCTCAAAATTATTTTCAGAATTTCACGTAAGAATATTGTGCGCTTTGCATGGCTTTGACAAACTATAATTCCAAAATATTGATTTTTAGCGAGAATCTAGCACGTTTTTTTTGGGGGGGGGGGCGATTAACCATTGACATACGGTTAATATATGAGTACCCGAAAGTCGAATGCTTTTGATAAATATTTTTTTCGACCGATTGAAGCCAAAATTTGACATAAAAAAACAATTGTACGCACAAAATCTCATATAATTTAAGTAATTGCATTTGAGTTTCTGCGTTTGCATGCATAGTAGACTGATGGACGGTGTTGCAAAGTAGACTGATGGACGGTGAACCTTTTGACCATTTAGTTCAAAATGAAATAAGAATTTGCATTTTAGATAATAAACCTGTGTATCGAATTTTATCTTAGTATTTTGTAGTTGTCGTATTCAGTTGTACGCGGGTAATAGGATAGATTTCTTCTGAATGGATTTTGTTGGAAACTTGATGGAAATTTGAAAATTTGGTGAAAGTGTCATATATTGAATTTGAACCATGTGGCCGAAAAACATTTGTGAATTATCGTGTTCAAAAGGAGAAGGGAAGAAAAATATCCAAAAATGTGTTTTTTGGAGTTCGGGAGATCTAAAACGAGGAAATTCGTCAAAATCTTCTTCGAATGCTTTTGATCGATATCGGTGCTTATTTGTCTTCATATACCAGAAAGTAAAAATTGATCTCCCTATTGTATTGTTTAATAATTTTAGATATTTTTAATTTTTGATCTGAACTTCCTTTATTAATTTTATTTATGTATTTAAATTCCGCATTCTTTATTTCTTATTTAGCTTCATTTTATCACGGTCGCTTAATCCATTCGTATCTTGACCTTTTCTGAACAGACCGTCCATCTTTCGCGTTTGTATTCGAGCACGACTTAGTGTCTGCTTCGGTAAGAAGAGAGCAGCACGCAAACCCAGTGGTCTTCCTTCGTTCCCTTATTCTTCACGGTGCATTGCATTAGTTGGAATAACCTTAAGCGTGAAATATTTGAATGATTAAAATCCGAAGTGCCACAACCACCCGCATTCCGGCGTTGTTCTCTTGACCTCCAGAAAATCCCTCCTCCTCTCTCCCGTCTTCATCACACTTAAGAATCGATCCTTGTGTTAAGCCTAACTTCCAAACAAAATTGAATTTTTTTTTAAAGTCAGTTTTTACATAAATTTGTCACTCGCACATTTGGTCTTTTTTTTGCATGTCAGTTAATAATAAACTTTGGTAAAGCCCTTCCTCCTCGTCACACCCCGGATTATATTGAAAATGATTCTTTTATTTTACATCGTCTGTGTTCGATTTGTTGAAAAATTGTTTCACGAAGTTTCGTTTAGAATGCTTCAGAATTATTTCCGACCATGCGATTGAAAAGCAATGAATTACTACTGTTGAAGATTGTGGCATGATTGCGATAACTTTTCCAGATTAACAGCCTGTTTATTAGATAATTCTGACATTTATGTAGCAATATTTTTTCTCGAAGTTATGATACCCTGACTATTATAAAATCGTATTCGTCTTAAAACTCTGTGTAAATGGATGCATTGGGTCGGCTGCTGCTTCTTAAATGTATAAAGTTTAAATATATTTTGTCTACTTTGTTTGATTTTAATTTTTTTTGGTAATAAAATTGTTTGATTCTTTTATTTTTAATTTCTTTTATTCATTTTGGATCACCTTGTTGGATTAAATCTATTTTTAGATGGATTATGTTTTATTAAATTACGATTTTCAACAGTCCAGTTTTTTCCCCCCTTCTCACCGATTGCAACTAAAGCAATCAGTTTTTTTATGGATCGTATTAAAGTGAATGTTGATTCGCAATATCTATTTTTATCGCATTTCGTTTTGAATTCTTTCTCACAAGAAAGCACATTTAGATTCTCATTAAAACATTATGAAGGAAAAATGGTGAAAACATAGATTATATGTTCATATAGGTGAACATATCGATCTTGCATCCGTGAGAAACAGATCGTTTGAGGATGACATTTTAAAGAAACTAGTGTTTGAAAAATTAAATAAATCTGACGGCGATATTTTGTGCGATTGTTCCCGCTCTTTAATTTAGGAGATCTTATAATTTGAATATTTCGTCAGGTCTTTTGAAATTCATAGATTCATTACAAGTTATCAGAATTTTACTAATTTATTTTTTGTCGACTTAAATTGTATCTGAAAGATTGGGAATACGAATTTAGAATTATTGATCACGATAGAAATTTGATTTTTATTAAACATTCCGCCATTAGAATCGAGTGCGACTTGCGCTTCATGTTATTGAAATTCTTTTAATGGAAGGCTTGATTAAATTATTAGATTTCAAAATAAAAAATTGCGTGGATATGATTTGTTCGGCCTGAACATTTTTACATCCACAGAAATAATTTTCCTTAGTTAAATTAGTCAGTAAAAAATCAGATGGCCAATATCTTTAATTTGTTCTCAGATTCTTAATACTCTTCTAAATATAGTTTTTCTTTGAAGAGAAGATTGCTTTTCATTCTAAGTTTCGAATGGTTACTTTATGCTCCATGGATTCATGAAGCATAAAGATGCTTGTTAAGCAACAAGTCAACCTTCACTGGACATTCCAAGCTTAGTAATCTTAGCTGAAAACAAAAGTGTTTTATCCCGCGTTCAGCAAGAGCTTAACGGAATTGTGCGTTTTCTCACGGTTTTTCATCTTTTGCTTAACCAAGCGCGAACATTTTTCCCGCGAGCTCGATTTTGAAAAACAGTTCTTGAAACATTCTTGCAATTTCGTTTTCATTTCTGTTATGTATTGCTGATTCGTTTCTTTGCAAATTTAAAAAAAATTGCTAATTTATTCGCAAAAATTACTCTGCAAAATGAGACATTAAAATTCCTTTCGCGGCAAATGGTTTTTATCTTTAGATCTAATCAGAATTTTTAAAAACAGATTTGGTCTGCAAAGTACTTCTCGATACAAATTAGTTCGATCTTTGGCACGAATGTTACAGCGTCAGTTTTTATGTGTTGGTATGATTCTGTTCTAAATTTGTGAAGAATTCTCCAATCTTTAATTTCTTTTTTTAGTTGAGAATTTGGTTAATGTATTACTCTCTCGAAGTATAAAAACCTTTCGTTAAAGTTTTTGAACTGCAAGTTAACGTTTTGAAAATTGATATTCTTGTTAATACTAATCGTATTATTTCTGCTGTTTTTTTTTTTTAATTTACCAACTTAGCACGTTTTTGCTTTCTTGCTTGCAAAGCAAACAAATTACTGTAATCTACAAAATTTCCCTCGTATCTTTTTATCTTCATGTGAACACAGCTCAAAGACGCAGCCAGCTAGACAGATAAAAGCTGTTATGTGATCTCAGCATTCAAACTAAAGATCTATAACTTACTTTAATCCGTATTCATTTTCCATCGCATAAAGTACTTTAAAAAAGTGTGGTCCCCCCCAGTCCTTTTTTTTTTTTTTTTTTTTTTAAGATGTTGAATGATTATTCAATTTTAGTGTTCGCTATTTTTTTTTAAAAAAAATTCTGATATCAGCTATGTTTTTATATACCAAGAAACGCGCTGCCAGTTTTGTCGCTGGAAACGTATTTAAGCATTGGATTCAGTTATTAAGTTAAAAACATGTCAATTGTCCTCCTACCTACTGTATTAATGTTTTATCAAAACAGATTAGTTGCCCCTCTTCCATATTTCCAAAGCGGATTTCACAATTGTTTTCCCCCTCCCCAGGCTTGTATTCGAAGATATTTCAAATGATTTTACACTGAAATAGTGCCAGTTGCAGATATTGCTCAACATCATTAACTTAATATCCCATTTAATTTGAAGCTTATTTTCCTTCAATTTCTTTTTAAGCGATGCGATAAATACCCAAATTAAGATAAGTGTAAAATCGGATTTTTTTTTTAAAGGGGAGATTTTGAGAAACCGCAGAAAACCGTTTAACTTCTTTCATGGATATGTACCGAAGAATTTAAATGTCTTAATAATAAAAAGTATGTGTTTGCTCTTACCAGACGAACCCATTAACTCTCAATATACTAAACTTGGCACAGATGTTTTGGAAACGAAAATCTACAGGTCGGTACGATTTTTTAAAATTTTAATTAAAAATGAAGCCAGATTTTGTCATTTTCAGATAACGTTCATAAATATTATTGAGAGGAGGGGAATGGTTTTTTCACTTTCAAAATTTAATTTCTTTTTAATGGTACTTATTTGTAATTTTTTTTTTTGCCATTGTTAGCATAGTGTGCGTGTGCGTGCGTGTGTGTGTGTGTGTGTGTTAATTTTTAATATATTTAAAGTCTAAAATTGAACTATTTTAAAAGCTTTTTGTAAATTGCTTTTCTTTAAAATTTTAAATATATATCCTTGTTGCATATTTCCGGGTTTGTATGCAAGATTTGGAATTGAAAATGGAGTTTTTACTAAATTTGTAAAATGTGGATTTTAACTGTTCACTCATTGAATAGTCAAAGAAGTTTATATTTGAAATTTTCCTTCCTTTTCCGTCAATCAAAATTGGAAACCATAAATTAAAATTTAGCTGAATGTTTGCTTAGAAAGGAACTAAATTTTCTGAAAGCTGTCGAAAATAATGCCGGCGTTAGTTCTTGTATAAACTCGTCGAATACAAAGAATTCACAGAAGAAATATCATTGACCCAAATTCATTTCTTTCTTTGAATCGCGTGGTTTTTACGCTTTTCCTAAAAACCTTGAAAATGATTTTCAGCTTCCTTGCGTTTTCAGAAATCGGATGCATCTGCATAGAATGTGTGTTACTGATGAATGGATTGCATTAGGACACACATAGCGTTACTCGGAACGAACTTTTTCTTAAAAATATTCCTAATGTAGAAATACTTTTGTATGTTATAATATACCAATATTCCATCAAAAATATTTTTAAAATCGCCGAAGATTAGTTATATTTAAAAAAGCTGGGTATAAAATTAGGTATTTGAATTGACAACTCAAATATCTACATAAATCTGACAAATATCTGACGTGTCTAATACTTTCATTTCACGTCTAATACTTTCTAATACTTTCATGTCATTAATTATTCATTTTATTGTTCAATTAATCGTTTACTTCTCTTATATTTGTCACGGTTCATCGTTTCATGAGGTACAGCTTTTTTTTTTATTATTGTTGTTGTATCTGTGTCATGTCTGCATATGTTAAGCCTTTCATAAACATTAAGAAGTACATTTTATAAAGTGAAATGCATCGCATTTTAAGCCGTAATTTGTATGCAATTGCTTTGATAAATGTCGTTATTAATTAGTAAGGACATGCGATGAAAATGTTTAAATATTTTGTGTGGTTGAGATGAAACATTCTCAAAAAGTTAAATTTTAAATATCTTAATTTCGTATCAATTACTTTTAGGCATATGCTTTTTTCCCCTATGTGGTTTATATTTTAAGATCAATGTTCCAGTGTTGTAACATTTTTTTTTGGGGGGGGGGGTGATGCTTTTAAACATATCGAGCCCTTGCTCAATTTTATATAATTATTGGATTTGAAAAATTCTGTGTAAAATATTTCAAAACCAGCTGGAATAGTCTCCCCGAAACTTTCTCACACTTCCTTATGTTACCTCCTGCTCTTATCTTCATGTAAATTGTGGATCTTGAGCAAGATCGTGAATGTCACGAGTACTCAAATTTTTTATGTTCAAATTTCTGCTCATGAACGGATTCTGCTTTATAATGCAGTGAAGAACACACTAAGTATACATTTTGAACATTTTCGACTGAAATCATAATTTGACACGGAATGTGTTGACACGGAACATAATTGACCAAAAATGTGTTTTTTCGGATTCAGGGAGATCTGAAACTTCGACATTCGTCAAAATCTCAAATCGAAATTTTTGATAATTACAATTTTTTTAATTGCGAAATATGAAAAATACACGGTAACAATTTTTTTTTTAGAAATGTAAAATATAAAATACATTTTCTGAACAATTTTTATTCTTATTGAATTATTTTCTCTTGCTAAGTTCTCCAATTATAAGCCGTTTCATTAAACTAATAAAGTATTCAATGTTTCAATTTTTTTATAAGGGCTCTTTATCTAGTGATTAATTTACAGCCGCTGTACATTTTACGTAAAAGTTTCAATTAACAAACTGAATCATTATTCAAGCATCGCCGCTTTCTTTTGTATTAGAATAGCTCCAAATTGTCACATATTAAACCTGCTTTATTTTAAATCTTGCGTACATTTTGTTCATTGTTTGCATGAGCATTCTCAACAGAAGCAAATTCCATGACATTATAGCGTTACATGAATCGCATTTTTGCGTTTTTAATATCTTCTAAATTTCGCATAACATTTTTTTTATTCATCTTATAATTTACAGATATCAAACTGAATTTTCTTTATCTTTCAACAGAAAATCATGCGAGTAAAGGATAAAACAATGAAAACGGTTGGAATTTTTTGGCAATGTTAGAAATTGAGGTGCCAGAATTCATGAGAAATTTGCTTACCTGTTAAATTGTCATTAAAAGATAATTTTTCAGATTTTGGACTGTTCTGAAAACCATTTTTGTGTAATGTATTTTCGGAAGTTATTGCAGAAAAGCTTAAATTTAAATAATTGCCAAAGTTAGGAAAAGTTGCACGACTATAAAATTAATATCGATTAAAATATAATTTTTTAAAAAATTTTTAAAACGGTGTAAATTTTATTTTTTGCAATATTTTCGGAATTTATTCCTGAAAAACGTCCGAAATCAACTTAATTTTTGTTTAATTAAAACTTCAATTTAAATATTTAAAAAATTGCTCCGAATTGCACATTTCCACTTTTAAAAAAAAGTATACATATGCCGAATCTGGCCGCTGTAAATTAAACGATCTGCCATGTTTTAAGAGATTTGCACAATTACCAAACGTGCCCACTTCGGATACTTAATTGCAAGGTTTTCGACTATATAATTCAAGTATATTGCTCTTTGTTTCTAAATGAAATGGCTGTATTGTGAATATTAATTACTATCGACCTTTAAAATTAATATTTAGTTAACGGATTTGATTTCATTTCGCTATACTGATTAGCTGTCCTTTGCCCTTGTTTATTTATTGCCTACTTTACAACCGATCCGGCTATTCTTGGAGAGGTCCAGTTTCGTGCAACTGACCTTACTAACTCGCCTCTGAAGTCGTAACCCACTCCACCCACTGGCTGTCACGAGGCGGAAGTGCCGCTTCGATTGTGTTGTCGTTAATTTTAGTAAAAAAGCAATAGGGGTTGAAAAAAGGCCGAACTAAGTCATCTACTGCCCTACTTGGGCAGTTTTGAATGACCTGTGTGCGATCTTTTTTCCGGTTATGACGGAGATCTTTGTTTCCCAGCATTGTGTGCATTTTTCAGAATTATTCAGCCGGATAGACTTGATCGAAAGAGCTAGTGGTGTCGCACGTCGGGAAAATAGTTAATATATTTCCTTCCCTTTTGTCAAATTACTTGCATACTGATGTTGCAGTGGATATGTGCTTTTTAATGTTATTCTGTTGCAGCATAGTTATTGAGATGCAACAGGGTATTTTTTAAATTTCTTCGTAATCCATTCTTAATCTTAAGATTATGGGTAGTAATGAGTTTGGATGACAATCGTTTATATTTTCTGTGTATTTTCTTTCATTTAATGTCGGCTGTTTTGATTTTAAAATCCTATTTTGTAAATTAATTTCGGAATTATTGTCATTGTCCAAGTCGAGTATAAAAAGGCTTTCGGTTAAATTTTTAAAATGATCAGGGACTTTTTTTTAATCAACTTATCAATTGGAAATTTCTCGGGTATTAAGAGGAACATCATAAATAGCATAAAATTTCATTTCAAATTTCTTATTCTCGAGTTCAATGCTTATTCTTGAGCTATACAAATTTTATAATTATACTTATAAGTTTGAAATTTTTCAGGCATTAAGAGGCACATCATAAATAGCATACAATTTCATTGCAATATGCTTATTTCTGAGGTATAAATTTTATAACACTAATAGCCTTTATGATGAATAATCCAAACCTTTAAAGTTATTCGAAGGCTGTCTAATGTCTTCTGTTTGATTCTAACCATTTTCAAGCAAAAGTTGACTTTAAATTTTGTATTTGCGAAGGGAACTTCTAAATATAGGATTGCAAAGCTGTTGAAATTGGGAGAAAGAACGTGTCGAATAGTTGATATGAAATGAAATATACACACCGTAATATATAGATGTTATGCGTTTGCCAGAAGCTCTTCTCTGTAAATTTATATATACTCTAATGAGCGGGCTTCGATCACTGCTTTTTTGTTCGCCGATCTCGATGTCCAATACTTACGCGATGTTGAACAGTTCCAGTTAACAAGTTTTTAAGCTCCATTGGTCATTCGTTCAATGCTGGAAATTTAATCTTTTCGTGATGAGAACATATATTTTCCGATTGGCCTACTCTCAATTCAAAATTCAAAAACAATCAAGTTTAAATATTGAATCAGTTTTTCACGTTTTGCCGCCAACTTACTTTTACGATCAGCTATGCATTTCAGATTGCAAATTTCTCGCACGATCTTTTTCCCATTCTTTGTTTCAACTAATATCGCTGGAAGCCCCGTTACTATTTTACCGCCAAATGCATTATAAATATTAAGACGTAATAATTTTTATTAAATATTTCAAACAATATTGGTAAAATAAACTTCAAATGTCAAGGTTCAGGTGACTCCTTATCTACTATTCGCAAAGCAAATAAAATGCAATGTTTACATTTCATTTTTTTTTTTAATAAAATGGTACGAAGTTTGAAAAAACTTGCATCTGAAGCATATTGAAGTTTGAAAACTCTTAATTTTTCTTTTATGGAGATAAACATTTTTTTTATTATTAAAAAGTTATTATAAGATTGAATTTAGTCAAAAATTATTTCCTTTATACACTTAGATTTTTTGCTGCATTCGAAGATATAATTTTAAGCATAAATTTTTTACTTATTTAAAGCATCTAGTTACAAGTCACAAAGATGCTAAAATATTTTTATAAAGGAAAAAAAAATGATTAATATGAATCTTTTCCAAATTTTAACATCATTATAATGCTTTAAAAATGGGCCATTAAAAACTTGTTTATGTATAAAATTTTTGTGGCTCTTTGTTCACAATTTTTAACCATATTCCTCCAATTATTGAGAATTGCCTACTGTTGTTCCCTAACGTTTTAAAGTAAATTAAAAAGAGAAATTGGTTTCTTCATCTAAAAATTGTCTGGAAAAACATCTCCATCTGTTTTTTAAGGATTAGTGAATATGTGTTACATTGAAATAAGATTTGTAAAATATTTCATATTTATAGATTCCATGTTCTTTGTGGAATTATAACATCAATGGATATCTCCATTTAAAAGCACGTTTTGATAAACAGGCGCGAAAGTTGGGGAGGGGGGGGGCAAGTACATCAAAATCGTGACGAAACTTGCTTTTTGGATGTCTGGAAATCTTCAAGTATAAAATTGTGTAAGTTGATTATGTACCATTTGAAGAATCAAGGCTGTTTGTCAAATATAATGCAAGAAAGTTTCTTTAAAAAAATGTAACTAATGCAAAAGAAAATCTGGTTTTGATTCTTGTCTCTTGAATTTTTATTCTATGCTGCCTAACTACTCTCGGAGTTCACCGACTTGGAGCTCCCCCCCCCCTCTTCAATAGAATTGTTAACACATTTGTAAGAATAATGAACAAAATCGCGAAGTTTCAATACCCAGTTTGTTGCATTCAATGGTTCATTCGTTGTATTCTTATTAATAATTGTGCTTGATTGAAACGAATTGCGGGTAATTAATGGTAATTATTTTTAAGGAAGCTTAAATGGTTTTGTGGTTGTCAGAAGTCAACGCAGTTGAAAGTGACTCATTATCGTTATATAATTCAAATGTTCAACGTACTTCTATTCATTTGTAGAAGACTTCAATTTACTGCCTCATCAACAGTTAAAAAGCTTGTTGATTTTGACTACAGCGTGGGGGGGGGTGCCTTTATCTCCTTTCGTATATGTGTATGATCGCAGTAATTTTGTTAAATTATTTCGATGAAATTTTTTGGGATGTACTTTTATACAAAGATTACATTTGTTTGAAATTGTGTACTGAATTCTTCAATGAGTCAAAACTTTTAAAATAGGCTCCATCCTTCCCCCCCCCCCTTTCATTGCACTGTGGAACTGTAACTCCAAAAGTCGTAATGTTCCTTATTTTTATATTTTAAATACGGGAAAACTAGTCAACCATTCACCCAGTCTCATCTACTGGTCTGATTTCGCAATCCTTTCTTTTTTTTCCTAACCAAAATGAAAGCTCAGACTTCTCGACATGTCAAGAATCGCCAGCCCTCCAACATACTTTATTATCGAACTAAATCGAAAAAGCACTCTCTATGGAAGAAACTGCGATAGAATTCGCTTCTCTAAATCCTGGAGCCACTTTTGAAAATGGTTTCATATGAATGCTTATGTCACGTAGATGCGTCATCTGTAGTCATCTACACCGTCTCCTGTATTGCAAGAAGTATTGTAAAATAAAATTTTGACACGGCCTTCAGCCTCAACAATTGGACAGCAGACTTGGTTCATCAATCAGAATACTATCGTTGTTGCAAAATTATGATCTTAACTAGTAATACAAATGAATGTGTGTATTGGCGCTCTACAGGTCAAACCATTTGGGGTACAACTTTGGTACATGTGTACTTTAGAAAGTGGGAATATACATCTCGGAGCAATTTTTAAATTTTTTAGATTTTAAAATATTTCCTTGGTAACTGCCGAAATTATTGTACAGTAATTAATGTTGCACCATTTCAAAATTAAATTCTTTTTAAGGATGCCAGTTTCGTAATCATGCTAAGTTTTCCTGAATTTTGGCAATTAAAATTTATTTCCGACAATGATTACATTGTTGAACATGAAATTTAAACAGTTTCCATTGTTTCATCAAATATTAATGTGCGCGATTTTCTTCCATTGTTGAAAACTAAATAAGGATTCTGCTTAATATTTGCGTAGTTTACAAAACGATACCGCGCAATTTTAAAAAAAGTTGGTGATCCGTACATTTACATTTTTAATGATGTCTTGGGATGGACTCCATTTGAAAAGTTCATGTGCACAATAGACTGTTAGGAAATTTCAGCATTAAGGTTCCAAATTCTTTTGTCTCCCGTACTTTATTCTAAAATGATGCAATGCATTTTGAACCTGCTTTTGTGCGTCATTAGTATGAATAAATCACTTCACGTGACATTAAACATTTAACTATTTAATCGGTATCGCATCTGATATTTATGTAACCTAGCAACTGTAGCTAATATAAAAAATTTTAGAATTAAGACATGATACAAGTGTCATTATGTTTGTAAGATGGTTCTGTGCTAGTCCCAGGTCCTGTTATGACCGTCTCTGTATTTATAAGTTTTCATCATATCAGTAAATAGTTCATCATGTGTTTAATTTTATTTCTTCTTAATAAATTGTGTTTAAATTAAACCTTTCCTTTTGTCGGACCCAATCTTTCGAGACTTTCTATTTGTCATCATTTTCACTGCAGTATTTTAATATCAAACGGCTGAATCCCCAGCCGTTATATAAGATATCACTTTAACAGAGACAATGAATGCGTGTGATGTCACTCCACAGATGTCAGATCATGGAAATGTGCACTTCAATGCGATTTTCTTAATTTTAATAAAAAAATTAGACCGTTTTGATATTTGTCCTAACAACATCCGGAAATATTACAGCACAAAAATTTGTGATATAATCAGTTTTAAATTCAATTATACCAATTTAGTTGCAGTATATGTTTTAAATATTTTAATAGATTTTACAACATTTTTTTTATTTTCCTGTTGTGAAGAAACTCGAATTGTTTTCATTGTTGCTATAAATATTTCATCCTGGATTAATCTTGCATTGCTGCTGCTGATGAAAGCCTGAAGTTACATTTTATCTAGTTGTCTTTAACGACCAGTTGCTTCGTCGGATATATATTTAATTTCAATTAATATATTTCGATATATTTAATCTCCATTGTCATATTTTCAGACATTGAAATCGTATTATTGTCTTGCATATGTTCGATTTGTGTACATCAACCTTTCTAAATACAGATCAATCCTATGACAACATAGCGTTTGTAAAACGAAAATGTCCGGTTCATCTGTCTTTTTAAATTTCGCAGTGTTATAACTTCACTTTTTAATATCCATCTTACTAAGATATTAAACAGAATCCCTTTTTTAGCTTTCAGCGATTTAAGAAATTATTTAGCGATGGAAATTTAAAAAAATTGGTGCAGTATTTGAAATTTGTCTAAGGGCCATGAGCTTTTATATGAAATCGGGAATCTTGATTCAGTGGATATGGTTTGGGGAATGGCTCAACAAGATAACTTCAAAACAAAGAGCTAGATGGATAGAATTCGGTACAGATTTAACATCCATATTGTAGACACTTATCAAATTCTGTGCAAAATCCATCTAGGGGTTAAACGTCTTTTGGCCCCTACTTCCAGAAGCATGTAAACACGATAGCGCAAAAAGTGTATTGACTTAAATGTGTCAAATTTGGAATGCGATTTTGTGACTAAAATTATAGATCTATGACAATTTTTTTTGTTTTGTTTAATAGGTTGGGATAAAATGCTTCTAAAACACAATTCTATTTCGGACTCGATCCGACTGCCATGTATTAATCGCCAAAGATGGCACGATAGACTTGTAAAAATACTAAATTCAAACCTCGATGAAGGTTAACATTTAGTAACCATTGCACGTGTAATGTCATGCAAAACATTCTGACTTACCCAAAATCAACAATTTTTTGTGGGGGGTGGAAGATAACACCTTTTTTAGAATATGCGAGAAAATTTTTGGGGAAACCGTTCCAGCCGATTTCATTGCGCTATACGAATTTTCCTTTACGAGGGCTCACTTTATGTCTGACTGCAATATCTTCAAAGATGAGAAAATTAGAGGAAGAAACATTGCCAGTTTTTCTAAGAATCGGACTGGTAATTAGCTGTAAATTAGTTTTCTTTGCTGGAGAGACAGCGTTTCCTTGTTTCGTAATGGCAGTCGGTGGTTTCACTAGTTAACATCGCAAATACTTCCATTGGATTTTTCTTTATCAGTGTTTTCATTATCTGTCAGGTGTTTTTAAACTCATGCAATCCTTATCATCCACCGAAATGGAGCCAAGAAGGAATTTCTGTTAGAGTTGAATAGTTTCAGGTTTCTCCGATTTTGATTAATGTCAGTCTTCAGAAATCGTGACTAGCTTATCCCTCAGATTGAAACACGAAGCTTCACGAACAGTATTGCTTTCTTGGAAAGCAGGTGTTTTTCTGTCTTCTACCACTACCGACTGTTTATCTCGATACTGTGGTTTTCTTTTGCATGTCACATGAGCGCAGTTAGTTACCATACGATAATTTTCGTTTGGAATTGGTAGTATTTGCAAAAATCAAGTGACCGTAAAATTTAATCGTTTGCATCAAATTAATTTTTTAATTAGCAATAATTACTATCTTAAATTAATTGTATATTTTTAAATGCCGAAAGAAATTTAATTGGTCAATTATGGAATTTTAAATCGGAATTTAATGATTATTATGAGACACTTCTTTGGCTTAACAATTTTCAGTGGATTAAAGATTACAAATACTTTTTTTATCGATGGTAAATAAATTTCAGTAATAATTCCGCTCATATTTTTCGTGACCAAGTAAATATTCTAGAATTTGTCGAATTTCGAATAATATTCTGGCTTCTCTGTATAAACAACAATAAAAAAAATGTAAGGAGGAAGAAAAGCCGCAAAGAATTCTGAAAATAGATGGGGAAATCGGATTTGATTGGAAAAATCTGGAAAAAAATTGTTTGCTTTCATGTAAAAAATTTCTTAATTTTACTTTCACATTCCAAAAGCAATAGATTTGCTTTTGCTGTCTTATAAATTTGTTACATTTGTGACTTTTTTAATGGTTATATATAATTAGATATTTTTCATTACTAATTTTTTCCCTATTGAATGATCAAAGTAAATTCCCGAAGAACAATCTGTTTGGAAGTTTTACTGCTTAAATTATTGAAACATGGTAGTTTTCTGGAGTTTTATTTTCTATATTTTACTTAATGACCGTTTGTCGGGACTTCTTAAAACTATTTACAGTTCTATTCATTTTTGTATATTTTCATGGTCCCTTTATATTTGTTTTAATTTAAAAACAAAGTGTCATTTCGCATGTCTATTTCCTCTTCTTATATCGAATGAAATTGTTTATGAAATAAGTGAAGATTTTTTTTTATTCCATAAAACTATGAGGTAAATATGTTAAATTTGAAATACATTTCTTAAAAGCTGCCAGCAAGCTGAAGGGTGTAATAGATTCCATTTGTCTAAAATACAAGGAAAAATACCTACTTCCCTCGACATTTTAAAATAGTATATAATTGAGTTAAGTACTAGGCAGGCCTCCGTATACCTTTCGCCTATTCAAATCCATTTGGAATTAATCTATCACGAAATAGCCAAAAAATTTAGTAAAAAAATATTCTTTTTAAGAAACTTCCAGAAAATGTAGATTTCCAAAATATTTAAAGCATATACGTGTTAGAAAAGGAACCATTCCTATTTGGGTGCAGTTGCAAGTTATACCATTTGAGTGCTTATTATCAATTTCAAAATGCATTATTCACCAATTAGCAATTTGTAGTGCTTTATTTCTGTAATATTTGATTTCTAGGAAATCGCAACTTAATCTTTATATTTTAAATGGATGCATTCGGCATTTTTAATAAGTACTATGGTTTAAAGTACTCTTTAAAAGTTAAAGTACTATGGTTATGGTCTTTCATTAAACATTTTGACAAATCGAAAGAAATTCGAAGTTTTTCAATTGATTCCTTTGCTACTTTAAAGGAAAACGGGGGGGGGGGTATTTTCCCCATTCTTAATCACCGTTTAAAATTAGCACCAAATGATTTCTTTTCTATTAATTCATCAAATTGAAATTCCCATTCCCTACCCCTCCTGTAATAATCAAATTATTAGATTTTTTTCTAATTTTTATAAATGCTGTTGAAGCATAAAGATTTTTAGAACAATTCAATTTCAATTAATGAAATAGTTAATTTTTGTTTTTGTCCTTGTGTCATATTTTGCTAACAAGGATGGCTGTTCCCAAATAGCTAATGCATGAGTAAGAGATCTGAATAAAATTTATTTTACGTTATTGATACATAAATTGTTCTGGTATTTCCTGTTTTTTAAAAACTGATTCAGAACTTGGCTACTTTTTTAATGGTTGGTGATTGAAATTGTTTAATATGTTGACCTTCTTATTCCTTATTGTTAATACATATTTAAGTTGCCACTTGCAATATTTTAAATAATTTTTTAAAAATTAATTATAATGTATAGGAAAAGTACTATATGGTTTTAAAAAATTTTGCAATATAATCTAATTTGTTAGACACAAGGTATTAATTTTTTATTGCTACAGATTTAGTTTATTGTTCACAAAATTATTTTTAGTTAATTGGATTCGTTAAAAAATTTTGCAATATAATCTAATTTGTTAGACACAAGGTATTAATTTTTTATTGCTACAGATTTAGTTTATTGTTCACAAAATTATTTTTAGTTAATTGGATTCATTAAAAAATTATGTACATTTATTTTCAATGTGAAAGCTATTTAAAAAAGGCATTAGAGGGGCTTTGGGATTCAGTCGAATGCTAATATTAAATTTTCATTTTCCTGCTTATGACACATATTTAATAATTTCTCTCGTATATTGGAATACAAAAATTGTATTACAATAATACAATTGTAGTTTTAATAAAAATATTTTACAATTTATACATTAATTTCTTACTTGTAAAAAAAAAAATCTCTGACAATACAGGGTATATCAATTAGTTGTCAATATTTTAAATTTGGAATTATTCTCATCTCAATCATATGCGATTTCAGTCGGCTAGGAAAATGACATGCAATAAAAATTTTGCATTTAATAAACAAAGTATTTTATTACAGCTCTTGCTTCATAGACATTATATTGAAATCGCATGCAAATGAAACAAATGGTACTTTATATATTCATAATTTAATAAGGAATATTCTAATTCATTTTGCAATGTTTATTTATTGAATGACATTAAAAAAACTTAAGACTAAAATAGTTTATTTTTTTATTCATGTATGAGTGGCTGATTTGTATATATCGCATAAAAATCTAAATTGAAAAAAATAAAAATATTTTAAGTCATCCAAACTGTGTTTGTTTTTTATATAATATTTCATTTGAGCTTATTCATTTCAGTTCTAGATTCAATTTTGTTATTCTTATTGATATTGAATAATTTTTTCCCTTCTGTGTAAACTAATATGGAGGTGTTCCAAACTTAATTTGAATCTTTTTATCTTCTATGTACATTTAAAATCTTCTGTTTTAATTTAGATCAGATTCAGTATTTCTTGCAGTAATTGTTTCTCGTAAACATATATACTATAGAGTGCTTATTGTAAGATACTTTATTGTATATTAATTTTAATTTTTGAATTTAAGGATTTTTTAAAAAAAATTATTACTATAATTTAATAAAAGATGGTTAACTTTTCAGATTTGCTGCATTGTACGAATGAACCTAATGTATCAATTCCACAGTTGGCCAATCTTCTCATTGAGAGGACACAGAATACCAGTTGGGTGGTGGTTTTCAAAGCACTTATCACAGTTCATCATCTCATGTGCTATGGTAATGAGGTAAGTTATACAAGAACTTTCGCTATAGGAAATTTAATATAAACTTATTGTTTAAAGTATATAATACTGCTATTGCATGCGTTTATTAAAGCTCGGATGTATTTAATTCTACGATTCAAAGACGATTCAAAAGTTGACACATGAACCTTTAGATGAGGTAGAAAGCATTAAGAAAACAATCATTTAAGAATATGTAACCAGAAATCCTAATCTAATCAGCTGGATGCAAAGTAAAAGTATAGAAATGACAAGCAAATACGAGTTTTTTTTAAAAAAAATCCTTTGTTTAGGGATAAACATTTATACACGCTATCTATGTGCAAGTTTTACATAAAGTTCTTAATGTATTGAATTATGCATTTTTGAAGATACTGTTCACTAGTGCTGTAGTTAAAATGCAGTACTAGCCACTTAGTTTCCATTTGTAAATGGAAACCATGAAATGACTCTTAAATACTGAAATAACTTATAAATTCTGACCATGATATTGTGTAACGTCTCAAACTAATGTGTGGTGCTCGTTATACTGGAAACATTAACAAACATCATTTCAGCCTCAGGATTATCCTTATTAGATGGAATTTATGAATGAAACAGATGCAATTTAGAATCTGGAATTCCAACTTTTATTTTGTTCAAGATTGGAGCCATTTTCTCGCGAAGGGAACTTCATTCAATGAAATATATATTTGTGAATTATCGTGCCTCCAAACAAGAAGGTACTCATTTGCTATCGAGCAATGGTTCCATGTAAATTTATGGGTGGTACTTTTGGCAATTATTGAATCGGACCATATCTCTTACCACTTATACTAGATGACTGGAATATTCCTTATGTATGAAGAGGTATTGGTAGAATTACTTGATATTGTTTTTGTACTTGTGGAGTGGGTAGAGTGGGCCCTGTCTCATGACCTCCACAATTATCCGATTTATTTATCCTAAATTTCTTATTATAAGGGATCCTGAAAGCCATAGTCTGTCTATAATATTACCATTGATTTTGATGCCAATAGCATTGCAAGAACCTTTTGTTGCTGTTGCAAACATCTATGAAATGTAGGTATTTTTAAAATTGTTTAACAGTCTGTGTGTCAAACTGTGAAGTATGCATAACTATTGATAGTAAAATTTTCAATACTTGTAATGAAAACTGTACATACACTGCCCTAGTATGAAGTATTTCTAAATCGTTTTCTTTCCATTATTGGCTTGTTTCATTTTCTTCCAGTGTGTCAGATTGAGATTTTGCATAGGAATATATGCAGGTTTTTACTCTGTTTTCTAACTTCCTTAAAAATGTATTGGTTGATTTTTAAATGCTCTCCATCTGTTTTCAAAGACGAGTATTTTTTAATCTCTCCTTTGCTGCAGCAGTTTACATTTATGCAACTAATCTGATTTTCAGGTCAATTTATTTATAAAAAATCGTTAGCTTCACATTCCGTAGAAAGCTACTTGTTTAACAGTATGTAAATATGAAATTAATTTTGAACATAAGTCCATCAATTAAAAAAAAAAAAATCCTTATATGAACACAATTTTGTTTCTAAGTTGAAATCGAATGTTAAGTGATTAGAATAAAGTTTGGTTATTGTAATCACAAATACTATTTTTAATTTCAGAGGTTCACACAGTATTTAGCATCTAGTAATTGTACATTTCAATTAGGGGGTTTTTTGGACAAAGTTGGAGTACAATGTAAGTGATGGACTTTTATTTTAGTATTTATCTGCTTATAGATGCTCTGTTTATAGATGAATTAAAAGTATTTTTCTTTATTTAGCTTATGATATGTCTACATTTATCAGGAGGTATGCAAAATACCTCAATGAAAAAGCTGTGTCATACCGAACAGTTGCATTTGATTTCTGCAAGTGCAAGAGAGGGTAAGTAAAACTTGCTTATAAATTTCAATGTATATTAACAGTAATTTGACCTAATGAATTATGAATTATATTTGAGTTTGTTTTCAGTTAATACAAATTATTTGGTTAATCTTTGTTAAATGTTTTAGAAAGTTGTTTTTCTTTAGGAGTTTTTATACTTGTATGTGTGAAAAATATTTTTAATAAAAGAGAAAAGTCTTGGGAGCATTCATTTCCCATTTCTTTGGTATTAGAAAAATAGCTTAAAATGTTAAGATTTGTTGTATTTTGATTTTTTTTTTTTTTAAAGGTGTATGCAAGCCAAAAAAATATTTAAATTTATTACCAGTATAGTTGAAGGTATGTAGTGATGAATAAAAAGATGAGTAATGATATATATAAAATTTAGCATTGTTAGAATTTTATATTGTTTGAAGATCTTCCGTTTTGCAAAATTTCACACAAACTTTCGCTGATATTTTGTTTCTTATTGTATGTTTGCATCAAAATATTTCATTCTGAATGTTTATTACTATTCATTATGTTATAAGTTGAAGGAATAAATTTTGATAAGTATTAATTTTATATTTTAAAGACATTTATATCATGTTCTTTTAAAATCAATGTGTAAATATAGTATTAATAAGCAGATTTAACATACAAGTGTTTTTTCTTAATTTTTTCATTAGGAAAGATGATGGAATGTTGAGAACAATGAATACAGAACAAGTAAGATTTAATAGCTACGATATTTAATATACCTATCATATTGTATGTGTTTAAAAAAAATTAATATATTGAACATTCTCTTTCAGCTTTTGAAAACACTACCAGCATTACAAACTCAACTTGACGCCTTATTAGAATTTGATGTAAGTAAACTGTATGATTTTAAATAATTGCATACTGGTTTCCTTTTCGTTTTTAAAAATCAATGTCAAACTATTTTCTTCTTGCAATGAAAAAAAAAAAAAAAAAAAAAACGATTCACTTCATTATTTTCATGTAAAATTTTAAATGTAACTTTTCTTCAAGCATTTCTTATTATTTTTAAATAGTAATTGCAGTCAGCTTAAAAATTATTTTAAGAATAGGTTCAAATGATAAATTAAGATAAGAAATTTTTACTTTATAAAAATTTTCTTTAGTGTATACTTTTTTTATACATGTGTGTGTGGGGGGGGGAAATTTAACTATGGCATTTCTTAAATTCAATCAAACTGTCTATTCAACTTTTGATTTATATTTTATGCTGCAGATTTACAATATAACAGGTTTTATGGGGAGGTGACAAAGGCGCTCTCACCCCCATAAACAGACTCAATTCTCAAAGAATTGTTATCTCATTGTCATATTTGACTTTTGTGCCTTATGTACTTGTCAAAGAAAATGATACTATCAATTTTATGTATTTATGTACCTGAAGTGTTTTTGAAAAACATGGTTAAAATTTGAATAATCAAATTAGAATTAACTTAAAATTTCGTTTTGTGCATATGGACAAATCCCCTCCTCCTTTTTTTTTTCCCTAAACAAATGTATAAATTTTAGTTTCAATGTAAACTGTTAGATTTATGTATCAATTAGTTAAATAGCAGCAATAAGTAGAAAAAAGTAGCTTCAAATGTTTTTCCATTTTTGTTTTTAAAAATGTTTTTCTCATTTTAGTTTTTTTTTTTTCAGCAAATATATTAAAATAGCTTACATTTATTTCTTTTAATTACTATTGTTTTAAGAAGTAAAATTTATAGCTGAAAATGTACCAATTCACGGCAGTATTCTGAAATAACTTTCATCTCTTTTTTTCACACCAGATTTATAACCTCTGGCCTTTATTAATAGTTCTTAACTATTAAATATAAATTTTTACTGCTTGCTAATATAATTTTACTGTTTTTAATATATTAAGAAAATCTAAGAAGAAATATAAATTAAGATCCTGTGTTGTTTCTTCTCTGAAATTTCGTGCTTGGAACTTTCATTCAAAAAGCAGTTCATAGTTGTTTTATGTTCTAACATTTGAAGAATTTGTCATAACATTGAACATTCTAAATAGATCTTGTTTTTCCTCCTCTAGTGTTCAACAAATGATCTGACTAATGGTGTAGTCAATTCATGTTTTATGCTTCTGTTCAGGGATTTAGTTCGATTATTTGCTTGTTACAATGATGGAATAATTAATCTTTTAGGTAAGTTTCCCATGCATTATCTTTGCTGCATATAGAAATAATTACTTAAAGAAAATAGAAATATATTGAAGAATAGAAGTAGTTACTATATATAGAAATAATTACTTTAAAAAATTATAATTTTAGTTTGCATAATTAGAATCACAATATAATACGTTGCACAAGGATGGTTGAGTGATCTTTTCTCTTTCTAGGAAAGTACTTTGACATGAATAAAAAGCATGCCAGAGATGCTCTAGATATATACAAAAAATTTCTAATTAGAATGGATAGAGTGGCTGAGTTTTTGAAAGTAGCAGAGGTATGACTTTTCTTTTATCTTAAAAGTATGGCACTAGTTGGCTCTTAAAAAAATAATTTAGATTTATTGCATTCACAAGCGTAATCAAACCAGAAAATAAACATTTATATCAATATTTAACTAATAAAATACTTTTCAGTTTGGGTCTGTAGACATATGCTTTCTTTTATATTACTATTCTGAATTGTCACAGTTTGTGCTATGTTATGTGTTATAGGTAACACTTTTCTTAATACACATGTGCATTTGATGCGAAAGTAAAGATTTTAACTGAATTGCCTTTATCTCAGTATTGATAAAATATCACCTATAATCTAATTGTTAAGGCCATGGGTTCTTATTGTGTTTAGAAAATCAGAGCAAAAAGGATATACAATGAGTGATTATTAAAATGCACTGACAACTTTTAATGAAGAAATAATTTAGATATGTTTAATAAGCATTCTAAAGGTGCATCATTGTTGCTTCTCTATTTGGATAATTAAGGATAGTTTTTTTTTAAAAAAGCTACAGAATTGATGCTTTTTTTCTCCTAAGTATAAAAGTTTCAGATGGCTTTTTTTTTTTTTTTTTTTATGTACCTTCTGTACTTTGTGTTAACAAATGAAAATGATTTTGTTATACTGTAATTGTATATTGGTTTTAAATTTTTATGAGAGCAGTTTTGTACAGAAAACTAATTTATCAAAGTTGGCCTATACTTTGCTGTGTTGAGTGTTAAAGAAAATTAATCTTTATTTTCCATCTAACTGCACTTTTACATTGGTAACAGTGTTGAAATTAAATTTTCCCTTTCTAAATATATTTCTAAAAAGAAAGCAAGGGTAGTGTTTGACTATTCTATATGGGATGGAGAGAAGGATATTGATTCGCCCAAATTTTCATCAGATCTATATCTTCTAGATGAAAAGCCTGTTGTGCGAACAGGATATGAAAACACTGCCAATTTGAAAATGAAATATTTTTATGTATTCTGTTCAATCTGTTTCTTGGTATTTCAAAAGAATTACCTTATCAATAAGTTATCTTCAAATGACATAATTTTGTTTCCTGAATTAGAACTATTTTAAATTTAGTCTTAAAAAAAAACGTAGAACCATCTGATAAAGAAATTAATTTTTGATAATGTGATTTGTATGTATTGCATGATTTGATAAAATGTTAACATGATTTGTATATTGCATTAACTTTCTTTAAAGAGTGTTTCACCAATTTAATTGCTATATTCAGCACAACGAGTTTTATCAAAACATATGGAATATTATTTAAGGAAGATGTATAATATTAAAGTATTAACAAATAGTGCAGTTTTGCATTCATTTCCATATCTGTTGCATTTTTAAATACAGAAAACGGCTTTTTAATTTAAAATAAATATTGCAAAAGATATAACTGCATATGGGCAAAATTATATTATTACAAAAGTTATACAAATTATAAACCACATTATAGTGATAGCAAGTCTTAATGATAATAATGTATCTGAATTTAACTTTTAGGGTCCATCTTATGTAACTCTATTTTTACTAAATGATGCAAACCTTTCTTGATCTTCTAATTATACTCCAAAGATGAGACCTTAAAGCTATTCTGAATCATTATAGTACACATATTTTTTACATATTGAAATTTTTTACATGTTGACACAAATAGAGTGCATGCAATTTTTTTACCAGTCTATTTATATCATAAAAGCCATCAGATTTTTGCAGTTGTAATATTTTCAGTTTAGATGCATACTTTTCATTAGTCCTTTGTGATCATGGGGTGTCACCGTGATAATCCATTTCACTATCACATGAAATATTATAGTATCTTTAAGTTCATTTGCTCACTGTTGTGAAGATATAAATACCCTTATAAAATAAATAAGTTATGAAAAGTAGTTTGAAAAAATTTAAATGTGTGTAACTATTTTTGACTATTATGTGATCAAGAGATGTCGTCAAAAAAGCCATTATTACATACTGAAATAAGTTGTTGTTTTTTTTTCTTTCTTGCCCATTCAAATTTTTCTAATTGTTTAAATGAATGAGCTGAAAGTGTTCAAAAATTTTTTACACTGCAATGAAGTGACTAAGTACAAATTATTCTTCATGTGAACAAGAGAAGCCATTTGATATTTATTCTGCTTCCCAACAACTTTTAAATTATTTTATTACATTCTATTCTTGCTTATTAGGAATTAATAGCCATTTATAATTTTTGTAGTTTTGAATAAATTTGCATAGTGATTCAAAATAACATTCATTCCTACTTATTGTAACATCTTGAATTAAGCATTTTTCAAAGTTTACAATACATAGTATAGTTATAGTGGAGTTCTTAGAGGTGATATGTTTATAAGCTGTTATAAATTTCTATATATCATAGTGAAATAATCTGATTCATGGACTAAATTATACAGAGTGAATTATATGTCAACATGCTTTTTATCGTTTTAGAATATTGGAATTGACAAAGGTGACATTCCTGATTTAACTAAGGTAAGAAAGCATGTCATATTTTCTTGAATTTTGTTTGATGCATGCTAGTTTTTGTTAGCATATCTGTTTGCTTTTTATTTAAGTAGATTAGGTTTTCAAACTTATTATGGAGCTGTTTTAGTTGCAAAAATAGTTTGTATTTTAGTTTTAATAATTAAAATACTACTTTTAAGCAATTTTTTGCATGTTATGGTAGGATAAATTGCATGAAAGAATTGTTTTATGGTTTTGTTTTTCGGCACATCCCTTTTTTTCCCACTCTTATTTTAGATAGCACGTCGTTGTGGAAATCTTCCTATCTTTATTTCTAAACATGTGAGTTTTGTTTTGCTTTTTTAAAAGGCATTTGTTTATAACCTTCCTTCTATTTACTAATGCATGCAGCAATTCTTCACTTTAAGACTCTTAATTTAGAATGTACATTTAATGCAATTTTTTCTACTGTTTTTTTTCTTAAAACATTATACTGAAATAAAGGATAAAGTTTCAAAAAATGGCATGAAAATTATTTTAAATTTTTACTTTTCTGTAAGCTTTATAATATTTTTTAAAAGTTAATATTTACAAGAGACTAGTTTTGCACTAAAACAGTGTTTGCTGATAATTTGAAGTATTTTAAACTGTTTTTTTATTTAGGCACCAAGTAGTTTGCTAGAAGCATTAGAACAGCATTTGGCAACTCTAGAAGGAAGAAAGGGCTCCACATCTGCAGCATCAGCTGCTGCAAGGTATTTTATTCGACTGACAAATTTTGAATGATTATCAAATATTATCTGAAATTCTTTAAACTTGAAAATAACAAAATTAAATTTATTTCATAATTATGTTAATTTTTATTTTAGTCATTTGATAATAAATGCATGTTTATTTATACAATTTTATTCTTTTAAATAAATTTTTAAGCTGGTTTTCATGATTTATTTCCTACATTTTTATTTAATTTTAATTAATTGCGAATGAACATTTTTGTATATTTTTATATTTAGCTTTGCATATTAGTCCTTGCACTTGAATGATTTTTGGTTTATATGCATGGAGTGATAATAAAAATGTGATAATGATTATTTAAACTAATAAAATAGAATAAATGCATGTATAAATGAATTACAGATTTTAAGAAAATTCATAATTTTCAGTTATTGTAAGCATGAACATTTAAATGCATTTTTGTGGTTATAGATTGTATTTCTCTCTTAAAGACCGATTGACATGATTCTGTATTTAAGTATTTTTATGTTTGGGCTTATTAGTTTTACCTTGTTTTCAAAGATTTAAGTTAGTAGATTTTGAGAAAAAGCATGCTTATTGCAGCATTGCTTTAATGCAATTTTCTTTTGTAATTCAGTCATTTGCACTGCTTCTTTAATCATATGAATGCATGTTTTTAATGAATGTATTGAGTTGTAAGGCATAATTACTTGTTATTTAATTTTGCCATGCTTTCCTTGTATTTTTATACATGGATATTAATATAACTTTTTATTTTTAAATACATCGTATTTTAAAGCATGATTTGGTTTTATTTTATTTGCATGATTATATTTAAGTTGCATGCTTATATTTCGTTTATTTCCATTTGCCTGGTTTTTGCCTTGCCTGCACATTTTAAACCATCCATTCTGCTGTATTATGTAAACAAAACATTAGAGCAACCAACATACAAAATGCTGTCACTGCTTTAACACATACGAGCCATGCATTCAGCAGTGCTGGAGAAAATTCCCCTCAAGAAGTGAATGGTATGAAAATTGATGAGAATGCCCGAAAAGCTGTAGAGGAAGAAGCTGAAATTATGAATCAGCTGAAGGTAAGGTCTATATGAAACTATCCATTATTGTTATGTTAATATTTTAATTGATTAAAAATTCTTATGTGTTACTATCTTGCATGATAAATTTACAATGAAATTACACTAAACATGTTACATTAAAATTTAATTGTAACTTTTAAAGAAAATGGTATAAAAATTATATGAATATATCTTATGATTAGGCTAAATTATTATGTTGATATTTGACACCCCCACCCACCCAGGATTTCTGCTAATGTCACTGAAATGTTTTGTGATATTGATCATAGCAGAATTCTCTTAAGGTAAAACCAAGAAACAGAATCTTCTACTCTGTTAAGAGGAATACAAATAAAGAAGTCATTTGTGCTTAAGAAACAAATTGGAAATTTACCATCTGTTAAAGATCTGATACTTAATCATTTTACTTTTAATGATTCTATGTGCTGTTGTATGATTTCTGCTTTCAAACAATATTTACTCTGCCCAGTCTTATTCTGTTGAGATAAATAAAATTGTTTTAACTCGTAAGATTTGATTCTCGAAATTTGTCAAACAATACAATTCTTCTTTATATTTCAGCCATTTACTCGTGTAAGTATCTCATGCTTCCCTTAATTTGTTTCACTAAAATATGCTCTATATAAATTGTCATGTAAGTAAATTAAATTAAATGGACTTTATTAAGCAAGAGATTAAAGTTAACTACGAGAAATCTCTTTAAGATTGTGTTAAATACTTCCTTCATTAGACTGGGATTTGACAGAATTATCCTATTCTTCTTAAAATAGTTTCAATAGTTCTTAAGGCCATTGAGAGAATTAGATATAAGTGTTCAAAAAGAAATTGTTCTATTCTTCTGTTTAAGAGAATAAAAATGAACTATCGAAGCCTTTTTTTATTTGAAGCTATCGGTATAATGAAATAAAATGAACATTTCCAAGTTTTACACTAGATTAATTTATCTGGTATTAAAGAAAAGTTTTTATGGATTATAGGTAAAATTACTATGAATATTAAATTATTAACAATTGATCAAAATTTTGTGTCCTGAAGCAGTTTGAAAGGATGAACAAATATAGATATTATAGAAATATCAAATTTCATATTTAAAATTTTTTAAAAATTTGCTTAAAATTTAATTTTTGTCTATTCATATATAATTTAATATTTAAAATTATAAATGATTAATATTTTACATAATTCACACACTTTTATTTTCCTTTAATTTTTCTATACAAATGAAATTTTAATTCATATTTCTAGACTGTTAATATGTTTTGGAAACTTGCATAATTTTATAAACACTACCTATGTAATATGCAATTGCCTATGTTTCTTTGCTGATGGAGCTCTTAACCTTTTAATTGTTTTAAAATTTGTTGAAATGCTTTATTTCTATACAAGGTTTTAATTTATTTTTTTAAATAAAGATATTTTAATTGAAATTTTTATACAGTAGACTCTCGGCTGTCTGACTTGTGACTATTCTGTCCCCATCTGTCTACATTAGTAATAATTAATGATAAAGATTCTCATTATAAAACAAGGATTTTTTTTTTTTTTACATTAGACATTATAAGTTGACATCTATTCTTATGGACCATGTGAATAAGATACTCGGGAAAATCAAATTGGTGTAATCATGTCAATGAAATGTAAGCACATTCTCAAACTAATTCATTAGTTTTACATTTTATGTATTTCATATTGCATAGTTTGCATTTTTTTATATTTAAATCGGATTTAATAAAATTTTCGGTAATGTGTACAATATTCAATCTTTTTTGTTAATTTTTTTAGACATAGTACAGTATATAATATTTAGTATTATAGTTAAGATGGTTGTAAGGATAGTTTTAAAACAGCTGTGTAAGGGTTTAATAGTAATTGAGTATTTATTAAGCTTCTAGCTGTTAATTCAACCCTTTCATTACATTAATTAAGATAGTCAGGAGTTTACTGTTTTTAAATCTTTTAAACGTGAATAATTTATTAAATGTATATCATTGGTTTCTAATAAAAAGGTTAAGAACTCGGTAGCACCTGATTATACCCTAGTTAATCAAATTTTATTCAAATGTCAACTTATCAATTTTCTGCTCTAGTTTGACAATGATTCTCCTCTTCTCTGGGAGCAACCTGCTTGGGAAGACTCGGTCAGTAAGCTTCTTGTAACACCTGCTTTTTCTTTAGTGCATGTTTATAGAAATAAAGAATCAGCAAGATGTTTCTACCACCTTCCCTTATTTTTAAATTCTTGCATTTCCTTTTTTAAGTAAGCAATTATCCTCAAATCTAAAATGTTTGGCCTGATTCTTTAAAAATTAAAACGAAGTGCATGATTAAATAGTTTTGTTAATTATAGAGCTATTCAGCCCTTGAATTGATTAACTTAACTATCCCCAATCATCCCTTCATCCCCCCTTTTAATTCCAACAATTAAATTTTTTTTCCTTCAAATTCTAAAGACATGTTTTATCTTTATTAAAAGTTTGGTGTTTAAAATGATTGGTTGTTTAAATTGTTAAATTGTATAGAATAAAAATTCTTATTTGTAAATTGAAGTAGCATCTTGCTTTTTCTTCTATGTAGTTGACTTTTTGCATGTCTTAGTTCTAGTTCTTCATGACTAAATTTCTTAACTAGTAACATAGATTTTATCTCTTATATATAAAAAATGCATGTTCTTCCTATAGTTCTATAATATTTAACTAATTGGGTTATTTGCATGACATACTTTTCTTTAGATCTATGTTGATTCTTTCTTGATAAGCCTATTTAATAAAGTTCCGATGTTATCTTTGCAAATAACTAGTATTCTGTTTTAAAAAAATTCCTCGTAATAGCATTGGTTCACTGGTTTGTACTATTTTGTAAGTCTCCATTTCAAAACATTCGTCAGCTTTTTGAGGATATTTTAAAACAATGAGTTAAATAAGCAAATTTAAGATTGCCAAAGTGCAATTTGGTGTGACAAACTTTATTGGTTCCTAAATTGATACTTTATTTCAAATTATTTGATGCATTCATTATCTTATAGTAATTCTCTTTTGACATATTTTGTATATAGTTTGTTAAAGTGTACTTTTTAAATCGAAATTCAAATACTTTGTTCCATTTACATCTTTAAAAGAATCTTGTAAATACGAGACTTTATAACTTGATATTTTAGTGAAGTTATTTTATGATAAATAAATTGGATGATTAATGATAAGAAATGGGAATAATATTTTGAAGTTGTAGTATTAAAGGAAGTAGGTGATGGATTAACTTGAAGATATTACTGCATCATTATAACAATGGTAAGTAGATAAAACTAGAATGATCCACTGCTTGTTAACAGATACTGCTATATAAAGATAGATTGTACAGGTGTAAAACATTTGAAACTGTTGGAAGTTCTTTAGAGGACACCATTTTGTGCCTAAAGTGGTATTATATAATGTAGTTGTATAAGATTTATCAGCTTTTTTTTCTACATTTCTAATAATAATAATAATAGAAACATGGATATAATTCATTAAGAATAGGAAATATTTTAATGTTGCCAACACGCGTCTTTTTTTACATAACTAAAATTCTAACCCCTTCCCCATATAACGCTCTTAGACAATCGAGAGGCCTTGACGCCTATCATCTTTATTCATAAAAGCTTTGATAAAATGTTTAAAGAACATTTAACATAACTGATGGCATATTTACAGTTTTTAATGAACTCTTTAAAAAGGAAATTGCAGTACTAAAGACATGCTGAAATTCCTTGAATTTAAAAATTGCTGAAATATTGGAACTAACTCTATGGGTTAGTCAAACATCTCTTCATTCAACAAGCCTGTTCTTTCATTTTATTACTTTCCTCTTGAGTGTTTGCTTTTATTAATTGGCATATATAGAAAAATTAAAGTGTGGTAGTTAATTGAAGCAAAGATTTTTTTAATACAAAAAAAAATGTAATCTGTATATTTTAAGTCATATTTCAAAACCTGATTATTTTATAATTGTCTAAATTAAATCCAATAGATTTGCGTTTTTCCACATCTTTGTGACATGTTGTGCAATTATTTTTATCAAATTTTGCACATGGTTAGAACTTTTAATGAACTCTTATTATAAATTTTGCTAAAGGCTTATAAGGTTTTCTTGGACCTATTATTCATCGTATAGTTTTCTAAACTTCAAATTAACAACTAAAATCTTGAATTTTAAAAGTTTGCAAGATTACTTAATTTTTAGGAAGCATCAAATATTTATGTAAATTATGGTGAGGATCGTAAACATATAGCATTTAACATATAGCAGCTTATTTTCTATTCTCTATATTGCTTAGCATTAAATGAAAAATGTATATAAATGGTATAAGCTAAACTGATTTTTATTTTCTTTTAAATATGATCAAATTGTAAAGGGAATTTTTAGGTTTGATTAAATTCAAATCATCATAAAAATCCTTTCATTCAAAATTTTAAACGCAATGCCTCATAATTTTTAGTAGCTGATTATCTGTATTATGTAGACTTATTTCAGCATACCAAGATTCAATTTAACTGATGTCAGTCTTAAAAATTCTAAATAAAAATGAATTAAATATGAAAATAAGTAATTTGTTTTAAAATTGAAAATTATTTATTCAGTTTGTCTTCTTGATTTAATGTTGCGATTTTTAAAATTTAATTCTTTAAAAAAATTAATTAAAGGGAAGTTTTATCTTTTTGTTGGTGATATATAATAAAATTATGGCAATAAGAACATAAAATGTTTAGAAACTGCATGCATTTTGTTTAATTTGTTCTTTACCTAAATATTACATTATACTTCATTATTAAGTCATAACGCAATAATTGTAATTGGTTGCTTGTTATAATTTCTCTCACCTCTGAGAAGTTATTTTCAGCAGCCAAATATTTTTGAAACATTATTAACATTATTTTTATATTAACAATTCTAAAATAAACATTGGATTGTGTATAAGTCTGTGTAATTAATGATTGTTTTGAAGAACACAAAGTTGTTTTATATAATAATTCTGTTACATTTTTCGATTCTGACTGCAGGAGCGTCGTCTAAAAGAAATGTCTGCATCTGGTGATGTGATATCTCCTCCAGCTGGTTCTGTCAAGACTAATCCTTTTCTTTCTTCACCCTCTGAACCACCTGCTTCTACAACACCTTCAGCAAATCAGAAAATTATGGATCTCTTTAATACATCAGCTGAACATGTAAGCACATCAGCAGCTAATGGCAGTGTTACTCCGAGTGATGATCTGCTTTGTCTGAATAACAATCTCAGTAGCAATCCCTTTGCTGATAGTTTATTTGGATCACAATCACAGACAAAACCACAGCAACAAGAACAGAATTCATTTGCTGCATTTACGAATGGTTAGTTTTGGCCCTTTTTTAAAAAATTTCTTGGGAGCTGTTAAATTTTATAATTTGAGTTATTGCTTATTAAATGACTTGAAAAGATTCATCTTATTTTAGAAGTTATGAAGCAACATTTTTGAACAAAGTTTCTGAAATCCATTTTTGTTACGATAGTAAATACGAGAGCATTAACTTTTTTAATTTTATTTATAATAGATTAGATTAAGAAATGGAAAATAATTAAAAGTTTTTTCATACTAATATTTTAATTATTTTTATTAAATTCTAGGTTTTGGATCCTCCACTACTGATGCATTTGCATCAGAAGCTTCTTTCGCTGCTGCTTTTGGTGACAGTCCAACTGCAGGTAGGTCAAAAAAATTCTTGGAACTGAACTTGTATTTTGAAGTCTCAAGTAAAATTTATTTTTGCAGTGCTATAATAGCTTATTGCTGCAAGAACTCCATCTAAAATTTATAATTTTTGCCTAAATAAATGTTTAAACTTCTGCAGAACTTAAATCATTTTGCCATATGTTTTGCTCTAGACATTCGACATGTTTGATTTCTTTGAAATTTATTAAGCAGCCATATAAAGTTCTGAAAAGGCTATTACTTTTTAGATTAATTAGAAATATAAGTTCATTTATTTATTAACTTAAAAATGATAAACAGAAGTATACCAAGCCTGAACAAATTTATTCAGTATTTAAATGAGGGGAGACATTTTAGCATATAGAACATCCTAATATTGAAAAAAGTTTGATGCTTTGCATCCTGCAGTAGAGTATTTGTACTTTAGTAATAAACTTCTGGTTATTTTATAATTGATATATAATCTTTATATTTTTTTTATTCATAAGTAATACAAATTTTCCTGTCTTCAACATTTTACACATCAGAATGGTTCAGAAATCTGGGTTTTAACATATGTTTCCATTTTGTATTACTGCTGAAGCGCATGTAATTTATTGCTGTAAAAAATTTTTTTTAATGAATAAGTAATGAAAATGCTCTCCTCCTGCTAAAAGTATTTATCAATCGTTTTTATTTGCTGAAACACTGCATTCCATATTTTTGCCAAATCTGTTAATAAATATTCTAAATATTTATTTTGATCTGCTTTCATTTATGCTTTTTTCCCTTGCCTTTTCCAAGCTAACCAAGATACTCCTGCTGATAATGCTGCTAATACCCCTGCAGGTGTGTATGTTTTGCATCTCAAAGCTAACAATTTTTTATTAAATCAATTTGTAAAATGGGCTGTTTTTAAAGTGTAGCATTTTTATTTGCTGCATTTGTGATAAATACATTTTTCTATAAATAATTTTGCTAATTTAAGACTTCACTTATTATAGATAATTCGATTTTGAATCTTGATTTCAATGCAAAAAAGTGAAATTTGAACTGGTAATTGTGTTAAAAATTTATCTAATGTTGCAATGGAAATTAAAATATATTTATTCATGTAATTAAAAATAATTTTATGTTAAATATTCCCCTTTCTCTGTAGGTTTGTCTGATTTTAAATATCCAAAATTATTTTTAACAAATGTACTATATAGTTTTCTTTTTCTTGTTTTAATTCCATAACTAAAATTTTTAGTTTAAATGAATTTAAAAAGAAATGTATCTATTAAATTCAAGTGTATTTAAGCGCAATTAAAAAATCAACAAGATTTCGCCATTTTAGTATCTTATTTTTCCCCCATTTATATTTGAAAAATCTTGGTAAGTATTTTATTATAAATATTTAGTTTGTAATTGTGAAATTCCTTTTTTTTTTATATATATAGTTTAGTTTATTTTTTTTACTTTTATGGTTTATTGGTGGAAAATTCTTTTAAAATTGCATGACTTGATGGTGGAAGTTATTAAAAAATTTAACATTTTCTAATCAATGAGTGAGATGTTAACCATTCTGCTTTCTTGATTTGTAACCTTCTCTTTTCTTATTTTTAATCTTTTTAACCCTTCTCTTTGCATGTGATGGTGAGAAATGCAGGAGGATATTCAACTTGCAAATTCTGTAAAAGATGTACATTACAGACATTAGCAACTTATTTGCAAGTATTTTAAATATTTAAATCTTTAGGTTTTTTTAGAAGCCTCCTGCATCTCTCACTATAGTTATCTAATTTTCTCTTCAGACTACACATTTTCTCCCCAGCTCCAGAGACAAATACTGTGAAACTTAGTCTTCCAGTCATGGAACCCTTTGGAGGACGTTCCACATCACCATCTCCAACTACAGAACTCATGAGAGGTGCCGGCACTACACCTATATTGGCCAATGCACCAGAGGGAGGCTTTGGGGAAGCAGTTGAGACTGCCGAAGAAGCCACTGCCCCTGCTGCATCTGGAAAGGAAGAAAAACAATCTGATTTAGTATGGGGTAGCACTACCTCAGAAGCACCTACTCCTGTTGCTGCATCCTCTGCTACCACAACTTCTGCAACAGAAGATTTTTTTGGTGCTCCTTTTGAGCCCACCCCACCAACATCAGTTCCCACGGCAGTTGTCACTCCTTTGTCTGTTCCTCCTCAGACAGAAGCTGTTGACAAAGACTTGTTTGGCTTTGATAATGAAATATGCGATCTGAGTGATCAGCCCTTATCGGCCCAACCATGTGCTCCTCCACCTTCTCCTTTTGGTGGATTGGACATTGGATTGACATCAATTGGGGGAACTGCTTCTCCTGATCTTAGAACACAAGCTATAGCAAATGCAGTTGGTGTTGCAATGCCTATGCCTGCTCAGCAACAGCAAAGAATCCCTGCAGCTTCATCTGGTCTTGAAGACCTGAATTTTGCCATCAGCCAAGCAATGCAGCCTAAACTATCTCCTGTCCCAGCTGCTTCTCCAACTTTTTCTCCTTCCTTACCGGGGCCAAGGCCAGCATATGTTGGGCAACCTTTTCCTGTTGGAATGATGCCTGGTCTTCCTCTTGGTAGTGCTACCCCTCCAACTTCAACATCTATGAATCAGTTACCTGGTGCTATTGCCGGCACCCCAACTGGTCGGGCTTCTTCAACACCAGGTTATGGTACTCCACCTTCTGGAATGAGCTCTCCTGCTAAATCAATATCAGGTGTTGGAGTTCCCATGGCAGGTGAACTTATTCAACTGTGATTTTTTATTTTTTTATTCCTTGTCAGGCATATGGTTCTTCCACAAAGCTAAATCCTGGATTCTATTAGTTAATGTTTTGCTATAATTTAGATTCTAAATCAACTGCAAAAGTACAGATATTGTATATATTTTGAACTCTTTGTTATGCGATAAATTAATATATGGATTTTTATTTTAAACTAACTATTGACAACTCTTCATTTTAAAAATTGTTTAATCCTTGGCATTTTTTATGTATATATCAATTTAGTTGTTTAGATATCCGTGAAAAGATGAGGAATGAAATATGTTTGCATATTTGTTGGAGTAACCACATTCCTGATATGATCAACTTTTTTCTGTTATACTAATTGCCTGTTTGCCTTGCTTATTTTGCATGCTTATAATGTGCTAATACTAACATTTAATTTTTGGGCAATTTTAAACATTTTTCTTCTAAATGTGCATATTTGTAAAAGATTGTTTTCAGGTCATCTGTGCTTAATGTAAGTATTTTTCTTTGTTCTATTGTATATTTAATTTGTTATATTGTATTTTTAGTAACTTAGGTAAATTTTGATGCAATTGTTTAATAAACAAAACAAAAAAACTTTTTAAATGAAGTTTTGTTGATATATTTGAAATGAATTTTAAAAAAATGATAAGAGGACACAGAAAATTTATCTAATTAAATTTTTCTCTATGGTTCCTTGCTAGCGCAAACAAGACATAGGTTTAGTGGATCCCCCCCCCCCCATATTTTAAATTGCAAAATGACTTTCAAGTGCTGAAAATGCTACTTTTCCGGAATATTTTGCACAGATATCTTATTTTCTGCTCTCCCCCCCCCCCCTCCCATCACAGTTTATATTCTTTTGATTTTTTTTATGTGCTTAAATAAGGGTAAAATTAATAGTTTAGGTTTTTCTACAGCAAAAAATCTATGAATAAATTTTCTTTAAATCTATTATAACTGTAAAATATAAAGTTTTATATTAACGATTTCATAACAATTAGATTTAAATTAAAAACTCTTCCTGTCTAGAAAAGATTGACGATTGTTACTACTCTGATTAAATGAAAACATCGTAAATATTTTAATTATGTACCTGGCTTGAGTTGGAATTTTGCATCATTCTCTAAAAATTATTAATTTATGGAGATATTTGACATAGTTCTAGTTAATTTTTAATATAGTTCTTTTAATTTTTTTGATATAGTTCTAGTAAAAAGGTTTAAATATCATTTAATGCTATGCATTTTTAATCGTAAAGATGCTCGTAAGAGGTTCTGTATACACTTATTCTATAACCATAAAAATGAAAACTCATAAATTTATGTACTTAAGAAATCCAAATTGCAAAATGGATTTTCTAGATTTTTGTCATACTTTGAAGCCTGAAGTGAAAGTTTTGTGGCTAATTTTTTGTTAATAAAAGGTGTGAAACTGTTTGCATCTCAAGCAATATATTGGTTAGTGATATAATTTTAAATTGCATGTAGGGTAATTTTTTAATTAAATATTCTATTACTGATTTTTGAAAGTTTAATTTATAAACTTAAATATTTAATTCATGTTGGCATTGTTTGATATTGAAAATTTTATAACATTTTAAGAGATCAATCTTTTTAAAATATTATCTCAAATGTTTTGCAAATAACTGTGCATTTTGGAAATTTCTTCTCTTTACCATGTGCAGGAGGATTTGATGCTTTTGGAGATACTCTTCAACCTCATGCTACTGTTCCCAAAACAACTACATCACAAGAAAAAACAGGTGGCTCTAGCATATTAAAAGGAGATCTGGATTCAACTTTAGTCAATCTTGTTTCGAATTTAGATATTAATGGCCCTAAGCAAGCTCATAAAAAGTAATGTCTATTTTCTAATATAATTTTTCTTTATTTCTACCTGTTTTTGTAACTTTGACGTGTGTAAAATTTCCATTACCACATCGCCAAAGTGTGATTATTAGATTAATGCAATCCCCTTTAACTTATTTCCAATAACTTTGCCAAGGAGAAAAAAAATACTGGCCAATTTAAAAGTGAGGTGCTCAGTATCAATTGGTTTGTAATCCATCACACTACAAGTTAAAGCGTTTTTTAATGCACAAATGGAATAAATATTGATTTGTAAATTGCATTTAGGTATTTTTCTTTGATACTATTTTCTACATGCTCTCTTTTTGAGAATTTTTTTTAGTACATAACTCTTAAAAACACTTTCTATCAACAATTCTGTTATTTACTAAAAGAAAAAAAAATCTTTTTAATGTTGCAAGAATAATTTTTGCAACCTTTTATTTGAAGCAGCTTGTCTTAATAATAAAATAGGACATTAATTTGAATGCAGAAAACTGAATTTAAAGCATTTATTAATTATTAATAATTTTTTTAAGATTTATCTCTAACATTGTAAAACAAAGTAGGTATAAAAGTTTTTTAACCCTAATATTTTTGCAATCTAATATTTAAGAAATTACAGTTTTACATTCTTTAAAATGTTATATAAATTATTATTACAATCTTATTTGCTAGTCTGTGCATCTGTCATGTGAAAGAAATTACTTCTTAAATTTTATTATAGAAAACAATTCTATTTATAGCAGTTATATGTTCTTTCCATGTCATTTTATTTATAATTTGCTGGAGGAAAAACATCTCATTGTAATTACTCTTAAAACATAGGCAGAGTGGTCATCAATGGGGCTCGCCAAAACAACCTGTAAAAACCACAGGTCCAGCTGGATGGACTGCACCTGCATCAGTTGTACCTGTCAGTGGAGGAACTGTTCCTTCAACTGCTGGATGGTCAGCTTCCCCTCAACATGGATTTCCTCAAATGGTAATATTCAATTTAGTACTGTAGTAGAGATTTGGTGATAACAGCTTTCTAAAATTTTTATTTCATTTAAATCGACTGTTCTCCTTTATTTCATCAAAATTTTGTTGAATTTGAAATTGCTCTGAGTATATGCCTGGAAATTTACAAGGACTTGGTAAAGTAATTCAATGAATAATTCTTTACGTAATACATAGACTTGTTTATTGCTCTGAGGAATAAATACATGCAATGGTTTTTAAGTTGAGTTACCCTGAAAAATAAATAAACATCTTTTTACCATTCTGTAGGTATTTTTAACAAATAAAATTTAAAAAAAAAAAAAATGTCAAAACGTACTGTCTTGAAATGTTGATTGAGAAATTCATTTGAGTGTGAAGGGTTAAAATGACACTTTCGATTTCAAAATATGGCTAGTAAATAGTATGCCAGTTGAAATTTAGTTATCAGTTTGGAGATGTATAGCCTCTGTTATCAATTTGGAGATAATAGAATTCTTAAACAGAGTCAAGAAACAATAGAATTCAAAGTTCTTAGCTCCAGTAGCAAACTCCGCTGTATATGAAACTCAATGACAGCGAGTCGCTGAAATCAATTGTATTTGTTATGAGTATCAAATAGCTTATTTCCATTAGATCCAATATTAATAATCAAATAATTATTATTAATAATAATAATCAATTAATAATCATAATAGTATTATATATGTCAATTTGATATTTGCATATTTTTTTTAGGCACAGCCAACCACAGCTACTGGTCAATGGGGTGGTGTTATTGGTGGTTCTTATCCTCAGCAACCTGCAGCAGCTGCAGGTGTCTTCCAGCAACAACAATTTATGGTAATTCCCGATTTTTATTTCAACAATATGATAAATGTGTGCTAAATTTTATTAAATTGTTAAAAATCAGTTTTGACTGTTTAGTGTATATAAAGCAAGCAATATTATTTATCAGTTTACAGATTCATGAAAAGGGCTTTATTTTTTTTAGTTCTTTTTCAGGAACTTTTATTAGTCTTGTAGAGATGTGCAAAGAAAACATTCTGTTGTTCCAGATGTTGAATATAATAAATCAAAAATATAATCGTAGAACTTTGTTTATTAGACATGTATATTTATATATATGTATGTCTGATAAGCAAAGAATAAAAGGAAAGAGTTTGTGAAATTAATCCAGATTCAGATAAATGCAGCAATATTAATACATTGTACAAGATGTTGCTTATTGACCTCTTTCCCTTCTTCCTGTCTTTAATGGAAAACATCACCATATATTTTTATAATAGAAATAATAGATATTTTAATTATCCTGAAAGAACAGTACAAAATATAGGTAGTATCATACTTGCTACAACTAAAAAAAAAAAAAAAAAAAAAAAAAATGTTCAAACTTATAATTTTAGAGTTTTAGGGGAATTTTAGTTATGCCTGATGTCTAGCATATGCATCTTATTAATTATTAACAGATTTGGATTCGGTTTTCCCTTTTTCCTATAAAACATGTTTCGTTGATAGTGCGTCTGGATTTGGCCTTTTGAATATATTTAATTGGGTTTCTTATCTGTGTGATACAAATCTAATTTTCTTAACCTTCTGCTATGTGTTCCAAAGATCATGAGGCTTTGAAGCCTATTCTAAACCAATGCAGAGGTGCAAAATTTCTTTCACATGCAATGATAGAGTGAATGCAATTTTTATCAATCTATTTTATAAAATACATAATTATTCAGGGAAGTGTACCATTGCAATTATAGTATTTTTGGTTTAAATGTGTTTTGCTTGCTTGAAAAAATATGGTGCATATTCTTTAGATCGATTTTTAAATCTTGTGGCTGCTATAGTACAATTTGTTTAAAGTAATGATATCTTGTCTTTAAAAATGTTAACTTTGGTATAAAAGCTTATGTTTAACAGCATCCAGAACTCTGCTTTCATATAAAAAAAACTAATAAAAGGGGGGGGGAATTAATCTCTTGAATCAGATTTAACTTGGGATAAAACATTGACTTCTTAAATGTATCTTCTTATTTTTTAATTTTATTTTGATATAAGCACAATAAAAAAAATTATTTGGTCTCTTCTAAAAATTTTTACTAATGTTTCAACATCAGTGTCCACATTTTCAGAAATGATATCCATCCAAATTGACTAGTAATATGTTAATTAAAAACAAAAATGTTTTGAAATAGTCAAATTTCTGTTCTTAATCTTATAAAAGTTAATGTTCTCATAATGCCAGTTTACTTTTTTGTCAAATTAGACACATTCTGTAACTGTTGAAAACATTGGGCAAATAGAGAAGTAAACATTAAAATTCTAAACAATTAATACATATTTAAATTTAATGTATAGATTTTATTGAATTTAATATATATACAAAGCATATGCTTAGAAAAGGCATAAACTGTAGGCTTGCATGTATAAAGGTGCTTAAAAGGTATGTAATTTTTATAACATCTCTCTGTACATCCTGTTTATATTATTGTGTCCCAAAAGGTTTCTTTCTCATCGTGCTATTTTCTATGACCTCCTTCCTTGTTAAATACTGTCAACTGGATCAATTGAAAGCTGCCATAACAAAAAAAATAATAAACTGACAGTGTTTTTCATTGTGACGTGACAATGTGAAATCGCATATTGTGTTAGTTGTAAGAGAAACTCCTCCAAATCTCTCTCCCCATCTGATTATTATTTCTTTCTGCCCTTAAGAAATTCTCTTCACGATAAATGCTTTAGATCCTTCAGCATAATAATCTTCCTAAGAGATGAAAGAAGGTAATAGAGCAAAAGGGTTCTTATATAACAAAATAAATATCTTAAACAGTAAATATTATGTATTCATTTCATATAGAAATAAGAAACTTATGGGACACCTTAATACATGCTTTAATAAACAAAAATTAATAAAATTCTTGATGGATATAAATTGTTATAGATAAAAAGAATAAAATTGATTGAATCTTAATTTCGAAGTTTCCTGTTGTGAAAAGGCAAAATTGTTCAAAAGGTACAATTGAATTTCAAATGTTAAATAATTTAATTATTTTAAAAACTTCTGAATGTGAATATCAGAGGATTAATTATTTCTGTCTATTTAAAAGAAAATTTTTTTTGTTTTTACAACTGATTATTAGGCAGCGTCTGCAGTTTTAGTAATATGGTGTCATTGATTTAACAATAAGTCCTCATAACGATTATGAATTATCCATGTTTGTTCTGAATTATAAAATTATTTTTAGCTTGTAAATTTGAAAACAAATATTTGAATGCACGAGGCATACTTGGGTACTATTAAATGCTTAAAAGAACTTAAAAGTGCAAACATCTTATTAGAATATATTGGATGAACAAGACAAAATTACAGCTAAAAACTGCAAATGTGTTTTCTATAAAGCGTCCTAGGGGTTTAAATGCTTTATGGAAAATATACTTTCACTCTTAGAATATTAATTTTCCAACTTTTATCACAATTTTATTTTATTTTCTATTTAGACTGGAGGAGTGAGACCTCCAATGGGTGCACCTGTAATGGGAGGAATGCCACCAATGGCTGGCATGCCACCTGCTGCTCCAATGCAGCAGCCTGCATATGGAGGTTTTGTTCCTCAGGTGCCTCTTATGCCTGCTGCAGGTCCTGGAATACCAACTCAAGCGACGTCTGTCAACGATCCCTTTGGTGCCCTGTGAAAGAAAGGGTAAGTAATTGGATAACTTATTTGTAAGCTATATTTTAATCTGCTGAAAATTTTGATAGTGGTTGTGCCTAAAGAAGCAAACTGGACAATTTTTTACTGATCAATGAATAATAGATTAACCACTGAAAAACTTTTAAGTTACTTTGGAAATTACAAAGGGCGAGCTTGGATAGGCAACCTTTCATGATAGTAAGGGGATGAGGGGTGGAGGTAAAAGGAGGAAACAAATTAAAAATTATGTAAGAGTAATTAAAGTGACAGTGAAAATGTTGTATACCATGAACAATGTTCTAAATTGCACAATATTTGACTTTGCATGAATTTGTTTGGCTTATTGCTGTTTCCCATTTAAAAGCATTAATATGGGGGTGGTTTCTCTTCGATTTCTCATAAATGATCTTCGAATAAATTTATTTTTTATCATTTAAATTCAAGCCCTTTACCAAAAAGAACTTCGTTAATGGCTGCTTCTCTATTTGGGAACAATATCTAAGAATTTTATTGCATTATTCATGTGTAAATTTTATGTATGTATTAAATTACGATCTTATAACACATAATATATTACCACAAAATATCTGGATTTATTGCAGTGAGTAAAATTTTTAAAAATCTACATGTAAACGATTGACAATTAATTTAGTTTGTATAATCATTTTGTAGTCTTATTCATATTTTAAAATTTTTTCTTCTGTTGCAGAATTTTCCAATGACGATCTCTGGACTGGCTAAAGAGCTTCGGCTAATAATGAATCATTGCCTTTATTTCTTTAGCGTTTACCAGTTAATGAAATGTGATGAATAATCTTGTAAAATATGATTTGTTGCATTGTATTGTAGTTATTATAAATGTCCCTGTTATTAATGTTAGATATTTCCCATATAATATAAATATACCTGTGAATATACACTATTTTGTTCCTACTGTATAGCTGCTGGCAGTGTTGTATTTTTCTGACTGACTCTGCTGTCATACAATCTGTTTGTGAGTGTTTAATGTTATGAACTATTAATTTTCACAATGTTACATTTAGTTTTTAAATCCTTATTTTCTATTGGAATTATTTTCATACATTTTAGCAAAGTATTTGAGTAAGAAGGCATTTCTCTGGTTAAATGCTAGTTGCAGTAACTTTTCCATTGTTAATTTAATTTTTTTTTTTTTTTTTTGTTGCAAAAAGAATACAACTATTTTGACAACATTTAATTCAATCCAGATTTCTTGATGTCACATTGGATTTAATCTTCAATGTATTAGTAACTTTCTAGGTAATGTTATATGTATAATAAATAAATCAAACATTTCTTCATCGTGGATCACGAAGCAACTTGCATTTAGTCTGAGTTTTCTTCATATTCATATGTTTTTGTCCCTTAAGGAGACATTCGAATGAGATGTAGTTTATGTTAATGGATTAGATTGTAACTATGATGTACTATATAATCACAGTATCCAAACATCTATAAGAAATTAATCTGCAGAAGATTCTATGTGCTTTAAGCTTTCGTGCAAGAAATATGAACTGTTGCCATCAATGAAAAAAAGTTATGGATATTTTATTGTTGAATTCTTTTTTAAATTTATTAACAAATTTGATTTTTTAAAATTATAACAATATTTATTATCTTTGTGTACAGATTAACCTCTTTGTTATTTTTAATGTGAAATGTTTTAAAAGAATATTCTATTCCATGTTTCATGTTTTCACTGTTTGTTTTTCTCATGCATTCCAAATCTTGATTTGCCAAATTGTCCATCATTGAAGTGTTATTTATGCTATTCGTTTTTTCTAGCAGTTTTAAATCTCCCAAAGATTTGTGTCTTACAAATATAACTGTCTTCAATAGTAGTTAAAACTTCAAAAGCACATAAATGGTGGGTACATAATAAAAAAAAAATTTCTTTAAAATACAGAATCGTTGTGTTGTGTTCTTAATCAAGTTTTATTTGAATGAATTCAAGTTAATACATTTCCATCTGTTTTACGATTTTTATCCTTGCTATTATGTAAGGAATGATAATGTAAAAAAAAAAAAAATGTATCTTGGTATCAGTGTTAAGTTATTTAATTTAAATTTAAGCTTGGCTATTTTTACAAAATTAAATGGCTTTTTCATTTGAACTAAGGTTCTGCCTCTAACTATAGTGAAGATAATTTCTAAAGAAAAATAAAATATTGTCTTGGACAGTTATAATAATTTTTTTTCTATAAACTTGTGATACCTACTAACCTTGGTTAGACATTCATCAGTAGCATTTCTTATATATATATATATATATATATATATATATATATATATATAACATTTAGCATAATATCAAAAAATTAATGAAATATATTTCCAAAGAATTTTAATTACCTTAAAACATTATTCAAAATTATTTAATAAACATTTATTAATGATTAAAAATATAAGTGAAATAATAAAAAAAATCGTGCATCATGATTTTCTTGATGAAATAACTTGTTAGACATTTACATTTTTTCCCCCATGTTAAATGCTACACTTTTTTTTTTTTTTACATTGCTCAGTTTGACGCCATAATAAACTTCTATGTACATTTTTGTAATTGAGCAATTCCAGTGCCTCCCCCCTCATGCTAGAACTTTTTTTTCCCCTCCTTCTGATTATAAAGCCATTTTCTAATCTGAGTGGTTTCGGAAGAAAGCATTTTTAGTTGGTGTTTTTGTTTCTGGTATATATGTTTATTTCCCATAGTTTTTCACTATCCTTAACTCCATAGTTGGAGAGATTGATTTGTCAATAAAACTAAACAAATTATACAATTAACATTTAATGATCTGAGATCTGATTATTAATAAATAATATACACTTTGTGTTCTAGTTTTCTTAATGTTATTCTAACTGAAACTTTTGTTCCCAGAAAGCTACTGTATACTTTACTAAATTCATGAGCTCATTTTATTGTTTTTAGACTAAGTTTTTATTTTTTGGAAAAGGAAGAAAAGGTCTTTTAAAGGACTAATCTAAATCAGCATTTTTCAATCTTTTATATTTGTGTACACCTTTACTTATCACTGCTCCACATACCCCAATCTCGTCCCATTATGTATAATCATTAACATTTACAGGTACAATAATAAAATACAGGCATATTTGACCAGCTATTTAAAAATTGTATTTGTTAGCATATATAATATTTAATTAAATTTATTAAATAATTCTACTAATGAGGTATAATAGGTTATATTCTATTAATCACTAAATACTAATAGGTTTCTCTGCAGGTTAGACAGTTTGATCTACAGCTACCAAAATTGGCATATATATATATAATATATATAATGCCATCAAAAACATAACTTGTAAAAAAAACCAAGTCTCGCAGCTCATTTCTTCTATCGTAAAAAGTTGCGAGATCCATGTAATACCAAGTCGGTCAATTTATTCAGTCCCTACTTAAGGGTTCTTCTGTCTTAAGTTATTACGTAATTAGCTAACTTAACAACATCGTATAGTAACCATATCAATATTAAAAATCTTTTATGGTTAAAATAAATAGATTAACTTGGCCATCGCATAGATTGACTTGGCTTCTCGGTGAACTTCGGGATGAGACCCCATCGCATGAAATCACAATGTATCTATGCATTAAATTAGATTACATTAACATATTATATTAAATTAGATTGTTTGGTGCGATTGCCAAGTCAATCTATTTATTTGAACCATAAAAGATTTTTAATATTGATATGGTTACTATACGATGTTGTTAAGTTAGCTAATTACGTAATAACTTAAGACAGAAGGACCCTTAAGTAGGGACTGAATAAATTGACCGACTTGGTATTACATGGATCTCACAACTTTTTACAATAGAAGAAATGAGCTGCGAGACTTGGTTTTTTTTACAAGTTATGTTTTTGATGGCATCTCATTTCTTTTTGTAGATAGTCCTTTTCTTATTTTTGTATGTAGTCTTCCTCTTTTTCTTTTCCGGTACTACTTCTTGAGATTCAGCTACAGTTTCTCTCAAAGCCCAGTCCCTGTCTCTATGGGTTTTTCTCGTAAGCTTTGATGTTACAATTTTTGATAAGTCTGGACGGTAAAAGCTTCTTAGTCTGTTGTATTCACAAATTGAGGATTCCTGCGCTTTAATACTTCCAAAGTCGACATTTATTAGATAGATGCCACGTAAGCTTGACCGGATGTGAATGCTGCACAACCGATATCCATCAGTGCATTATTTAGACTTAGGCCCTGACTTTTGTGTATAGTTATAGCATAGGCTATACATATGGGAAACTGTTCGCGATGAACATAAATTCTATTAATAATTTCAAATTTAGTTTTGACCGGACTAAGCTCGTAAACATGTTCTTTATTAAATGCAATGTACATTTTCTTAATTATTTTTTGCATTTTCCGGATCAACCTTTACTCTTTGCACTATACCGATAGAACCATTAACTAAACCAAGACTCACGTCAATATTTCGCCTTAACATGACTTTTGCTCCTATTTTCATAATTATGTTCTCTTCCAGGCCTGCAGTCATAGAATCATCGTCTTCATACTTTTTATGCATTCATGAGCTCTTTTTGTTAGGTATCTGAAGAAATTTATGCTATCTACAGCTGTAAGTTTTATTTTGGGATGTGGAAGAGATTTAAGCATTGCAATATTTAATTGTTGACACAAGTTTTTTGTAGATAATAAGCAAACGGTATTATCAGGAATTTTCGAGAGGTGTTCAATTATTTCAATTAATCTGTTTTCATTTGAATTGGATTTGAGAGTTATTAATCTAGTCGAGAGTAGGTAGCGGTCTTTTTGTGTATTCACACCTAATCTTATTCTATTTAGCATTTCAACAAAGTCAGAATCATTGAGCTGTCGCATGTTAATTGTAAGTTCATCGTATATGAACAGTTCAGTCCACAGAATCGGTACACTGAGGGAACCTAACAACTTGTTAGTTTCAGCAGTTGATAGTTTTTCAAAAGGTGATTTTTCTCTTACCGGCGGAAGCTGTAAGAGATCTCCGAAAACTACAAGATGTTTTTTTTCCAAACCACCCATTCTGATCGTCTCTTGTGTCGAATATTTCAGATAAGCTTAAATGAATATATGATATATGTTAAAGTAACATTGGATATCATCGACACTTCGTCTATGATAAACAACACTACTACTTTCAAATCTGATCTCAGAACTTGGAGCACTTCATCAGAAAGTGGTTTGTACTTCGGTGTTGCTTGTGTTCTAGAGGCAGCTGCAATAGTCTATGTATAGTCAATCTATTCTATGTATAGTCAGCTATTCCTGTTGGAGCACTAACTGCCACTTTTTTTGTTTAAATGCGTCTTAACCTAAATTTTCAGAGTTTTTATTAAAAAGCACTTTCCAGTGCCACCAGTTCCACTCACAAAACAGCGTAAAACTTCAGCATTATTATCAGTTGTGTCCATTTTATTTGTGATCATATATATGACTCTTTTTTGATCGACATTAAGTTTTGAGATCACACTTTGAAGATCAGTTTGCTCTTCTACCCGATTGATTCTCTGAAAGTCATCCATTGCGTTTGCAGCTTCCACAGCTTCAAATTGACTTATTTCAAATTAGATATTGTTACAAACCTGTAATTTTGAGATTTAATTAATTTTTCCCAGCGAGAATAGTGTCATCATACGAAAGACCGTTTTATAGTATTCTGTTGCCAGAGCTTGGTGACAGACTTGGCGACGAATTTGCCGACAAAATGGATAATGCTCGAAACTTCGAAAAATTTATCGATCCGTCCATTATTACATGGATATTTTAGTTTTTCCTTGATTTATACACTAAACACTAATTGTATTCTAAATTTGAAGCTTCTATGTCTGCTAGAAGTGCCTTAGAGTTTTGATGATCTGTCAGTCAGTCAGTCAGTGACAAAATTCACAAACTTTGACTAGTTATAATTCTTAAACTACTGGTTCAAATTTAATGAAATTTGAAATATACCGTGTTTATATAATGCCTGCTTGGTTACTGAAAATTCATGCTTCTAGTATTATCCACAACGAAGTTATAGAGGTTCAAAAATGGCCTGAACTGCTTCGAGAAAAGGATAGTACGGCAGTGCCGCTTGTTTTTGGTCGACTTGGCGGGGGCACTGCCGTGCCCCCAGATATACACACCTTACAGTATAGGAGCGCGCATCTCGGAGCGATTCATCGCACAAAAATTTTGGAATGTTTCAATTTTTCTTTTTTAATACCAATTTAATAATTGTGTGATTTTTTGCTAAATTTCGGCAATTTTTTAAATACTCACCTGATTTCTAATATTGGATTACATTGTTTCATCTATTATCTAACCATTTGCTCTTTTTACCCATTGTTGAAAGCTAAAGAAGAATTTTTTTAATAGCTATGTAGTTTATTAAATGGAACTTTAAAAAAAAAATCGGAGTTATAATATCACTAAATTTATAAGATTGATGAATCACACATTTCCTTTTTAATAGTACCATGGGACTGATATGCATTAGCAAGTTTCAAGGGGAGTATATCAAGCCAATAAAATCAACACATTTTTACTGTCTGGTAATTACACAATATCAACGATGTGGAGTTATATCTCAACAATTTAACTGGAATTAAAGATAACCAATATGCCTGGTGAGTCAGCTGATCACTAAAGGTGGCTAGTATATATTTTCTATTTATAGTAAAGATAAATGTGTTGACACTCTACAGGCTAGACCATCCGATATAGAACTGCCAAATTTATCTCAAATATTTTTGGGAGAACGTGAACGTTCGACTTCTGAGTACTTTATAAAAATTTTAATTAACTTAATTTTTAATTTGATAACTTCCGAATATATTCCGGCTTAAAACATTCGCTGTAACTTCCAAAAATATTCCTGCCTAAAAGAAATGATTTTTACAGCACTTCAAAGTCCAAAGATTTTCTTAAGTGATGCCAATTTAGTTGCATTGAAATTCGCTATTCTAGTTAATTTTTAAACATTAAGTAAATTTCACAAACTCTTTCATTGTTTCTTCAAATATTTGTTTGCACAATGTTCTTCCATTACTGAAAGTTAAATTATTTACTTATTAAATTGCATATATTTTATTTTTAACCTGTATAGTTTAAAATAAAAACCTAGCCATGAAATTTAGGGTGTTATAATTTCAGAGATAAATTTGCACTTTTACTAGAGCTGTGATGCCATGGAACTGTTTCCCATTAAAAAAAATTGGATTCATGAACATGAATTTATGTCTAAGAAATTAAATATCTGGTTTATCAATTCATTGTCAAAGGCAACGAGTATATTATCTGTAATATATATATATATAGGGTGTCCTTAAATAGATTGACGATTTTCAAAAATGTGTAAGTTTAAATAAACATTTCTTAGAGCAAATTCACATGACATGGCACAAATTTTTCCTTCCACAGTTTTTGGTTTTAGCTCAAAGTTGTCGATAGATGGCCCTGCAAGTCTTTTACATTTCTCGTATGCAAATCAAAATACGGAGCCTCGGAATATGTTGCTGTTTCGATTGTGACTGGATGTTGGAGTAAATAAATTTTCTTATGTCGAAATTCTGTCGAGAGAGTTACTGCAAAAAGCTTTCAGTTCACATTCCAAATCGCTAAGGGACCGCAATCGAATACAATAAAGCATTTCTGCGAAAAATTCAAACGAACAAATTGTGTTGCGGAACTGCTGGATGACACCGGCTATTATAGAAGTAAATGTTCAGTTATTAAGTTTCCGAAAAATTGTGTTGCAATTTTCAACTATTTCTTTACAGATGGCGCTGCAAACAATATAGATAAACGTCTTTTTGAACTAAAACTAAAGATTGTGGAAGGAAAAATATATCCCCTGTCACATGAATTTACTGTGTGAATTGTTTTTTTAAACTTAACCACTTTCCAATTATGCATTTTTTAAAACCATCAGTATTATTTCAGGACACTCTGTATATAGGCATGTTTAATGGGAAGCATGAGGCTGTAGCAATAAATTAATACCTGGATTGGAAAGATGACATCTATTTCAAGTCCAAACTCGTAATGAAAACTATTCGAAAATTATGATGAATTTCCTACCTGCTTTGCATTAGGATTGATGAACTATGTCTTGTAAAATGCGAACCAGTGATCCTATCCTTTTGAACCAGTGATGACAAGTACAAATCTTGCAATATACACACACACACATACACCTTAACTAAATATAAAGCATTCACATCTTTTTAAAATTATTTCGGATTAAATTTAATTGATGTTTCAATAAATAAATTACCGAGAAGGTTTCGGTGTAAAAAACAAATTGAATGTCGTCTTTCATAAAGTGAGTAGTTTATATACTGATGTAATTTTTAAAGGAATCATATTAAGATTTTTCAGTCATAAATATTCTTTCATAGTTTGATAATACAAGATATAAAAAGTGAGGTTGATTTTTCGAGAAGAAATACTAACTGCCTTCCATCCAGAAATTAACCAGCAATTTCACTCTAAATGACAGTAAAGTCATGCCTATCTGAATACATTATATTTGGCGAATGCAAAAGGTCGTCATATGAGGAAGTTATATTTTAAGCTATTCAAATTTCGAAACAAAATTTTATGGACCTTGGAAGTCTAACATAAAAAATGCACACAAAACCAAGCAATATTTGGCACAAAGTTATTAAAAAAGAAAAAAAAAAAAGCTGCATTTGAAGCATACTTGCCTCATGCGCTAAACGTAAACCCACAAATAACACGCACGTCTCAGTAATGGAATGTTACCATTTTCAAATTTAATGCACATCATAGAACGCCGATACTTGCATATCTGAATGCATTGTTATCCCGGTGAGATTTCAGTTAGTTATCAAAGATTTTAGAAAATGAAATTATAGCCTGATCTCATAACGCGTCTTAAACAGCAATGGATATGATAGAAAATAAAAATGACAGATCTTGAAGTATAATGTAAAAAATTTCAAATATAATAATAATTTCGATATTAAAGTTAAAAATCTTAAAATGGGCAATAATATGGAATTTGTATCGGCGTATACAGCCTGTTTTCTCTTGCGCTAGTCATATTCTCGAATTTTTAACTCGATATAAAATGTAAGGTTTTTCATTTTTAAATTTAATAGATTTGAAGGTCCATAATTTTTCTATTTTGTTTTAAATTCTATTTAGAAAATCTAAAAAGGTTATAATATAATTTCGTCTTCTAATGACCTCTTTTTTGAGAAACAAGTAAAAATTCAAAAAGCTTTCAGATATAAAATCGTTGTAGACCGGGAACTGCTTCGCATTTCCAAATTGTTAAATTGCCTGTCATAACTAGCTTATGGTTGTTGCAAGAGGCAAGCATATTTCCAATTCGCGTTTGACTTCGGGTTTTTTTTTTTTTTTTTTTTGACAAATGTTGAATTTTTGAATGTTTTTTTTTATTTATTTGTTTATTTAAGGTTGAATTTCACATTTCCTAATTTTTCAATTTCCTTTCGAATTCTTTTTAGAAAACCAAAAAGAAGAAATTGCTTTTAATTTCAATTTACAAAGACAAGTGAAGTCATTTCAGTTAGAATTTCGATATTTTCAGATAGGCAAGTCTTTGTTAATGCTGACGTGGACAGAATTTGAAAATAGTACCCATATATAGCTACCTCTGATATATATTTATTAGTTTTACGGTTAGTGCATGAACTGTGCCTATACTGGCGCAGTTTCGACTCGCGTCTTTTCGAAGTGCGTATTGTAATGCCTTAATCCTGACCGATCATGTTAGAGAGTACCGTAACAAAGAATTACTTTATTTGCAGCCTTATATATGTACAAGAACAACTTGCTCTCATCAAATTTAAAATGATTTACAAAATTTACGCAACAGTTGAAAGTTAATCATGAAATAGTTCTTCGATCGATTCGGAGAATAAACACCACAAAAAACGCTAACAGGCTGTTAGCTCAGGTTTTAGGCTACTCCAGGGGCAGCTCTAAAAATCCACCGATCTTTATCGGGTGGATCTTAATACAGAAGCCCAAATCACACGAAACTTCTCACAAAATCAGGAACACCATCGAAATTATCCGACTTCTCCTTTTAAGCCTCTCACTACTCTCCCCTTCTCTTAAAAAAATACCGCATGTTATTTCTGTCAAATCTCCGCTTTTCATTTTCTTATTGGTGCACTTGAACTCCTTATCACCCAATAGCTGTTCAGCAATGCTTCCTCAATGGTCTCCAGTCGATCATGGGAATGTCCGTGAATGATTCATCTTTCTAGCTGACCCTTCCCGACCACATGTTAATTATAGTCCCTTCAGAATGAAAAAAAAAAAAAAAATGTTTAACATCTGGATGGTTTGACGTTCTACTTCCTAGAAGATATGATGGATCTCTTTCAAACGACGAAACGCACATCTGCGGTTTTTTATCTGGATACAACTAATTAACCAAATACAATGATTCGACTGGTGAAGAGGATCCTCATCTGGCAGTCTGGAGGTACTTAACAATGTGTGTGTGTGTGTGTGTGTGTGTGTGTGTGTGTGTGTGTGTGTGTGTGTGTGTGTGTGTGTGTGTGTGTGTGTGTGTGGATGGGGGTGGATAACAGGTGGCGTTACATCTGGGCGGAATACCAATTAACAGGTGTGGGAAACGGGGAACGGTTACAGTATCTTTATCTCTCTTTCTGTTTAAATCATTGTGGTGGATTGGTATGAGTGATGATAGAATCTGGGACCTTGTGGTTCACAGCCGAGTTACATGACCACAATACAAAAACTATTGCTCGTGCAGCGTAGCTGTTAACTAGCTTAAAAGCTTTCACTACAAACTCTTCCTCCAGTGAGTCGAACGATATGGAACGAATGTATTAGCAGTCGATTCAAATGCGCCTGTACCCATTTGAGTTCGGCGAGCGTGTGTGGGTAAGTGGTTGCTGTTGTGCGTCAAGCGAGTCTGACGACTTTGCGTTGCTGCGTCAAGTGAATCTGACGACTTTGGATTGCTGTGGGTAGATGGTGCCACAACAGCTGTACGAAGGTTGAAGGTTCATTGTCCGAGGTCACCAATGTGGCGAATTGGATGAGCGAGGATAGAACCTGGGACCTTGTGGTTTGCAGCCGAGTAACATGACCAAGATACAAAAGCAATTGTTTGCGCAGCATAGCTGTTAACTGGCTTATAAGCTTTCACTACATCATCAATAATAGAACAAGATACGTATTTTTTCTATTGTTTTGTTACGATTTCTGTTAAAAGGATTTGAAATTATCAGAATGCAGTGCCAATTTTGTATTCCTGTTTGATATATACCCAATCGAACTCGTATTGGATTTTGATAAATGCTTTCACATAGGCAAATTTTAGTAGATCAGAAAGTGTAACAAATTCGAATCAATTACACAATATTGCAGCTACTTTTATGTTATGATTAGTCTTATTTTAAGTGATCAAGTAGAGCTTGAGAGAGCAAAGACTATGAAAGATATATTTTTTGTCAAATCCCTCTGAATACCTTCTTCATGATAAAGGGAATTTACTGGAAAGTTTCACATATTATAACTAATTCCCCAATGATAAATATAACAAGGCAAAATATTTTTATTTGTCCAAACATTTTTATTCACATTTATCAGAACTGAAATAGTTAACAATTGTTTACTTATTAAAATAAAGTTTATAATTTATTAAAATCATTCTTTACAAGAAACTAAATATGAGACACCAATGAGTACTTTATTCAACTACATGTCAATTGGTTTTGTTTAAATAGAGCTGATTTTTATAAAAATATCTTTCATTTTCAGAAGAAATTTGCAGACTCGTATTTGAATTGTTTAAAATGTATATGCTCTCTATTCTGAACTACTAATGAAGATGAATATGCGTGTCTAGGCGCAACATCGGCAAGACCATTTGGCCAATGAAATTTGACACAAATATATTTTGGAGGATAGAAACTACACTTCGAAGTGACTTAAATTTTTTTTTTTTACTGGCATTCTAATTAATTAAAAAATAAGCTGAATTTTGATGACTTTCCGCAATAACATTTTAAATTATTGTTATACCTATACTTATATAAAGCTCAATGTGTGTGTGTTTGTGTTGGCGCTCTACAGGCCAGACCGTTTGACCTACAGCTACTAAATTTGGTACATGTAAACCTTGGAGGTCGGGAATGTGCACCTGGAGTCCCTTTTTTTTGAATTTTTAATTAGAATTTTAATTATTAATTAAAAACTTACTTTCCCGCCAAAAAAATCTTTTCATTTTCCCCACTGCGAAATGAGTAAGGTTTCAGTTTTTTTTCCCACACGAAAGAGGCTAGGGTTAACATTTTTCGGCCGATTATTTCAAACGCTTCTGTTTATTTTCTTAATTTTTGATGCATTTAAAATTAAACATTATTAATTAATCGATCTTTGAGATTCATTCTGAAGTACTTTTGAATTAAAACAAAACAGAATAAAGGAAATTAAAAATTTCTAATCTGCATAGCGTTACCCCAACTAGCGTAGAAAAATTCACGCATTTGCGTTACCGTAACTGGCGTTGAAAATTCACGCATGCGCATTGTATTCTGAGTGTTGACAGCGGATTCAACGGATTCGGACTTGATTTAAATTATTTTTAGGTTAGTTGTGTGCTTTTGTAATTAAATTGTATGTATGTCAATTATATATTTTTTTGAATCTGCTTATAGTTTTAAGTATATCGTTTTTTAAGTAGTTTATTTTAACCTGTTTCCGACCGATTATTTTAAACGATTCTGTTTATTTTCTTCGTGTTTGATACATTTAAAATGAAACATTGTTAATTAATCAATCTGCTCAGGATGAATCTGAGAAAATCTTGTTCACAAATTCTTGAGATATTACAAAAATTAAGAAAGATATTCTTTAGTGCCCATGAAGTTTAAACGGTCAGTGACTCTGTTTTCAGTAATCATATTATAAAAAAATGCTTTGTTTCAGTAAAAAATATTATTATAATAATTGCAGATTAATGCTTTCCACTTTAATTTAAAGCATAAATTCTACGGGAGATAGCAGAAAATTAGAGGGATACATATTATGTTATGACTGAAAGCCTTTATAATATTATGAGTGAATTATATGACTATCAAAATTTGAAGTTTTAAAATATTTTGATAAAGAAGTTATTAAAATAGGAATTGCATAAAATATTTAATCATTAAAATTTTAATGAACATTAAGATTGGCGAACCGCTGGTCGCCAAAGGTAGCTGGTAAAAAATAAATTTCATATCATTTTAAAAAGTCTTTTTAATGATATGATACCAATTTAATAGTTGTGCAAATTTTTCCAAAATTTTGGTATTTTATTTTTAAAAAATCCTTCTTTCCAACAAAAATGATTTTTTGAAAATTAAAGAAAAAGGATTCCGTTTGATATTTACGTAATTTACAAGACAAATAAAAAAGTGAAGTTACATTACCTCTAAATTTGGTGAAAAAGACATTTACGTTTTTAATAGTGCTCTGATGACATAAAATTGGTCTCCAATAGAAAGGTTCGTGTACTGTCTGTCCACGACAAGAATACTGCTAGACATTCGTCTATGTTTACGGCGGGCGCTATAGAAACAGGTTGCGGTAGGGATGATCCATTTTCAATGGGTGGAATCGGAAAGAAGTCTGGGGGGGGGGTATTCTTTTTCTTGGCGTCAATGTGAAGCGATAACAGAAAATCTATTGCTCATTCGTCTTCTCGCTTTAATCGCAGTTGCACGTATCTTTATATTCGCTTAACTTATTTCTTTTATATTTTATTAATCTTTTCTTTGGTTAATATTAACTGCATTTTATTATTTAATATTTTTTTTTGTCTCGTAAATTTTGACATCCTTTAAAATGCCTTTTCGATTTAAGAAAGGAGAGACTTTAAAATCACGAGCACGTAAAATTGTGCATAATGTTGCAGAGTTCTGCTCCGAAGAAGCTGCAGCAAAATCTTTGAAGGTTCCTCTTCCACAAGCCATGAAAAGAGCTGCTCAGGCGACTGGAGTGTCGGAAGGCACTATTAGGAAAATTAAAAATAAAGTTTCGACACTGGACAAAACGGAAGTTTTGAGTACTCCTGGAAAGCACCGTAAAAGGCCTATTGACCGAAATTGTGAAATTGACGACTTCGACAAATGTGTTATTCGTCAAACAGTTCAAGATTTTTACGTCCAGCAAAAGAAAGTGCCTTCTTTAAGAAAATTACTTCCCGTATTGAGAGAGAAGTTGAATTTTCATTGGAATAAGGAATCAATGAGGAAAGTTTTGCATTCAATGAACTTTCGCTGGAAGAAATGCGCGAATAAAAGAAAATTTCTCCTGATATTGTGTTTTGGAGAAACAACTACTTGCGAAAAATGAGGCAGTACAGAAAAAGTAAATGCCAGATAGTTTTCATTGATGAAACGTGGGTCGACAGTAATCTAACATTTAGAAAATGCTGGCAAAGTGATACAATTTCAGGAGCCGAAATAAATGTAAATTCCAAAAATCGATTGATCATTGTGCATGCTGGCTCGTCCACGGGATTTATTCCTGGCGCTCAATTAATTTACAAAGCGTCAACTAAAACTGGTGATTATCATGGCCAAATGAATTATGAAAATTTTGAGAAAGGGGTGTTGGAAAAACTCATTCCAAATTTGCGCCCAAAAAGTGTCGTGTGCATGGACAATGCTCCATATCACACAAAAGTTGCAAATCCGACACCTACCAAATACAGTACGAAGAAAGAAATGACCGATTGGCTGATTAATAACGGAATAGAATGCGATATGAAAATGAGGAAAGCGGAACTGTATTCGCTAATTGATAGGAATCGCCGTAAAGAAATCATATATAAAATTGACAGCATAATAAAAGAAAATGGGCATTATGTCTTGCGACTTCCCCCCTACCATTGCGATTTAAATGCGATTGAATACGTTTGGTCTTCAGTCAAAAGACTCATCAAAGAGAGAAATATAACAGGAGACTTAAGTTTAGAAAACTTACAGAATCTGTTGTGCGATGCTTTGGGCGGAGTGTCTTCCAAGGAATGGGAGGCTCATTGCCGTCATGTGGAAAAACTTGAAAATTCTTATTGGGAAAAAGATGGAATTTTAGAGGAAGTAGTAGATGAACTGGTAGTTCAAATTGGAAGTACTGAATCGGATTCCGATTCAGAAGAAACGGAATCATATGACAGTGATTCAGAATTTTTTTAAGAAACTACACAACTGTCACTCGATCTCTGCTAGTTTTGTCATTTTAAAATAATATAGTTTTGCATTCTTTTAATCATAATTAATATATTTTATAAATAAAAAGTGAGTTTTAAAATTGCTTTTTTATTTCTTTTCGATTATTCAATTATAGATTATAGCAGAATGGAATTGTATTTAGTCTAATACATTTTGTTTCTGATACATTGTTATTATTTTCTATTTTTTTCATTAATGTGTTCTTGATTTCTAC